>NC_133538.1:439016095-439357881 GCF_048544455.1 Silene latifolia | reverse complement strand
GTGTTTCATGGAGGTGAATGTGATTTATGACTTCTTAGATGTAAAACGTGGCAGAACGGTAGTGATAGTGGTAGTGGATTGGAGGTTGTTTCAAGTAGTAAGAATTAATCACAGTGGCTGATGTTTTCTTTTGCGGGGAGATTAGTGGGGTTGAGGGAGGGTGAATTTCTAGAGGGTGATGAGTTTAACGAGGATAGTGATAATAAATAAGGCTATTTATCAGCAAAATATCGCTTTGATTAAAACATATAGGTAACATGAATAATAACAAGAAATCTCAAAATATCATACTGATTGTAACGCCCCGTAATTTCGGACCGTTAATATATTTCGAAAATAATTAATTAATCAAGTAAAATCTGATATTTAAGTATTTAAAGTAAAAAAAATAATTCAAAGAAGTATAATTTTATTATATTTTGAAGAAAAGTATTTATTTTGATAGTTTCGAGATGTTTAAAAATAGTTTAAACCGTGTAAAACTTTTTATTTCGAAATAAGGGCGTATCGGGGGGAAAATGACAATTCTTTTGAACATTGGGTAAACGAATTTGGAAATGGGTCGTATGAGTATTCAATTTTCTTGTAATCTCGTGTTTAAAAACTTTGGTCTTGTCGGAATTTGCATTTGACCTACGATTTTAATTATTATCGAAACGAGTCAAAACCGACTCGAAAAATCCCGACTCAAACCCGCTCTTTCCTTTCTTTCTCTCCTTTCCCGCGGACCACACCCCCTTTCTTTTCTTTTTTTTCTGATTTTTCTTACCTTCATCTTCCTCTACCTTCTAATTTATAAGAAAACACCATTTTTATACATTCAAGCTAAAAATCATCACATCTCCCTCATTTCTACTCGGATTTTCGCAAAATTTACATTTCCGGAATTCTCTCGTCGAGATCTACAACCTAGTATGTTTTAATTTCAGTTTTCTTGAAGTTGTTTTAAGACGAATTTTGGGTAAATTTCGGTATTTGTGCTTATTTGTGTGTTTTTGTTGTTTATTTAGGTGAAGAATTGGAGGACGAGTTTGGGGACTCGTATATTGTCGAGGATAGCGGCTAGTGCTTGTTAGGGTTTGGGTTTTAAGGTGCTAATTGCTCATTTTCTAGCTTAAGGTAACATATTTCGAGTTACTCGACGAATAATCGTCACAATCTTTGTTGTTTTTGTATGTTTTGTGATTTTTGTTTGAGTAGAAATTTTTCACATGATAATATGGTTGCATGCATGGTTAATTCATGTCTTTTGGTTAGTTTAAGTTAGGATATTAGTATGGGAACGATTAATTAATGTTCAGACGATGTTAAAATGAACAAAAACGGGAAAAAAAGAGGAGTAATAGGTGGCGGCAGCAGCCCGGCAGGCCCATGGCTGGCCCACGGCTGGCCCGGGTCGGCCCGTTGCTTGTTTCGCGGTTTTCCATGCATTGTTCGTCATTTTAGGTTCATTAATGAGATAATTAGAACAAGTAATGTATGGGTAAACTTTTGATTTAAATCAAATTAGTAATAAAAATTATGTTAAAGGTAAAAATTATATTTATTTTGGTAGTTGCACATGTTAGTATAGGTTAGAAAATGAAATTGTAAAGATTAGGCTCAGAATGAATTATATAGCGATAATTGTAATGTTTTGTTGATTGTCTTGAAAAACTCGAGTCTTAGTCCCTTTGGTCGATGCGATGTCGATTAATTGAGTGATTGGTCACCGCAATTTAACCCGCACTGTCGTAGGGTGGGGTTCGGGTAAAAATTCGGTTGAATGAATTAGATAATCGGCCTTTTTCTTGTTTTAGGCCATTTATTATATTTTTATTTCACATGTGTAATTAGTTGATTTAAGTAGCTTCTTATATTGTAGAAACGGCCCTAGATTCCCTGAAGCCTTTAACATGGTTAATATTGTTAGAATTGGAAATTAGTATTGAATACTTATTGAGGATATTGTTGGATTGTATGCTGAATAGACATGTATTTAGCCTTTCACATGATAGAATGATAGCATTTATGTTGGTAAGTTGGACTTTTTGTCCTCTTATGGTTAAGTGGGTGTCTTACTTGTCTTGTGTGGTGTGGGCTAAAGTATTCAAGCTGGGACTAGCTAGGACTAGGTCCTAGGTGAGTATTTCGGCCTTCATCATAGATAGGTCTTTATAGTCTTTGACGAGTATATGTTCACTGCTTGATAGCCTTTGTGTTCCTGACTAGTGGATTTATATCCAAGTTGGGGCATGACCTCGTTACTTATTTTGATAGTAAGTGGTCAGCTTAAGTACTAGCCAACCCTTTGGTGGACTCCTTAGGGTACTCACTTTGTTTTAGAAAAATTGTGGGTCTTGGGTGCGGTGGTGTGTATCCGCATGTCTAGGTCTCTGCAGATTTTAGGCTAGGGTTGTGTTGTGTCTTGGCCATGTTTTATTAATATTAACATTGAGCCAAGATACCGGTTCGATTACCTTCCCTACCTCGTGGTATAGACTCGAGTTACAGAGTGACTATTGACGGTACTAAGAACTTATGCCTGTCTTTGATATATTGCCCTTTCTTGTTTGATGATTCTATGAATCATAGAAGGTGAGATGCAAGCCGACTATGGTTGATAGAGTTTGGATTACAATTTGTTATATGTTTCACATGATAGTCTAGTTTGGTCAATTTAGGGCTCGTATGTTAGAATACTTGATAATTGAATTAATTATCATATTGTTTACATGTTCTACTACATGTTACATTAATTTTGACGATTCGTGGCTGGGAGGACTCGAAGTTACTCCCCACTGAATTGTGGCTTTCGTGTTTGTATAAAATGCGATTGACAGGTTGTTGATACTTTGTTGGGGTCACAGACGAGCTAGCGAGCATAAGGAACCTTGGACCTAGTTTTGGCTATTCTTATAGTAAACCTTTTAACTTTTGGTTTTGTATATAATTTGAAGGGACATATGTCTCCCTTTTCTATTTTGGGTTTGTATCATTACATTTCCATATAGATTAGCTATGGCATGTAAATTAGTTCGTTAGCATTGCAGGTTTTGGCACCCTCCTCTTGGGAATGTTGGAAATGTTGTGATTGGTATAGAAATTTTTTTTGAAATTACAGGTTTTTATCTAGTTGAACCAATTAAAAACATATCCTACCAGTTTTTCTGTAGAATTTAAGTAATTAGATAACGCTAAATTTAAGGGTGTCACACTGATAAACTTAATCTTGACCCCCATCAATCGAAATTAAAGTAAAATCTTAATTCTAATAACATTGTCGAGAGTAAGGGTTAGTTTACATTGGACTGTGGATTTTTCAAGAAGTAGGGGTTTAGTTTTTCACTTGGTTGGATAAATTTGAGAGAAGTTTCGAAGACAAGGATCGATCTTTCAAGGGATGAGATTGTTTTAGATTATGTGTGTGAATAGGGAAGAAAAATAGGGGTCTGCGTGAAGGATTTTGTTTCAAATGAGAAGATGGGGGGCAAGACTATTGTAATAGGGGGTGTCATAAGCAACCTCAGCCATGTAGCATTGCGTTGGAATTTGATTCACATTTAAAGGTACGTCTATAGTTTGACCGGGAGATATAACATTTAACTACCTATAAATGTTTTTACGTAACTAACATTTGACCCAACAATGATTAAATTATGGTTGTTATTCTAAAGTAGGAGATTTGTTGCATCATTGAGTTGATTATGCAAAGTAGATATTATTGTTTTCCTGACCAATTAAAAAACAAACATGTATTAATGAACAAAATCTAAAAACTCTCAGTCCCAAGTATCATATATATAAACTTCATATTGGTTTTATTTTCTTTAAAAAACAACATTGTCGATAGCAAGGGTTAGTTTCCATTAGATGGTGGATTTTTCTAGAAGTAGGGGTTTAGTTTTTCATTTGGTTGGATAAATTTAAGATAAGTTTCGGAAACAAGGATCGATCTTTCAAGGGATGAGATTGTTTTAGATCATGTGTGTGAATAGGGAAGAAAAATAGGGGTCTGCGTGAAGGATTTTGTTTTAAATGAGAAGACGGGGGGCAAGACTATTGTTATATAGGGTGTCATAATCAGCCCCAGCCATGTAGTATTGCGTTGTAATTTGGTTCACATTCAAAGGTACGTCTATAGTTTGACCGGGAGATATAACATTTAACTACCTGTAAATGTTTTTACGTAACTACCATTTGACCTAACAATGATTAAATTATGGTTGTTATTCTAAAGAAGAAGATTTGTTGCATCATTAAGTTGATTATGCAAAGTAGATATTATTGTTTTCCTTGACCAGTTAAAAAACAAACAGATATTAATGAACAAATTCTAAAAACTATCAGTCCAGGTATCATATATATAAACTTCATATTTGTTTTATTTTCGGGAATTATTTGTTGGTCATGCGGCATACATAAAATCTTAGATATGAACGATGTATTATATGTCTATATTCCATTTTATAGTGAAATTTATCACACATTATTTTAATATCCGTGCAACGCACGGGCAAGAGAACTAGTTTAAATCTAATCTTAGGTCTATTTACCCCTCTTGACTTCATCTAAAAGGACAAGAGACTAGAATAATACCATGTAAAGTTAGCACATAAGATTAGCAAAACAAGAACATTCAAGAAACATTGAAGCACATAGTAAATTAAAGAAAACAAGCAAAATATTGTTTATACAACAAAGGGTTGAAAGGAGAATAGAAGAGGAACAAAAAGATGATCCGAAAGCAAACTAAGAAGGTCTAAAAATCGATCACTCCAAAATAATCCCCAACTACTCGATCATGAATCCAGTCTATGCTGCCATCATCCTGACACTAATGAATATCGACGAAACACAAGTAGCAACCCAAAATAGATGATTTCTATTGACTACAAGACTGCAACCCACATCTAACCATGCAAAGACCTTTTACCGATATTTACACACCACCGTAAAAACTCCCCAACACCAACCACCACCATAACCCTCCTACATTGGATTTGCAGGATTCAACATATTCAAAATATAACATGCATGGTCGGTATTGTTAGTAATCCTCCTCAATCTGTCAAGAAGGACATTATAACGTTGCCCGAGGAGAGTAGATGCTATCCTTGCTTGATTGACGGCATCATTAACTCCGGTAATCAATACATTACCGCCGTTCTTGATGAAACTAAGATCTTGCAAGGCGCAATCCACTTTGGCATTAAGAGTGTCCACTGATTTCTCCAATTTAACCATTCTTTGAGATAGAGTATCCTTAAGCATGACGAACTTATGAATGAGCAAGACACAAATGTCATCAAGAGACGTGTTCTTGTTAACGACATTCGGATCAAGCAGATCCTCGGAATTATCTTCTTCCGATTCTTGAACTTTTGAACCTTCACCCACTTCCATATCGTCGAGTTTTCTCTTTCCCAAGAAGGTTTCATCTTTAAACAAATTTGATTGTTTGGATTCCATTTTTCAATGAAAGGAAAATAAAGAGCTTTTTTTGAAAAAAAAGGAGAGAGAATGATAAATAGAAGATTGAAGTGGGATGGTTTGAAGAAGATAAAGCGGACAGTACTTTTTTGTGGTAAAAATTTGGTGAAGAAGATAATGTTAATGAAATAGAGATATGGGAAGGTGGAGTAATTATGTAACACCCCTTTTTATCTGGCCAAAGTAATTGGGAGATGTTACCATCTCGGTTTCCCGAGGCAGTAAAATCGGAATTATAATTAAAAAACTCTTTATATAAATAACAAGTTTTGTGATTAATAAACAAAGAATGAATAAAATATAAACTATACAACTTGACTACCATCTATGTTATCTAACAACTATCCAAGTACTCGACTCCAAGTCCAAAGCGCGTCCCATCTCCCGCGTGACACCAAAACAACCTGTACTCAACCTCCTCCCCATATGATCGGAAATATCATGGATCGACACAAGCCACCTCAAAAATAGGTGACGATTTACACAGCCACACACACGTCAGTTTCAATAAATAAACATGAGACACTACCTGATAAATAAATATATATGCAACATGCCAATGATATGAATGAGACACGATTATACAATCATCACGCCAGTACCGGGGCACGCCCAGACGTACCCACAACCATCGGTGCCAGGGACACGCCCATGACAGCGAACCTCACAAATAGGTATCGGGAGACGCCCAGACTTGCCGGCTCCGGAAGCCAACCGGATCCCCTGCCAGACGTCGTGCCTCAACCACACGAGTCCCTCCGTACTCAAGTCATTAATGTGCACATCCCTCTTGGAGTGGGAAGCTCCAAGAGGCAACTTAAGCGTAAGACGGTCTCCCAACCGTCTTACGTCTCCACAACAACAAGTAGCCAATCATAATCCACCATGTCCTCTAATGTATAAGACAAACCCAATAATCCAAGATACCACATAACATGTCAATTATCGAGTCATCATGATACACATTCCTAAATACGGTATGACTATCAATTCAGTATTATTCACGATAACATATTAATACAATGACCACTCAATGACGACTCACATGACCATTCAAACACAATGAAACTGAGTAGGATTAACCTACCTTTAAGCAAATCTCCATAAGCAATCCAATTAGTAATATTTCTCCACAAATCCATCACCGAAATAAAATACAATTACACATAATTATTAACTAATCTAATTACTAATACAATTATATAATTTAATATAATTAAACTCAAATCCCGACTCAATTACCCGCAACTACTTGGTTCAAATCCCAACTCATAACACATTATACTCTAATCAAAACCCGTCTTAAAAATCTACCCAAAACCCGCAAACACAAACCCAAACCACACGAGTAAAGCCGTGTGGATAGCCCTTCTTTACCGCCTAAAACAGCCCCCAAAACACCCTCGTCACTCACGGCCAACACCACCAACACCACCACCGTGCACCTCCCTCACCACAGCCAACCGCCACCCTCGACAGCCACCTCACGCAGCCCTCATAACCACCCTAAACCAGCCCTTAAAACAGCAGCAATCAACGATAACAAACTGTTGGAATATGTGTCCTCAACAATAGTGCAATCACAAGTTTAAATCTCATATTACGAATACGTAAGGGATGATTCATTATATAGTCAACTGATCGTCATTAATCGGTAATGATTGGCTAACTAGAGTTTGACATTACTGTCTTTTGACGGTGGTGGTCAGTTGATGCCTTAAGGTCACACCTAAAGGACAATTCCCTTAATAGACAAATTGATTAATTGTATGACGATACAAGTTAATCAATTCCTTAAAATTGAACAATTTATTTGTGAGAGAGAATATTGATATTTTATTGTAATGAGATTAAATAAGATTTATTTTAGTAATTGAAATACTTTATTACTAAAATTGATTATTGTTTGTGAAACAATAGAGATAAGAATGAATGGTTAATTATAATTACAAGATGTTGTGAATTATAATTATATGACTCATTTTATTTATGTGATCAAGTATCACTAGTCAATTTATTGTATGTGATTTAATTAATTTGTGAAATGATATTTATTTGATAAATATGCATTAAATTAATTAATAACATGTAACATACTACATGTGACATATTGTATGACAAATGATAAATTGACAAAATAAAATGGAGGTCCATTTTACACAAAGGATCGAAATATTGAAGGTGGTAGGCATTAGTGGGTGATTTATTTTATGTGATAAGAATAAATTAATCAAACCTACATCATATAGCCTTACACAACTAAGATATTGATAAGAGTAAAAGGAAAAGCAAAGATGACTTGCTTGGCCTTATGCTAGCCGGCCATACTACTCTTATATGAGTAGTTTTGGTTCTTTCTTTTGCTCTTACACACTACCATTCAAACTACATGCAAAATACTTCATCTCTCCCACATCTCTCTAAAACAAGTTTTTAGAAAACAAGAGATTGTTCATAAATTCTAATATCAAATTAAGGTTACTAGTGTAGTAATAAGTATATTATTAGAATTAATTTTAAGGGTACTAGTGTATTAATCTAGTTAATTAGTATACTAGTTTACGGGATTAGTCTTGGGTGCAATCAAAGGAGAATCTCTACACTGGGATTTTTGGAGGATCATCCATCATTTTTAGCTCAAGAACAATTAAGGAAGATGACCTTATTTGTGCCCAATATTTCAAACCATATAACAATGTAAGGGACATTGTTTTTCCTGATTAATCTCTTATTTTGTTATGCATGCACTAGATCTAAAAGAGCACAAATGAAGAAGTTAATTAGTTCACTATTATAAGAGTATAATAATAGGTATATAAACCTAACAAGTGGTATCAGAGCATAGGATGTTGCATGCATAATCGGTTATTGTTTTTCCGAGTTAAAATGTTAACATATAAAACTAAAAATTTGTGATTTATAAGAGTAAGTCACGAAACCATGATGCATATTATATATTCTGGTCCTAAAATATTCTTAAGGTCATTTTTATGATTTATGGTAATTTATTGTTCATTTTTATGATTTTTAGTGAAATAATTACATTTTTATGAGTAAAATGAACTTTTATTCACTAAAATAAGTTAACCTTCACAACTGGCCATGATATTTTATATGACCTCACATGTATATTTTACAAGTTGTGTGTAAAATCTCGTATTAATTTGATTAATATTGCATGATTTATGATTTTTATGAGATAAAAATGGATTAAAAGAGGTAAAATGGTTAAATATAGTTAAAATTCGAACCAGGCCATGAGATTTTAATATGTTGTCACATACATGATTTAAACACTGTATGTAAATTTTGAGATGAAATGATTTCATTTGCATGATTTATGAATTTTTAGTGTAAAAATGGCATAAATAGTGACTATTTTAGCATAAATGGCTAAAATGAATTGCATGGCATGAGAAAATTATTTTAGGTTGCATAAATATCCCACTTATCAGATATAAAGTTGTAAAATTGATTGGATTAATTTTTGGATACTTTAGATGTTTTATGAGATAAAACCGGTAAATTGCAACTATATTTTCTCGAAATAAATTCAAAAATTTTAACCATGATTTTTGTTATTATGAGTGTCATGGAATTATTCCATAATATTCAAAATTTAAAATTCAAATTTTGAAATTATTATAATTTAATTTGGATTTATTTCATAAATGTTATGATTTTAAGGTAAAAAATGAGCATAAAATTAAATCAAGTTGAATTATTGTCAAAAATTTAGTGATGACTAATTTTTGATAAGAGTGTTAGTATAATCAACTTGAGCTTAAATTGATTTTAAGTATTGATTTGTGATTTTAAGAAATTATTATCACGCCTTTCCATAAAACCGGGTTATATATACAATATAAGTTAAATAGGGCGATTTGGCACATAATTTGGCATGATAGACACATATTAAAATGCTGAATATTTCAATTGTTGAATGTCTTTTTATTTATTCAATTTTGAATTATGTAATTTTATCTTAGTATGGCCTTAGTTTTAATCGATATTACCCGTAATGAAAGGGAATATTGATTCGGTTGTAATTTAATGTGATCTCGTTGATCCGGACGATGTCGTCACTCATCCAATCAAACACATTTATAATACTCAACAAACAACTAGTTAGCGGTAAGTCGAGGTCGATCCATGGGACGGTGTGCTTTGGGTTCTAAGTCTATCTATCTCAATTTATGCTAGTGTCACAATTTGTTTGGGTTTGTAGTTGTGTTCTAGACTAATGCAAGCAATAAAGTAAAACAAGCAATAAAAGGAAAGATGTAAACAAATGATTAAAAGTGTTAGGATGTCATGGGGTCATGGGGGATTCATGGTGTTGATCATACAAACATGTTTACAAGGTTGCAAGCAATTAATGTTGTGGAGGAACCGAGTTGGGTTATATCTTACGGTTCTTAGGAAGAGTTGGGTCCCGGAGCCGAATCGATTAGATTGTACAACACCTACAAGTCGACTTACTTTCCTCCTAATCAACTTCTATGCATGGTCTAACAAGACTCGAGTTGGTTTATATCTTACGTGTCAAGTTGAGTAGATAAGAGATGGTAAAAATACAAGGATTCATAGGCTTAGCATTTCATCAAACATAACATGTGCATAAAGTTGACATCACAACAAGCAAACAATTTAATCATGTGAACATATTAGATTAAGCATGAATCAATCCCATGTTGGTTTCCCCTAATTACCCATTAATCCTAGCTAAGAGACTACTCACTCATTATCATGGAAAATATGTCATTAATGGTGTCAATCATCACAACAAGTATAAACATGATAATAGAATGAAGAAATGAACAATAAAGATTAAAGAGTAAAGGAATTATACCAAACTTGAGATGATTCCAAATAATAAAGCGAAGAATAATAGAAGAAGCTTGATTGATTGATGGAAGGTTGTCAATCCTCCAATAATTACCCAATAATCTTCAATTACCCAAAAGTAAACTTGAATAATGAACTTGAGCAATAATTATGGAAAGATTAATGTGTAATTTATGGAAAGATTAAAGAGTAATCTATTCTAAACTACTCATAATCTAATCTAAGGATAGATTTTCTAGCTTAGAGAGATCCCCTAATAATAATTGATAATTTGATTATTACAAATGGGGTATTTATAGTGGAAATTAGGTGGATGCATTAGGGTTAACTAAGGGCTAAACTAGTAATTACACTTTTTAGATTGAGCAAGGAGAAGCCGGTATTTTTCGAAGGAAGGGCTTCTTTGTTTGTAGCTTGGAGAAGACGAAATTTTGCTGTGAAGAAATCCGTGCGTATTGGGGTCGGGACGGGCGGATTCTGCTGACGGAAGACGAGCGGATTCGAAGGAATCCGGGCGGATTCTGGCGGGGCAATCCGAGCGTCTTTGGAGGAAATCCGCTCGGATTGTGCTGTAAGGGGACGGGCGGATTGGAGACAATCCGCTCGGATTGTTCTTCAGCAATGATTCTTCTTCTTTTCTTCCCTTTTGTTCACTTCCATTTTATTCTTGTGGGATTGATCTTTAGTCCTTGCTTCCTCTTCATACTAGCACATCTAGTATCATCAATAAGCTTCCAAATATGCACGAAAGTCGGGAATTTCCGCCTTATTATCTCCTTTTCTACAAAACATATGAAATGCGATAGAAAAGCAAATAGGAAGGTTTTGACGGATAAAGTGGCCATAGAATGTTATAATAGTATGCAAAATAGGCTCAATTAGGGGACTAAATGTGCGCAAATAATGTTCACATCAAATATCCCCAAACCGAACCTTTACTCGTCCCGAGTAAAGAGGTGACTAAAACTAGACCTTTATTTAAACTAACCTAATAACATAACCGATATGAGACAATTAGCGGGTCTCACTCCGCCCCTTCAACTCACAACAAGACAACCATGAGGTAGGATGCCTTCTTGCAAGGCAAGGTGGGTCTTGCCAAAATGGCGATACATCCAAACATTAAAGCACACAAAACAAGTAATGGATGCACCTACAAAAGAATAGCCACTTTCCTCATCTAAGTGGCGGAAATTATCTACAAGGGAAGCAATTCAAGGGTACACACTCCTTCATAGATGCAATTTCTTCAAACTACTAAGCCTAAAAGGATACCAATAAATCACCTCCAAGTTGTGTCAAGCTAGGGTACCTTTGTCCTCAATCGTTAAATGCTTTTGTCAAGAATAGACTCCCTATGGTGTTAGAAACACTGGAGGATCGCGGAATCCCCCCTCTTGCCTAGACAAGAAGAAGGGTCGTTCCCTCTCTACCATGCACAAAAATGGATAAGATGGAAAAGGGATCGATAGTATTTAAGTTTCATTTTGGGAGTTTGCTTTCATTGTTGTTTTTCCCCCCAATTTCTTGTGGCATATAACATTTGAGAACACTTTCTTTTTGCCATTTCTCTTTGATTTTTGGCATTTCAACACTTGACAACTTTCAACTTTTCTTTGCATTTCTTTTTTGAACATTTTCAAAGTCACCCCATATGTAGGGAGGGTGCCTTATTTTTGAAGCTTTAGGAGTCTATTTTTGTTACTCCTCTTTTCTTTTGATGCATTTTGCAAACTTTCTTTCACTTTTCATTTCATTGAACTCAAATTGATTTCTTTTTGTGCGCATTCCCTTTGATGACAAAATGTGTGGTAGAACATGGATGATGGATGGATGCATGGTTTCAAGGGTCACCTTGGAATAAACGGTAGCCAAGGAGTTATCACACCACAAGGTACTCTTGACTAGGCCTTAATCCACGGGTCAAAGGATACTATCATGACACATCCTAGGGTGTTTTACAAGTATTCTAACAAGTAAAGTCTTAAGAAGAAAAAGCGTCTACTAGGGCCTATATACACTTGTCAAGCTTCCCAAGTAGACGGTTTCACAAAGTTTTTCTAACCATGCAAACTACATGCCATGATGCAACTAGCATTTATACATCCTAATGCATATGATTCTACCAACTAATATGCCAAATAAACTAAATGCAATCCTAAATTCACATTGTTTTTACCGCATCAATCAAAATACAGCCACATAGTCATTAACATAAAGAGGAAAAAGGAGATTTGGAAAGATCATACCATGCGGTCTTCAATATCCTCATGTCTCGGATGTGGCGTAGTCAATCAATGTGAACAAGGATGAACAAACACAATATATACAAAACAATATATACAAGTCTACTTTACAAAGGAAATGAACTTGTTTTTGGATTTTTCAATTTTTCAATTTTTTATGGTTTTTGATTTTATGAAATGAAAAGACATGTTTTTGTATTTTTAAAAATTTTTCAATTTTTATGTATTTTGGAATATAAATTCCCATCCCCCACTTTATTTTGGACATTGTCCTCAATGTACATGTAGGAGTAGGAATAAAAAGGAAATACATGTTTTTGGAATTTTGATTTTATGGAAATTGAAGTACAAATGCAATGATATGATATGAATGAATGCATGCTCGAACTAAATGCAATTCTATATGACATATATAACAAGTGAATGCAATCTAAACTATACTATGTGATGCATGATTTCTAGTAAATTATGGTCACCTATGATCAAACCTCCCCAAACCAATTTAAACACTATTTCTAGTGTAGAAATGAATAGGGTTGGCCATTAGTGCCTATGCATGAATTCTAGTCTATATGCAACTATCTATATGAATCATGTGGGATAAATACAATGCAAGCTAATCTATATGAACTAACTAATATAAATGCAATATGAAATATAATACAAATGCATGCAAAAACTACACTAAATGCAATGTATATACAAAAGTGAGAGAGGGAGAGATGGGTATCATACAAATGGAAGTGGTGAAGTAGGCCTCTTTCACTCGTCATCCTCATCTTGATCATAGCCATAACCATGAGAGCTCCCGGCTTTATCATACCCGGGTGCTTGGCCCCAATATCCTCCTTGGTCAAATCCTCCTCCTTGACCCGAGTACCCTCTACCTTGGCTAGAATGCCCTCCGTCTCCTCGACCCCAAGCTTGGTCCCCATAATTTTGGAACAAGAGCTCCGGTTGTGCCCAAGAGGGCTTAGGACCATCGGGGTCAATATACCCTTGTTGAGCCATGTTATAGTATTGGGGGTAGAGGGCCAAGTAGTTGTCTTCCCTCCCTTTATGCACCCCAAGGTCCACTCTATTCATGAGTGCCATCAAATCATTAATACCCGGGGTATTGGGGATTGCCGGCTAAAATTCGGTATAAGGAGTAGGGTATGGCGGGATAGGTACGTAGGAAGGTGGGCGAATAGGTACTCCCGGCCCTCCACGAGGTGGTTGACGGTGTGGCTCTTCCCTTTGAGGGGGATTATCAAGAATTTGGATATCAAGGAGGTAGCTTGGTGGAGGAGAGTACGGGCTCAATCTTGGGTCAATGCCCGATATCTTCCATCCCTCAAGGATCATTGAAGTGCATCCCTTGGTGTGCCACTCCACACTCCCATCTCGAGTGTAGTTACACCATCGGTGGCTGTGGAAGATGGTGTGCTCATCAATCAAAGTCCTCCCCTCAAGAGGAGTATAGGTTCCTCGGGTATTGAACCCGGGACAAAGGTGGTGGGCCAAAATGGTAATTAGACCTCCCATCACGAAGGTTTTGAGTTGGGTGGTCCCTTGAGCAAAATCATGGAACCTAGTAAGTATCTCAAGTGGCGTATTAAAGTTATAACGCCTCACCGCTCGAACATTCAAATAGGACTCAAGAAAAGTTAAGTCGATGAGAGTACACCTATCTTGTTCGTACCTCCCATTGATGCAACCGGCTACAAAGCGTTCGGTGAATCGAATCACCGGATTTTGGATGGCAAAGGTATAGCAACGCTTTATATGGGTAAAGTCCCTCCCGGAGATAGCCTTCCAAAGAAAGTCCACACCAAAATTATCGGGCTTTTCGGTATAGTCGGTGGGTACTTCAAGACCGAAAACATAGGCAAATTCCTCAAGCGAAAGACTATGGTCTAGGTTGCATAACCTAAACTCCATGCCTACATTGTTGTGGGTATCCGCCACAATGCGAAGGCTACTCAAGAATTCAAGGGTGAGACTAAGGTAAGTCTCTTCATGGGCATGGAAAAGTTTCCCGATGCCAAGGCCATTAAAGAACATCTCGGTAGGGTACCTTATCTTAAGGATTTCCAACACCCTAGTGTCTACAAATTGAGTAGGTTCGTACTTCTTACCTAGTAGCTCGACAAATTTTTGGCGGTGGTCGTCGGATTGAAAGAGCACTTCTTGGAAGTGGTTGAGTTGTTCAATGCCTCCCCTCATTAAGGGTCAGGTGCTCCTTGGTAGTACTACCTCTCGCGGTGTTGAAGAGGTTGATCCCTTGCGCTTCTTCCCGAATGATTCAATCAATTTCTTGGCCTTTCCTTTGGTGTTTGTCAATGGTGCCATTTGGATGTTGGTGATGGGGGTGTTTTTGAGGATGGGATGGTGATTTTGAGGATTGAGATGAGTGTTTTTAGGGTTTGGTAAGGTGAGGAAATGAGGGAGAAAGGGGGTGATTATATAGAAGGAGTAGGGAATCCGAACGGATAAGGTTGGGTCGGACCCGTTATATCCGAGGGAACAGTGCAATCTGAGCGGATTTTTGTCGGGACGGGCGGATTCTCGGAGTAGAAGACGGGCGTCTTTGCTAGAATCCGCACGGATTCTAGCACAGAGAATTTCGTTGGCTGAGAAGCGGGGAAAGACGGGCGGATTGTATATAGGATGCACGGCTTGGTCGGGACGGGCGGATTGTGAATAATCCGCACGGATTTTGACACAGTTCAAAATCTTGCTTCTGGACGACATAGGGGACGGGCGTCCCGTGAAGAAGACGGACGTATCGTCCAGGACGGGCGGATTTCCTCGAATCCGCACGGATTCTTCTTCAGTTTTAACCTTTTCTTTCCCGCGGGTCTTGGTCCGGCGTCCTCCTCTCGATCCGGGCGTCTTCTGTTTCTTTCCTTCTTCTTCTTTCTTCTTCGTGAAACAACACACCCCTTTTCACTGATTTTCTCTTTTTCCTTATCTCTTTCTGAAATTTGCTCATGAAACATGTAAGATGACTCTCTCTCTCTTCTCTCTCATGCAAGAAATTAAATGCAAATGCAAATGTACAATATTATACAAAATAAAGGGGTCCAAGAAATATCTTACAAATGGTGGTTTGAGATAGGACTCCACCAAACTAGTTCAATTTTAAATTCTTATCCATAGAGCTCAAAGCTCTTAATAAAAGATCAAAAGTTTGTGAACAAGCTCCAAATAAGCACAAGTATGGGTTGCTCAATTTGAATATGAAATTTGGCCAAGGAAGCTTGTAGAATGTTCTTTTTATTACCTTCCCCTTAGCGTTAGAGCTCTCCCGATGCTTCAAATAGGTAAACCCATGATTCTTGTCAACACTAAGCATGAAGTGTGGTTCATTTTCATCCGTGGATTTCCACTTACTAACTTCTTCTTTAATTTTGGTGATGATGATAGCATTTTGATTTTTCAATCCTTCCAAGGTAGAAGGAGAATTTTCATGTCTTTGATGATTGGAAACCATAGGAGTTGAGATTGCGGGTGCCAAACCTTCACAAGTAGCCTCACGAGCAATTTTCTCCTTGAGCTTTTTCACCAAGTAGTTCTTGTAAGAGACTTTGGCCTTTTGAAAAAGGTCTATCATATCCTCTTCAATGATCATTGGCTCCAAGATAGGTGCCAAGTGGTCTTCATGAAGGATAAAGGAAGGACGTTCTTCTTCATGATAGGGTATCTCAAATGCCTCAAGGATAGGCTCCTCAAGCAAGGTGATATTGTGAGTCCCTCCTCTAGGTTCATCATCATTGTTGTTATCTTCACGTGGATTATAAATGTGGGCTTCATGTAACTCTTTTTCCAACACCTCAACGTTCATATCAAAAGACACACCCTCATACTCACAAAGGTTAAGGGTATTTGGATTGGTCAACCTTATGTCTTCTTCATCGAACACAACACTTTCATAGTCGGAAGAGCTCAAGGAACTTGGCTCCTCCCACTTCTCATCTTCCATGTCAAAGGTCACTACTTCAAATTCGCATTTATGCTCAATGTCCAAAGAATGGTGGTGAGTGATTGCTTGGGATTCTTTTAATTGGGCAATTTGAATCCTCAATTCCTCTCTTTGGATAACAATGTTTTTAAGAAAATGATCTTCTTTTTGGCTCTCTTCTAGCATTTGTTTGAAGAAGTTTTGTTGATCCCCCATCATTTGGAGAATCATGTTTTGAATGGGTTCATCTTTTTGTTGTGGGTAGGTGTGAAAGTGGTTGTATTATGGCAATTGAAGCTCATTGTGAAATGGGTATTGGGTGGGTGGTTGTTGTTGATATTGGGTGTGGTGATTTTGGTGGGAAAAATTGGGGTAGTGGTTAGGATTTTCATTGTATGAGTAGTAAGGTAGGTTTGTGTTGACTTGCTCCTCAAACTCCCCATACCCATAGTCATACTCAAAATATCCAACATATACTCCATGTATCAAGTCTTGAGCCATCATAGCTAAGATAAGGAAACAACTACAAGCAGGGAAACTACACAAAAACGGTAAGAACAATCCTTGAGGAACAAGTTCCTCAAGGTGAAAGCAAAATCAAAATAGACAAACAAGTAAGAACTTAATCACATAGCACCATCCCCGGCAACGGCGCCATTTTGATAGGACAAGAGTTGGTCGTCACACATCCATCAAACACATTTATAATACTCAACATACAACTAGTTAGTGGTAGTCGAGGTCGATCCATGGGACGGTGTGCTTTGGGTTCTAAGTCTATCTATCTCAATTTGTGCTAATGTCACAATTGATGGGGTTTGTAGTTGTGTCCAAACTAATGCAAGCAATAAAGTAGAACGAGCAATAAAAGGAAAGATGTAAATAATTGACTAAAAGGTGCTAGGATATCATGGGGTCATAGGGGATTCATGGTGTTGATCATACAAACATGTTTACAATTATATGCAAGCAATTAATGTTGTGGGGGAACCGAGTTGGTTTATGTCTTACGGTTCATAGGAAGGGTTGGGTCCCGGATCCGAATCGATTAGATTGTACAACACCTACAAGTCGACTTACTTTCCTCCTATTCAACTTCTATGCATGGTCTAACAAGACTCGAGTTGGTTTATATCTTACAAGTCAAGTTGAGTAGATAAGAGATGGTAAAAATGCAAGGATTCATAGGCTTAGCATTTCATCAAACATAACATGTGCATAAAGTTGACATCACAACAAGCAAGCAATTTAATCATGTGAACATATTAGATTAAGCATGAATCAATCCCATGTTGGTTGCCCCTAATTACCCACTAATCCTAGCTAAGTAACTACTCACTCATTATCATGGGGAACATGTCATTAATGGTGTCAAACATCACAACAAGTATAAACATGATAATAGAATGAAGAAATGAACAATAAAGATTAAAGGGTAAAAGAATTATACCAAACTTGAGGTGATCCAAATAATAAAGCAAGAAATAAAAGAAGAAACTTGATTGGTTGATGAAGGGTTGTCAATCCTCCAATAACCCAATAATCTTCAATTACCCAATAATAAACTTGAATAATAAACTTGAACAATAATTAAGGAGAGATTAATGTGTAATTTATGGAAACATTAAATGATAATTTATTCTAATCTACTCCTAATCTAATCTAAGGGAATTTCCTCCTAAAAACCACACACCTGATTAATTACAAAGATGGGGTATTTATAGTGGAAATTAGGTGGATGCATTTAGGGTTAACTAAGGGCTAAACTAGTAATTACACTTTTTAAATGGAACAGGGAGGAGCCGGTATTTCTCGAAGGAAGGGCTTCTTTCTTTGTAGCTTGGAGAGGACGAAATTATGCTGTGAAGAAATTCGTGCGTATTGGGGCCGGGACGGGCGGATTCTGCTGACGGAAGACGAGCGGATTCGATGGAATCCGGGCGGATTCTGGCGGGGCAATCCGAACGTCTTTGGAGGAAATCCGCTCGGATTGTTTTGTGAGGAGACGGGCGTATTGGAGACAATCCGCTCGGATTGTTCTTCAGCAGTGATTCTTCTTCTTTTCTTCCCTTTTTGTTCACTTCCATTTTATTCTTGTGGGATTGGTCTTTGGTCCTTGCTTCCTCTTCATACTAGTCCATCTAGTATCGTCAATATGCTTTCAAATATGCACGAAAGACGGGAATTTCCGCCTTATTATCTCCTTTTCTACAAAACATATGAAATGCGATAGAAAAGCAAATAGGAAGGTTTTGACGGATAAAATGGCCAAAGAATGTTATAATAGTATGCAAAATAGGCTCAATTAGGGGACTAAATGTGCGCAAATAATGTTCACATCAGGTACACAAAACAAGAGGTCATGGGTTCGATCCTCACTAGATGACAATTTAACACATTTTATACATTTTTGAAAAGACCAAAAAAATAAGGAGATTACACTCCTTATTTGGGTTATATGGGCCGAAATTAGGAAAGATTATATCTTCCTAATTGACTCCCATATTTCGGTCAGTATAAGAAGGAAAGGGAGATGATTATTCTACCCTAATTCTTTTTTTTTGACCTAGCCTCCTCTCTCATCAGAAAAAAAACACAAAACAACTAAATTTTACAGAAAATTTTAGATCGATTCTAGCATTATCAATAGGGCATATCTCATATCGTCTTGGGTGCAACTGATAGGCGAATATCTACTTTGATATTGTTCTTAGGCCGTATTTGCTAGGACCGATGGTTATTTCTGAATCCTATATTTTGTTTATGTATTTTAATATTATGACTAGTGATCGTCATCATTATATTCGTTATAATCCTTAATAATAAGGGAAGTATACAGATTATTTCCCACAAGTGGTATTAGAGCTTAGGCCACGGATTTTAATTTTGTTGATTTTCGTAAAATTGTATGTAAACAATGAGGAATTTCGAAAAGAGGAAAAAAAAATTTGTTTCGGCTGAAAATTTTTATTGCCGTGAGGTAAATTTTTTTTACCGTCTGTTTTTCTCGTTTTTTTCTCTTATTGTTGATGATTTATTTCCATTTGATTCATACAAATTATTGTTTTAATCAGTTAAGATGATAATAAAATGAATTTGTAGATACCTTGATTTAATTCGGATTAAATTAAATTGTTAATGGAATAGTCATGTCGATGATACAAGAATTTATTTTTGCTATATAATTTTAGCATATAAGATTAATCATGTTCATTAATTCATTTGCTAAATCATGTTCTAAATAGCAACTGTAAACATTTTCTTCATCGTTTTTATTTTAGGGCAATTTTTGCCGCAAGAATTTTTGTGACGGCTGTTTTATTTTTTTTGCCGTTGATTTTTTTTTCCTGTTCGGTTACTGTTCACCGTGAACAGTGTTCATAAAAAAAAAAGTTTCAGTTTTTACAAGAAAAAACCCGAGTTTAAAAGAAAACAAAACGGGCTGTTTTGTTTTGTTGTTTTGCCGAAAAGAAAAAAAAAGGATGGGCTGTTTTTTTTATTTCGGCCGTGAGCTGAAAAAACAAAATAAAAAAAAAAAATTCTGTTCTTTTTTAGCGAGACAAAATAAAAAAAAAAGGATTTTTTTTTTTGTTTTGGCCAATTAGTCATTGTGAAACGGTTCACAATTTAAAAATACCGAATTATTTTAAAGCAGTTTAAAATTTTGATGGATAGAATTCATATTACAAGTTTAATATGGATTAAGAATGAAATTAATGTTATTAATTGAGGAATTATCACTTAATTTAATTTAAATAGGTGGTTTGGATAAATTAATCAACATAATTAAGGAATTGTGTCATGTATGTTTAATTTATTTTTAGTTGATGCTTTTAATTTTGTTGAATGAATCGAATGAATGAATTTTATTTACATATTTAATTTTGCAATCAGTTGTAAATTGTAATACTTAGTGTGGCCTTAGTCAAATTATGTTTTCGTAATGAAGGAAACATGATTTTTTATGTAATTATGAGATCTCGAATCTCCTTTTTTAGTTTTGGGTTTTGAAATTAGATTGTAATAAATAGGTTTATGATGTAATTTTAATTATTGTAATTTTAAAGAAGACTAAAGATGGATATTGGAGCTCACTCCCGCTACATGGATCAAGATGGAACATCAAGACAAGCTTCTCGGGTCCAAGGATGGATTCCAAACTTGTATTTATTGTTCATTTTGAAAGGATAGGCCACACTAGGACTTTTACTGTTTTTACGTTTTCTTTCTTATTGTTTTTCATTCACATGTTAGTTTATGCATCATATTCCGCCTAAAACCAAACCACCTACTACTAAAATGCATGAAAATTGACTCATATAGGTTGTATGTTAGTTTTCATGGACTTGCAGATGTCACTGTCTTTAAGCCATCACCTTAGTTTATTCATTCTCGCATGCTAGATATTAGTTCACATAAAATGAATTAAAATAAAGTTGATGAGATCTTCCTCTAAAACGGAAATTGAGATTAGTCTTTATAAGGGCAAACATCTATGAATCCCTTCTTCGTCGGTAGGCCTAATATGACCCCTTCTACGTTGGGTAAGTAGTTGTGTTGACTTAGTTTACCTCAACATCATAGTCCGAAGAGTTTCTCGTGATTATGATGGACTATAGATAGAATTTACAGAAATTTATCGACCAAGAATTCTAATGGAGAATTAGCTAAAAGGTTAGCTTATCAATTTACAGAGAATTGAGTCTTGGGGTCATTTATATAATCATTGAGGGAGGTCAATTGTATAAATGTTTTTTTTTTAGTCTTCGCGTTATGACATTAGCTCATTAGACTAAAAATTAAAACGATGCACATGCTTATTATTTTATTCTTCTTTCGCAGTGTAGAACACGTTTATTATCGATAATACTCTTACAACAAATGGCTGGAAATAACGCAATGTAACACCCCGTAATTTAGGACCGTTATTATATTGCGGAAGTAATTTATTAATCAAGTTGAATTTAATATTAATGTATTTGAAGTAATAATAATTCAATGAAATATAATTCTATTATATTTTGAAGTAAAGTATTTATTTTGATAGTTTCGAAATGTTTAAAAATAGTTTAAATCATGTAAAAACCTTTTATTTCGAAATAAGGGCATATCGGGGAAAATGGCAATTCTTGTGAAAATTGGGCAAACGATTTTGGAAATGGGTCATATGAGTACTCGATCTTCTTGTAAGCTCGTGTTTAAGCACTTTGGCATTGTCGGAATTTGCATTTGACAAACGGTTCTAATTATCGTCGAAACGAGCCAAAACCGACTAATGAAATTCCGCCAAATACCCGTCTCCTCTTCTTCTTGGGTGGCACACCTTCTTCCCCCTCCTTCCCATTTCTTCCAAGGGTTTCCTTTGTTCTTGTTTTGTTCCTCTTGACCACCGAAAATCCACAAAAAAATCAAATAAACTTACAATCGTAATTTCATCATAACTTCTTCGTTTCTAGTCCGATTTTCGCAAAATTTATATTTTCGGAATCCTCTCTTCAAGATCTACATCCTAGTATGTTTTAATTTCAGTTTTCATTATGTCGATTTAAGATGATTTTGGGCATAATTTCGGTTTTAATAGTTATTATTGTGTTTTTGTTGTTTTTAATAGGTGAAGATTATGAGGATGATATAGGGGACTCCTATATGGTAGAGGATGATGGGTAGCTACTGTTTTTAGGGTTTTCTCAAGGGTTATTTTGCCTTTTTCTAGCTTAATGTAACATATTTCGAGTTACTCGACGAATAAATGTCACATTCTTTGTTTTCTTGTATGATTTTGTGAATGTTATTTGAGTGGTTTATTTCACATGAATATATGGGTTAAATTCATGTCTTTTGTAAGTATAAGTTCACATATTAGTATGGAAATGATTTGGGAATGATTAATTGATGCTTAAAACGATGTTAAAATGAACAAAAATGGAGAAACGGAGGGTTTGGGGTGGCGGCCGGTTGGCCCAAGAGTCGTGCGCGCCACAGCAGCCCTGGGTTGGCCCGGGTCGGCCCGTTGCTTGTTTTCGCGATTTTTCATGTGTTGTTCGTCGTTTCGGGTTCATTAATGTTATATTTAGTATAAGTAACATATGGGTAATCTTTTGAAATGAATAATGTCAGTAGTAAATATAATGTTGATGGTAAAATTATGCTTATATTGGTAGTTTGCACATGTTAGGATAAGTTATGATATGAAATTGTAATGAATAGGTTTGAAATGAATTTTATAGCGATAATTGCAATGTTTGAATGATTATGCCGAAAACTGAGCCCTTAGTCCCTTTGACTGAATCGATGTCAGTCAATTGTGTGATTGGTCAGCCGCGATTGAACCCGCATCGCGCAGGTGGGGTTGCGGGTAAAAATTCGGTTGGATGAATTATTGTGAGAAATGGATAATTGGCCTTATTCTTGTTTTAGGCCATTTATTATGTTTTTTTTTTATTTTACATGTGTTGTTGGTTGATTTGAATGGTTTCTTATATTGTAGAAACGGCCCTAGATTCCCTGAAACCTTTAATATTGTTAATATTGCTTGAAATGGAATTGGTATTGAATACTTTTTGCAGGTTGTTGTGTTTGTCATAGATAGGCCTTTATAGTCTTTGACGAGTATATGTTCACTGCTTAATAGCCTTTGTGTTCCTGACTTGGTGGGTTTATATCCAAGTTGGGGCATGACCTCGTTACTTATGTTGAGAGTAAGTGGTCAGCTTAAGTACTAGCCAACCCTTTGGTGGACTCCTTAGGGTACTCACATGGTTTTATAAAATTGTGGGTCTTGGGTACGGTGGTGTGTATCCGCATGTCTAGGTCTGCGCAGATTTAGGACTAGGGTTGTGTTGTGTCTTGGCCATGTTTTGATAGAACCTCTGATCCAGGATACCGGTTCGATTACCTTCCCTACCTCGTGGTATAGACTCGAGTTACAGAGTGACTATTGACCGTGCTAAGAACTTATGCCTGTCTTTGATATATTGTCCTTTCTTGTATGGTGATTTTATGAATTGTAATAGGTGAGATGCATGCCGGTTACAATTGATAAAGTTTGGATTACTGTTTGTTATATGTTTCACATGATAGTTCAAATTGGTCAGTTTAGTGTTCATATATTAGAATACTCGATAATTAAATTATTTATGATGTTGTTTACATGTTTACATGTTACATTAAATATGACATTTCGTGGCTGGGAGGACTCGAAGTTACTCCCCACTGAATTGTGGCTTTCGTGTTTGTATAAAATGCGATTGTGAGTTGATGATGATTAGATGGGGTACACGGACGAGCTAGTGAGCAAAAGAACCTTGGACTTAGTTTGGTTATATTTTGTAGTAAACCTTTAAACATATGGTTGTGTCATATTTTGGAGGGACATATGTCTCCCTCTTTCACTTTGGTTTGTATCACTTTATTCTCGCGACTTTAGCATAGTTATGTAAATTAGTTTGTTAGTATTTGCAGGTTTTGGCACTCTTCATTTGGAAATGTTTGTGAATGGTTTAGAAAAGTTTTAAAAATTACAGGTTTTATCTAGTTGAACCAATTACAAACATATCCTGTCAGTTTTTCTGTAGAATTTACGTGTCTATTTAACACTAAAAATGAGGGTGTCACAGTTGGTATCAGAGCATATTTGCTCCCGACGCACGTTTGTGCACCCCAATATAAATAACTTGACCTTAAAATAACAAACTTGAGAGATGGGTAGGATGGGTAGACTTAGGACCTTATGTTGTAGTCTCTTTGTGATTACTCTTTGTTAGGTACTAACATGTTTGTTGATTGTCATTTTATAATTGTTGTGCCCTTGGATCAATAACTGTGAACTTATTAACGTGAAGATCAAGACATGGTGCCTATTGCCAGAAATTGAAGATTTGTTCAACTTAGAAGAATGCTTCTACTTCCTCGAAGATGTTTCTCATTCTTTGTGTACCTTGCCCTGTTCTTTATTTCTTAAAGCTTATCCCTTCTTCTAAATCCTCTTTTCTTTCTCCTTGTGAGACACTCTTGTATTTCCTAACTTGTCCTTTGTTCCTTGCTTATCCTTACTTAACGCCGTTTGATAGCACTATTTCTTTTGAGAAATGTTGACCTTGGTTGGAAATTATGACCTTTGAGGAGATAGTTTGTGTTTGACCCTTAATCCTGGTTTTGAGAGGATGTGATGTTAGAAAGACTTAGGTAAGGTGATGAGACATACTTAGTGATTCTTATACCTAGTTCCTTGACAAGGTGAGTATAATTGATTGGTGGATTCTTTGTGTTAGGAATGAGTTGCCTATGTGATTAAAGTTATAGAACTTGGCTTTGTTGTTTATGTTTGGGATTTGAAAGCTTAGTAGGTTGAGCGTCGTCGCCTTAGGAGTAAACATGAGTTAAGTTTAGGATATGAATTTGGAAGAAAACCCATTTTTAGATGTTAACAATCCCGTATAGATTGGTGATGTGATTTGATGTTAGTTGTTCCTTGAGAACTTTGTTGAGAAATCTTTGTCAATTCATTCTTTGGTGTTTAAAACATTGAGGTTGTGTCGAGTGCTTGAGATAAAGAGATGCTTTTATACTTGAGTGGTAGATTTGCTTTAGGGAAATCCTAATATGTGATAAGATAGGTGGAAGAAGTATCTAACCGATTTATCACCCCTTAAGCGAGCGTTTATTTTACCTTGACCCTTGTTTTGGGATTTTGTCGTTATGTTATGAAGGTACAATACCCTAATAGACGTGACCTTGTTAGAGAGAACCTTAAGTTTTAGGAAGCGTATGGATTAAGCCTTAAAATCCTCTTTCATACCATTAATCGTTTTCCTCCCTTTCGTTCATACCTTGGTTGGATTTGATTCTAAGTATAAAAGTTTACTCGTTATTTCCTTGTCTTGAATACCTCCCTAATTCTAATATCTCTTACTGGTTGTTAACTAGTTATCTTTATTATTCGACTCTTTTAGTCTCACACTCTGACATGTTGCTTAAGTTTCCTTGTTGTCTAAATTCCCTTTCTCCTCGATCATAAGCGTTACCGTTCATACCTCCTTTCCTCGCTTCATCTTGCTCCTCCCTTAAGTTTGATGCTAGTGACCTATAAAAACTCTATCTTTGACATCCTTGCTGACCTTACTTCAATTCTTACCCTATGAAATTCATCGTGGCTCTTTTGATTAGTTAAGTTTGAATCCTTTTAGCATACTTGTATCTAGGATGTCTAATAAGTCACTTTTCTATCCGTACAATTTCTAAACAATTTAAACTATCATTTTTGTTTCGGTGTTAAAAGTTTATGTTACTTTTGTAAAACCTTATCTATTATAAAAATTTGGAAAATGAAAATTTGATTTAATTCTATAATTGTTCCTTTAGTATAAACTCATTTATCATGATTTTAATTGCTAAACCCGATATTTCTTTAAATTTTATCCAATTTTTATTAACCTTGATCTATTTATGATTTCTTTGTCAAAGTTTAAGATTACATTTTCAGAAATTTGATTCCCTTTCGAGTTTAAAAGTGAAACCTTTATTTCTATTTGGACTTTTTGCAAAAGAAAAATTTGAGTAGATTACCTTTCTCTTATTTTGATTTTAACGTTGATCGGATGTTAGAACTAGTTATTAGAGACGTTTGATAACTTGTTCTACGCTTGTCGGCGAATAGTTTTTGTTTTAAATTTGTCTCTGACTTGGAAAGTTAGCGTTCTTGTGTGCACGACAAGAGAAATTCCGTTCCATGAAAGAGACTTCTATTTCCATGGATTTTGTGATGGCTTTACCCAGGACTTCCACTGGGAAGAATGCTGTTTGGGTGGTTGTGGACCGATTGACTAAGTGTGCTCGGTTTATTCCCATCAAAGAGACCTGGAGATTAGAAGTTCTAGCTCGTGTCTATGTGGATGAGGTAGTGCGCTATCATGGGGTTCCTAAAGATATAGTTTCAGATCGGGACCCTCGATTTTGTTCTCGTTTCTGGACTGCATTACAGGAGGCCTTGGGTAGTAAACTATTGATGAGCACTGCTTTTCACGCCGCCACTGATGGTCAAACCGATAGAACAATTCAAACTTTAGAGGATCTTCTTCGTGCCTGTGCCTTAGATTTCCAAACTTCCTGGGAGAAATGTTTACCTCTGGTCGAGTTCTCTTACAACAACAGCTATCAAGCCTCCATTAAAATGGCACCATATGAAGCTCTGTACGGTAGAAAATGCCGTACTCCAGTCTGTTGGGATCAAACCCAAAATGTTCCAATGTTAGGACCTGATTTGGTGACCGAGTCCATTGAACAAGTTAAAATCATTCGGGAGCGGATGAAAGCCGCTTAGGACCGTCAAAAATCATATGCTGATGTCCGTCGTCGACCACTTTCTTTTGAGGTTGATGATCAAGTATTCCTTAAGGTGTCAACTATGAAAGGGGTGAAACGGTTTGGTGTAAAAGGAAAGCTGAGCCCTAAATATATTGGACCTTTCCGGGTGATTGAAAAGATTGGTCCTGCTGCTTACCGTTTAGAATTGCCCTCAAATCTGAGCAAGGTTCACAATGTCTTCCATGTTTCTCAGTTGAGGAAGTACATTAGTGACCCTAGCCATATCATCCAAGAAGAGATTCCTGAATTGGAGCCTAACTTGGCGGTTGAAAAAAGGCCAATCCGGATTCTCGAAAAAGCCAACAAGCAACTTAGGAGCAAAGTTGTACCTCTAGTCCGTGTTCTTTGGCGTTGTGGAAATGTCGAAGAAGAGACTTGGGAGACTGAAGCTTCTATGTTAGCTAAATATCCTGAATTATTCTCATAAGGTATTCCTTTTTCTTACTCTTTTTCCGCGTTACTAGACCGTATTTAATCATAATTAGTAAAGATATTATTCTTATTATAGAATTTTAAACTAAAATTTTGGAAATGCTTTTATAATTTTTAATGGTTTTAACATTAATGAGTGTTAAATCTCGTTATTGGTGACGTCCCAATAATGGGTTTTCTCATTTATTGGTGTAGAAATATTTTTATATTTTGATATGAAATGTGGATGTTCTTGTCTGATCAACAAGAGTATCACCGTTTCATTGAAAAGATACCTAAATTTTTCTTATGATTATATTATTAAGACGTTGTTTACTATAATCTCTCCTTCTAAGTTTCGAGGACGAAACTTTTTAAAAGGAGGGGTGATTGTAACACCCCGTAATTTCGGACCGTTATTATATTGCGGAAGTAATTTATTAATCAAGTTGAATTTAATATTAATGTATTTGAAGTAATAATAATTCAATGAAATATAATTCTATTATATTTTGAAGTAAAGTATTTATTTTGATAGTTTCGAAATGTTTAAAAATAGTTTAAATCATGTAAAAACCTTTTATTTCGAAATAAGGGCATATCGGGGAAAATGGCAATTCTTGTGAAAATTGGGCAAACGATTTTGGAAATGGGTCATATGAGTACTCGATCTTCTTGTAAGCTCGTGTTTAAGCACTTTGGCATTGTCGGAATTTGCATTTGACAAACGGTTCTAATTATCGTTAAACGAGCAAAACCGACTAATGAAATTCCGCCAAAAATACCCGTCTCCTCTTCTTCTTGGGTGGCACACCTTCTTCCCCCTGCTTCCCATTTCTTCCAAGGGTTTCCTTTGTTCTTGTTTTGTTCCTCTTGACCACCGAAAATCCACAAAAAAATCAAATAAACTTACAATCGTAATTTCATCATAACTTCTTCGTTTCTAGTCCGATTTTCGCAAAATTTATATTTTCGAAATCCTCTCTTCAAGATCTACATCCTAGTATGTTTTAATTTCAGTTTTCATTATGTCGATTTAAGATGATTTTGGGCATAATTTCGGTTTTAATAGTTATTATTGTGTTTTTGTTGTTTTTAATAGGTGAAGATTATGAGGATGATATAGGGGACTCCTATATGGTAGAGGATGATGGGTAGCTACTGTTTTTAGGGTTTTCTCAAGGGTTATTTTGCCTTTTTCTAGCTTAATGTAACATATTTCGAGTTACTCGACGAATAAATGTCACATTCTTTGTTTTCTTGTATGATTTTGTGAATGTTATTTGAGTGGTTTATTTCACATGAATATATGGGTTAAATTCATGTCTTTTGTAAGTATAAGTTCACATATTAGTATGGAAATGATTTGGGAATGATTAATTGATGCTTAAAACGATGTTAAAATGAACAAAAATGGAGAAACAGAGGGTTTGGGGTGGCGGCCCGATTGGCTAAGAGCCCGTGAAGGCCCACGACATACAGGTTGGCCCGGTCGGCCCGTTGCTTGTTTTCGCGATTTTTCATGCGTTGTTCGTCGTTTCGGGTTCATTAATGTTATATTTAGTATAAGTAACATATGGGTAATCTTTTGAAATGAATAATGTCAGTAGTAAATATAATGTTGATGGTAAAATTATGCTTATATTGGTAGTTTGCACATGTTAGGATAGGTTATGATATGAAATTGTAATGAATAGGCTTGAAATGAATTTTATAGCGATAATTGCAATGTTTGGATGATTATCAAAATCGAGCCCTTAGTCCCTTTGATCGAATCGATGTCGATCAATTGTGTGATTGGTCACCAGCGATTGAACCCGCACTGCCGCGGGGTTTGGGGTTGCGGGTAAAAATTCGGTTGGATGAATTATTGTGAGAAATGGATAATTGGCCTTATTCTTGTTTTAGGCCATTTATTATGTTTTTTTTATTTCACATGTCTTGTTGGTTGATTTGAATGGTTTCTTATATTGTAGAAACGGCCCTAGATTCCCTGAAACCTTTAATATTGTTAATATTGCTTGAAATGGAATTGGTATTGAATACTTCTTGCAGGTTGTTGTGTTTGTCATAGATAGGCCTTTATAGTCTTTGACGAGTATATGTTCACTGCTTAATAGCCTTTGTGTTCCTGACTTGGTGGGTTTATATCCAAGTTGGGGCATGACCTCGTTACTTATGTTGAGAGTAAGTGGTCAGCTTAAGTACTAGCCAACCCTTTGGTGGACTCCTTAGGGTACTCACATGGTTTTATAAAATTGTGGGTCTTGGGTGCGGTGGTGTGTATCCGCATGTCTAGGTCTGCGCAGATTTAGGACTAGGGTTGTGTTGTGTCTTGGCCATGTTTTGATAGAACCTCTGAGCCAGGATACCGGTTCGATTACCTTCCCTACCTCGTGGTATAGACTCGAGTTACAGAGTGACTATTGACCGTGCTAAGAACTTATGCCTGTCTTTGATATATTGTCCTTTCTTGTATGGTGATTTTATGAATTGTAATAGGTGAGATGCAAGCCGGTTACAATTGATCAAGTTTGGATTACTGTTTGTTATATGTTTCACATGATAGTTCAAATTGGTCAGTTTAGTGTTCATATGTTAGAATACTCGATAATTAAATTATTTATGATGTTGTTTACATGTTTACATGTTACATTAAATATGACATTTCGTGGCTGGGAGGACTCGAAGTTACTCCCCACTGAATTGTGGCTTTCGTGTTTGTATAAAATGCGATTGACAGGTTGATGATGATTAGATGGGGTACACGGACGAGCTAGTGAGCAAAAGAACCTTGGACTTAGTTTGGTTATATTTTGTAGTAAACCTTTAAACATATGGTTGTGTCATATTTTGGAGGGACATATGTCTCCCTCTTTCACTTTGGTTTGTATCACTTTATTCTCGCGATTTTCGCATAGTTATGTAAATTAGTTTGTTAGTATTTGCAGGTTTTGGCACTCTTCATTTGGAAATGTTTGTGAATGGTTTAGAAAAGTTTTAAAAATTACAGGTTTTATCTAGTTGAACTAATTACAAACATATCCTGTCAGTTTTTCTGTAGAATTTACGTGTCTATTTAACACTAAAAATGAGGGTGTCACACGCAATCCCAATGCCTAGTGCCACACTAGATCGTTCGTCCTGGCTAAAAATGTTCATGGACCAAATGAATCAGTCCACTCGACTGAAGAATGATGGGTCCAATTTTGCGGAATGGGAGGCGGCACTACGGAATGCTGCCACTGCTGACGGTAAGCTCAGGTATTTAACTAAGCCAATACCGGTTAACCCAGGCCCAAATGCAGGAGTCAACGAGTCACTCGCTTATAGTGATTTGCAGAGACGCTTCATTGCCCAAGGTGCAAACAAGATTTTCACCACGTTCACTAACGAGTTCTCAAAGGCACCGAGAATCGTTACATATGAGCATACCTGTCGCTTCTTTGATGCGAAACTCTAGAAGGGCCAACCGGTTAGCCCACACATTCTTCACATGATTGAGAATGTCGAGAAGCTGGAGGCACTGAATTGTAAAATCAGTTAGAGCATTGTCATTGACCGAATGCTTCATTCTCTTCACGATGGTTTTTCCCTCTTCAGGGCGAACTACTACATGAATGACTTGAAAAAGAGTCCTCATGAGCTACACTCCCTTCTCGTACAGACCGAGAAGGATATGAAATTGAGTGGGAGCGTGAAGCAGGATGTTCTCACGATTTACAACAAAGGTAAAGGTAAGGGTAAGGCTCATGGCGACCTAGCTGTAGGTAAGCCAAAGTTTAAAAAGCCAGGAAATGGTAAGAGTGGGCCTAGTGAGACTAGTGGCTCACAGGGCAAAGTAAAGAGCAAGGGCGGTGACATAGAGTGCCACCATTGTCACAAGACTGGACATTGGAGGAGGAACTGTCCCGTCTACCGTGAGGACATCAAGGCAGGCCGCGTCGTTCCTGTTGGTATGTCATCTTATTTTCATATGATTGAGATTAACCATGCAAGTTTCGGAACTTGGGTACTTGATACTGGTTGTGGTTCTCATCTGTGTAATCATTTGCAGGGCCTAAAGAACATCATACCTCTCGAAAAAGGTGATGTGGACTGCAGTCGGGAATGGAGCACGAGTTGCTGCTGCCTCGAAGGGAACATATGTAATCCAACTCCCTAGTGGTTTTGAGTTATTTTTAAATAACTGTTACTATGTACCCTGTTTGTCTAAGAACATTATTTCTGTTTCCGTACTTGCTAAAGACGGTTTTGCATTTTCAATAAAGGATAATAGTTGTATTTTCTCTTTTAATGAAATGATTTATGGCAAAGCAGTTTCCATGAATGGAAAATACATCTTAGATCAAACCACGGAAGTATTACACATGAATAATAAGAAATTAAAGGTTGGTGACAAAGATCAAACCTATCTATGGCATTATCGAATGGGACACATAAATGAGAAACGCGTGAAGAAACTCGTCGATAATGGGACTATTCCCGCATTCGATTTTTCTACATATGGCACGTGTGAATCATGTCTCATTGGCAAGATGACTCGAATTTCCTTCAAAGGTGTTGGAATGTGCGCTAGTGACCTATTAGGACTCATACATACGGACGTATGTGGACCTATGTCAATTACCGCTAGATATGGCTATAGATATTTTATCACTTTCACGGACGATTTGAGTAGATACGGATATGTCTACTTAATAAAGCATAAAAGTGAGTCCTTTGAGAAATTCAAGGAATACCGAATAGGTACAGAACTAATCGGGTAGAAAGATTAAAGCACTCCGTTCAGATCGGGGTGGCGAATATCTTTCAAATGAGTTTGATCAACACCTGAAAGACTGTGGAATCGTTTTGCAGTTAACTCCACCTGGAACACCTCAATTGAATGGTGTGTCTGAACGGAGAAATCGAACCTTACTTGATATGGTTCGATCCATGATGAGTCACACGGTAGTGCCTGATTCATTATGGGTTATGCTCTTTTGTCAGCCGCTCTTATACTTAACCGAAGTCCGTCTAAAGCTGTCGACAAGACTCCATTTGAAATGTGGAAGGGAATGGTCCCGAACTTGTCCTTTATTCGGGTTTGGGGCTGCGAGGCTTATGTCAAGTGGAGACACGAGGATAAGCTCAGCCCGCAATCGGTCAAGACATACTTTATAGGTTATCCAAAAGGAACATTTGGTCATTACTTCTATTCGCCTACCGAACATCGAGTTTTTGTTGCGGCTAGTGCGACGTTCCTTGAGAAAGAATTTCTCGAGAACAAGTCGAGTAATAGAACCTTCGAGCTGTCGGAGATTCCAGAACCAACAACCGAGGAATAGATGGAGGAAGCTGTACCTTCAACTGATGATACGGTTAATATTCCTGAGGAACCTAGGAGGTCGGGTAGAGACTCTCATCCTCCGGACAGATACATTGGTATGGTCGAGGAGAATGACATTTTACTTCTAGAAAGTAATGAACCCGCAACCTTTAAAGGTGCTATGGCCTGTTCCGACTCGAAGCTATGGCTTGAAGCCATGCAATCCGAGATGGACTCCATGTATGAGAATAACGTATGGGATCTAGTTGATTTACCTAATAAGGTAAAACCTCTACAGTGCAAATGGCTTTACAAAATAAAGCGTTCTGTAGACGCGCAACCAGATATCTATAAGACACGACTTGTGGCAAAAGGTTTCACTCAAGTGCAAGGATTGCATTATGATGAGATTTTTGCACCTTTAGTCATGCTACGTTCCATTCGGATAATCTTAGTGATTGCCGCATTTCATGATTATGAAATTTGGCAAATGGATGTGAAAACCGCCTTCTTAAACGGTTATTTGGAGGAAGAGTTGTACATGGTGCAACCCGAAGGTTTCATAGATCCTGAGCATCCAAAGAAAGTATGCAAGCTTAAGCGTTCCATTTATGGACTTAAGCAAGCTTCTCGGAGTTGGAATCATCGTTTTGACCAAGTGATAAAAGAGTATGGTTTCACTCGATCGGTCGAGGAACCATGCTTATATATCAAGTAGAGTGGGAGCAAGATTGTATTCTTGATATTATATGTCGATCACATACTCTTGATTGGGAATGACATTCCTCTCCTTTCTTCGGTTAAAGAATGGTTGAAGAACCATTTCCAGATGAAAGATCTGGGTGAGGCACATCGTATTTTGGGAATCCGTATCTACCGAGATAGATCACGACGGACGTTATGACTTAGTCAGGAGTCTTATTTGGATAAGGTTCTTGAGAGGTTCAGCATGACCAACTCCAAGAAGGGGAACCTTCCTATGACGACTGGGATGCAGTTGAGCAAGTCTCAGTCACCCACGACGCCTGAAGGGATTGAGCGCATGAGTTGTGTTCCTTATGCATCTGCAATAGGATCGATCATGTATGTTATGATATGCACACGTTCAGACGTGGCATATGCATTGAGTATGACGAGTCGGTACCAAAAGACTCCAGGTGAAACACACTGGATAGCAGTCAAAAATATCCTCAAGTACCTACAGAGGACTAAGGATTGGGTATTAACTTATGGAGGCGATACCAAGCTATTATATTGTGCAGTCGATTGATGGTGGGTTCAACGAGCCATAAGTCAATCAGTTGACTGATCCATCACAGATGCGAGATTATGACGATACCTCGTAGGACAACTTTTTGTGACAACGTAATGGAGTCCTAAATGTTTAATAACATTCGGTGCCAGGTCGTGGATAGGACATCCATTGTGTTTCTAGAGTCGATTCTTTTGACTATCGACTGTCTCTTGAGATTAAGGCAGTTTTTGGGTGACTTTGGTTTCTTTCTCACGGTCTGCCGTAACTGGAGGCTAAGTAGATTTTTTCTGGATCATTTCATACTGCGCTTACATCTGCAGGATTTGAGTTGAGGAAAATATCCAACCCTTATCAGGTATAGTTATTTCTCTGGGCCACTCGAGGAGTTGTAACTGAAATGCATGGCCATGCTTGAATGTTGATTCGTTTATCAGTTAAGTTACTCTCTAGTTGGGGAAACCACTCTTGATACTGATCGCTTGTAAAATACGACCTTTGTGAATTCGGATTTGCAAATTGTTTCACATTGAGTGGGAGAAATTTTATAGGATATGAGAATCGGTTATCGCACATACACTTGTGAGGACAAGTGGGAGTTTGTTGGAGCTTGTGTCCTCCACAAATTAGTGTGATAACATTTGTAAATCTCTTACAGGTTCACAAGGGTATACTTCGTATATTTAATCAGTTGATTAACGTTTACCTAATAACGGTTGGCTTGCTAGAAAGTTTGACGTTATTATCATACAGATGGCGGTGATCAACTGGTCCCTATAAGTCACACCTATAGGATGTGTTTGAGAAATGTGGTTATAGAAATATAATCACATTGATGCCCAATATGACTAAAAACTTAGTCAATGTGTTGATGAGATAATTATTTAATGAAAATTAAATAATATTAGTTGAGAGGAATTAACTGTCAATTCGTAAATTAAATATAATAAGTTATATTTAATTAAATGTATATAATGTTAGCTTGGACAAATTAATCTGTTAATTCGTAATTAAATGTAATCAGTTATATTTAATATCAACAAGATAAATGTGTCATAGTGGTAATAGTGAGGGTACACAAACCAAGAGGTCATGGGTTCGATCCTCATTAGATGACAATTTAACACATTTTATACATTTTTGAAAAGACCAAAAAAATAAGGAGATTACACTCCTTATTTCGGTTATATGAGCCGAAATTAGGAAAGATTATCTCTTCCTAATTGACTCCCATATTTCGGTCAGTATAAGAAGGAAAGGGAGATGATTATTCTACCCTAATTCTTTTTTTTGACCTAGCCTCCTCTCTCATCAGAAGAAAAACACAAAACAACTAAATTTTACAGAAAATTTTAGATCGATTCTAGCATTATCAATAGGGCATATCTCATATCGTCTTGGGTGCAACTGATAGGCGAATATCTACTTTGATATTGTTCTTAGGCCGTATTTGCTAGGACCGAAGGTTATTTCTGAATCCTATATTTTGTTTATGTATTTTAATTTTATGACTAGTGATCGTCATCATTATATTCGTTATAATCCTTAATAATAAGGGAAGTATACAGATTATTTCCCACATGTGTGTGTATGTGTATGTGCTCGCTTCCAATCAAATCCTAAGGAATCACACTTCAAAGTCGTTAAACGGATTTTTAAGTATTTCATTGGAACACGAGGTTTATACATTTGGTACCCCACTCACTATGACATTGATCTTGTAGGATTTTCGGATGCGGATTATGCGGGGAGCTCGTTGGATAGGAAAAGCACCTCGGTTATTGATACGTTTTTAGGACCGTGTCTCATTTCATGGGCTTCCAAGAAGCAAAACACCAATGCTCTATCCACGGCTAAAAATGAGTATGTAAGTGCTGCTCGTTGTTGTGCTCAAATTCTTTGGGTACGACAACAATTGCGTGATTACGGTCTTATTTTCGAAACCACTCCCATATTTTGTGATAATACAAGCGTAATTAACATCTCAAAAAATCCAATACAACATTCTATGACAAAACACATTGATATAAGGCATCATTTTTTACGCGATCAAGTCGAGAAAGGAAATATATGCCTAACCTTTTGTAGATCGGAAAATCAAATTGCGGAAATTTTTACAAAACCGTTAGAAAGGAAACAATTCATAAAACTTCGGTTGGAAATTTTTTTGTTAGGTGACATGTAATTCAAATTAAATTCTTTTCCCACATGATTGACTAGAGAAAAGGATGTACATGTTCTCAAGATTAAAATGTCAAAATTTATCATATGCAAAATGGACCAAAAAATTGCATTGAAACCTCACATTTGCATTTGAATTATTACATTGAGCCTCACAATTACTTTATGTACCATAAACCAAATACCACTTTTAGCCGTCCCCTATACCATCCTTTCACCACATTTACACTTCACCTCACTTATTACCCACTCCCTCATTAATCCAACCGTCCACTCCTTTAATCCACCATGCAATAACCAAATTTTCCCGTTTCTCCACACACTTTAATTCAAAATCAAAAATCACCTCAACTTCCCCCAAAGCCAAAACCATCAAAATGGCTCCCAAAAAATCATTCAACAGAAGTAAAAAATCTTCAAAACTCTTTCAACCCAAAGTTTATTGCCAAGTAAAAAATGGCCACCCAATCCGCTGCCAATGTCGAAAAATCCGACACACCCAAACCGTCCCCTACCAAGCCTTCAACAGTCAAGCCCAATGTTGCAAGAAAGAAATCCATGGCTTCCAAAGGAAGAGGCCGTGGTATAGGAGGTCGTGGTGGAATGAAAAATAATCCCCCAATCTCTATGATGTTGGATTCAAATGTTGATGTTGATTCCGAGGAAGATGAGCCCACACTTAATCAAATGGTAAGTGAAATCAACAAAGAAAAAGTGGTTGTAGAAGATGTTGTTGAAGAAGAAGTTGAAAAAGAAAACGAAAAGGAGGATGGTGATGCTGTAATTGAAAAAGAAAAAGAATCTGAAAAAGAAGTTGTTGTTGAAGTTGAAAAAGAAATAGAGGATGTTGGTGTGAATGAGAGAAAAATCGAGTGAAAAAGATGAGGAAAAAGAAAATAGAGATGAGAATGTTGCAAAAGAAAGGGAATCCGAGGGCGAGAAAAATGATGAAAATATTGGTAAACCCAACAATGAAGACAAGGTGTTTGATGATGGTTTTGACCCTCTCTCCACCGAAACACCCAAAATCAAATCCCAAAGAAAAATCAATGAACTATTTGGCGATGGTGATGATGATATCGTCATTAAAATTCCTGCCAAAACAAAGACAAAATCCAAGCCCGTTGCCAAGTGAAAGAGGGGATCAAACCCCAAGGCGACCAAAAAGCCGAGGTACCCAAGGAAAAAGGAGGTGGCGGTGGAACCAGATGATGAGGATATCATTGAGGATAAAATTCCTCTCAATACTTGCACGGAGTTGATGGTAACAATTCATGATAATGCATTCAAAAATGATGTCCTTGCTCATCTAAATACTCTCGATCTTCTGGATGACACTTTTAAGCTTTGTCAAGGAATGATTGCATGTTACTTTCATAGTGAGAGGCGATAAAAAAATCATGGTATGATTCTTCTCCAGCTTTTGCATTCTTCAAAGTTGCTGTTTCTGGTAAGGTTGGTTTGATCTCCTCGACAAATACTCTCCGGTGTATATGTCGGAGGTAATTTAGTTCTATGCAACAGTCAAGGTTGATGTTGTATCAGGAACTCTCTCGGCCTTTATAAATTAAAAAACCTTTTTCTTGACCATTGACCAACTAGCCTCTTACCTTGAGGTTGAAGCCGTGGGCCTTACCTCCTTTCCTAAGAGTACTTGGGGTGATATTGATGAAGCTATGGCTTGTGAGGTTGTGAGAACCCTTCGACGCGACAATGACAATGGACCAACCAACATATATGCTCATAAACTTCGTGACCCCAGCGTTTGAACTTCAACCTTGTTCACCGAGCCATCCTACCAAGCAGCAATAGTAGGGGAAGATGATCTCTTCTTGAGATGCTTCTTCTCCACCATATTCTCAAGCGCCGTCCAATTGACCTTCCCTAAGTCATTCTTCACCTTATCAATGAGATAGCCCCCGACCTTCAAAAAGGAATATTTGACAAGAAAACCGTTATTCCCTATGGTATGTGGTTGTCCATTATCTTTATGAAGAGCAAGCTAGTCATGAAAGGCAGCTCCGGTATTGAGAAGTTGAGTGATGAAATTACCATGGGTTTACTTTCTCAAATGACTTTTGCTATTAGCAATGAGAAGTTGATTCACAATTTCTCGGGAAAGGGTAAGTCAGGTGCAACAGTTGGCTCAACTATTGAAATGAGTGCAGTACATTCAAAGTTGGACAAGCTTTTGTGTAACACCCGCGAATTTCCCTTTTTGACATTTAAAATTTATTAAATCGTTTAATTACTCTATTTTATATTTTTGAATTATTCAATTTAATTAATTTTATTTCAAATACGATTTTTATAAAAGTAATATTTTTAAAGCTCATTCATATAAAAATACGTATTCTTCAATTATATTTTTGAGGCATAATTTATAAGGATATATGTATACATATTCTTGGTCGGACAGTAATAATGACAGTAATAATATTAGTTTCCGTCTCATGTTAATATAGACTCGAGACATTTTTCCGTCTAGCTGTAGACCGTCACATTTCCACTTGTGAGACTAATATTTTCTCGACCTATCCTATATCAACAACACACCACTTACCTTTTTCACCTAACTAGTCTAATAATTATCCACTCATACACTCACCCTACAAACTACATTTATATATTATTATTATTATTATTATTATTATTATTATTATTATTATTTTATTATAAAATGCGCGCAGCTTTCATTATAAAAAAAATAAAAGGTTTACATAAAATAAAAGGTTTATAAAATGCGCGCAGCTTTCACCCTACAAACTACATTTTATTATTATTATTATTATTATTATTATTATTATTATTATTATTATTATTATTATTATTATTATTATTATTATTATTATTATTATTATTATTATTATTATTATTATTATTATTATTATTATTATTATTATTATTATTATTATTATTATTATTATTATTATTATTATTATTATTATTATTATTATTATTATTATTATTATTATTATTATTATTATTATTATTATTATTTATTGTTGTTGTTGTTGTAATGCCGTCCCCACCTCCCTCTACTTACTCCCTCCTGCGTCCTCTTCATCCTTTCCAAAATCAAACAACAACAGCCACAAACCAACAGCTACAACAACACCATTTCCATCCTATTCAATCTCCGTTTTCTCCCTTATTATTCAACCAAACTCCATTATTTTTGTACCATTAGCTTCCTCCTCCCTTCCTTGTTTATTTAAGGTAAGAAAGCTTCTATTTTGTGAGGTTTCGAAAATACCGTCTTAAATGACAACTCGATCTCTTGTCTTAATCGACTCGTTTTTCCTGCTTTTAGCTGCAGACTGATGAGAGACTCCCATTTTGGACGTTTTTACTTGGAAATTCGTGAGGTTAAAGGTAACGGTGATAGGTTACTCGACAAATGTCGAAATTTCCGTCTTTTGTATTGTTTTATGTGCTTTTGTGTGATAAAGTTTGCCCCTTTTTGTTTTCTCTTTTGTGTGATGGTTTCCGTCTGAAAACTGACCTGAAATGGGACTGTTTTGACTCGGTTTAGGACTGCTTGAGCTCTGTTTCTTTGTACCTGCATAGACATGTGAGTATGGCCTGCTCTGTAGGTCTACTTTAGGCCGGCTTTTGGTGGTTGTTTGAGACTGTGTTGGGGCGTAGGAATGAATGCTATTAGGACTGTTTTTAGTCGTGAAATGGTACCTTGTTGGAACGGGTTTTGGTGCTTAAAAATGCAGGTTTAGAGACGAATTTTGAGACGATTACAGGTTGAGTTTTGGGGACGGGTTGTTTGAATTGTTGGGACTATTTTGGTGCGTTTTAAGTAGTTGTAATAGTCGATACATATATACTGTTTGGGACTCTATCTTCGAAACCGTGGAAAGGTTGTCTGAACTCGATTTTGGGACTGTTTTGAGTCATTTTGCAGGTTGTTTGGCAGGCGTGGGGGAAGGGTGAGCAGGCGAGTTGTGGTGGCTAAGTTGGGTGGTTACGGTGGCTGAGTTGGGTGGTCGATTAGGTGGAGTAATAGTGACTGTTTGGGCGAGGGTAGGAGATTGTTTAGGTGCTGGACAGTGAAATACTTGCGGCCTGGACAGAGTACTCGTGGCCTGGGCAGTGACTTGTTGCTTGGCCTGGCCGCGGTCTGCTTGGCTTGGGTAGTGGCCTGGCTGGGTGATACCCGTCGCTGTGAGTACCAAAGATAAAATTTATAATTCCTATTAAAACTAACCTAGGCTAGTGGTAACAGGGTCGAACCACAGAGAGGCGGGGGAGTTTATGTTGTTTAATATTTTAGTCTATGGGTAACAAATAAGGGGGGTTTTGATTGGAGTAAGTCTAAGTCTAATTGCGAAAACAAATGAGCAAATAATGAAAATAAACGTAAACTAATGATAAAAGAAAGAGCTAGGATGATCGGGTCACTACAAACGATGGCACATAAGTCTAGGTAAGTCTCGAAATACAGTCGTGGGTGATGGGGAAAACAAGTCCTCTCGGTCCATGTTAATTAGTAACTACCTCTCGGCCTATGCTACTAATCCCTAAGTCTCATTAATACTAACTCTCGTTCTTGACTAATGATTCTTAATGCAAACTAAATTACATTATCTTTCGATCTAGCAATCTAGCCGTCTTAAATCGTTAATCTAAGTCCTTCCCTATCTTTCGATCTACAGGTTGGTCAAAACTAAGCATCTAACAAGTCTCCGCTAGGTCTCATTGATAGATATTGCACTTAACGATTCAAACGAAGCAAATCAAACACGAAGTCAGTCGATCGACCAGCTACCCCAGTCGATCGATCGACCAAGCCCTAATGCGAGGTCGCCTATTCTAATGCCATCTACGCTAATAGCTCGCCTACATCCTAGCAAAGGTGATTTAGCTACACATACTAGCAATGATAACAACAATGAAATTGATGAAATAAACAGAAGGATTCATGCTTGAAATAATAGAACAAACAATTAACATAAACGATGAATCGGTTTAGGGAACTAGCTAGCAATTTCTATACTAAGAAAGCAATAAAAATAAACTGAAATAAGAACAAGGGAATACCGAAATTGCAGAGGAAAGATTAAAAACTCAAACGAAAATCCCTTGCAAAGCAATATTTTCGAACCCTAATTACTGTCTAAAGAACTGTATGTAAACTAAGCTAATGAATAGATCCATCCCAAAGAAACAGGAAGAGTTACGTTATATAGAAGAATAACGTAACCTAAAACCAAAACCTAATTACAATATGGGCTTCTAATTCTCGTTCTTAATTTGCGTCAGAGTCGAGGGGTGGTCGATCGACCACAAGACCCAGTCGATCGACTGAGTAGCAGCGAACAGTAGCTACTGGAACCCGTGGGGTGGTCGATCGACCACTTGGACAAGTCGATCGACCAAGAGTGCTGTACAGAATAGCATTCTGTCGATTCCTGCAGCGCGCACCGATCTTAAAACAGCTGCCATTTCTTCGCTCCTTGGTCAAATCAGGCGTTCTACGCGGCGTTGGAAAGCTAAGAGGATAAGATTTCACCTCCAATTGGAATCACTCGATTATCAGGTCTAGAACTCGAGATATATCCATCTGAATCAGGCTGCAATGTCGAGAAGCACTTCTTTGCTTCTTAAACTCGTACACACCCTTTCTTTTGCTATCTTTAGGCATTGAAACGCGCACCAAGCTCATTCCTCGAGTCAATACTTCATGTCAAATGCAATGCTAAGTACTTAGGGACGGATTCGGCTTATTTTCCGCTGAAATCTTCATATTCCTACAAAATCACAAGAAAAGGAAGAAATACACGAAACAAGGGAAATAGTAGCATAAACTACTCAATTGAGCTCTGAAATGCATGTGAAATGAGGTGTAAAACATCATATAAATGACACGCATCAAACTTCCCCAAACCAAACCCTTGCTTGTCCCCAAGCAAGAACTAGACTCGATCTAATGACCTAATGGAACGAGTTCAATCTCAGAGCGAAATGCAACATGTAAAGCCTAAACCAATTTAATGCAATAACCGACAGTCAATTAGCAATAAAAATCATGCAAACGAGTTATGAAGTCGTTAAAAACTGCTGAACCGTCAACTATAGAGACTTATCATTATGGACTCTCACGGGTCGCTCAAATCACACAATGAATACGGGTGAGTATATGTAAAAGATAGAAAGAAGTAAATTTTGTAATGACACTCACCTAACTACGACCTATAAGAACATGCCTGCAGTCTAATATGAAAATGATCTCTACAACCGTACATATGCATTCCAACCGAACATATGACCATGACACACGCCGAGGTAAATATGGGATATGTGAGGTAATGGGTAAGAAGGGGCTAAAAAGAATTTGGATATGAGGAGTAATAAGCCAAGCTAGTAACTTCAATCCAAACTATAAGTTTAATCCCAACTTCAAACTCAATGTAAATGATACAAGACGGTGCCAATTCAAGGCACAAAGCTCACAACCTCCATAAAAGTTAATTCCCCAAAGAATATAAATGAGAACATGGGAGTGAAAACCACCAAATCATAATAATTGAAATATGTGATTTTTCGAACTTTTCTTTTTCTCGGGATGCAGTCGATCGACCATAGGGAGCAGTCGATCGACCGGATTATACAGTACAACACTCGTTTCTTTTTTTTTTCTTTTTCAAATCATTTTTCTTCTTTTTTCTCTTTTTCTTTCTGTTTTTCTTTCAACTTTTCCAATTCTTTTCCTCCTTCATTCTTTTTGTCCATCATCATCTCAAAATGAGCATATAACCAAATCGCAATAAAACATTCCCAAAAATACAAGTACTAGCTCGGATAAGGTAGGCTAATTTTAGACTGTAGTTTATGGGACAAAAGAGGCTAAATTTGGCTATGAGGGGTTCATGGGCAAAATAAGAAAAGGGAAACCTCTACCACATGTGTCAACAAACCACAAACCGAATGCATACAGGTATTAAGTAGATCAAATTCATATTTATGCATATTAATGTAACATGTCTCATAAGGAGTACTACTCACATCCTAGATAAACTGGTCATGAATGCCACCAGTTATAGGCTCTAAAACTCAGAAATATGATGTAGTTTGCCAAAAATCTAAGTCAAGTCTCAAGCTCAGCAAGATAATTTAACGAAAACTCGTAGACTATGCATATTTGATTCTACTAATAACATGTCAATTAGCAAGGCTTAGGCAAAAACAGATGCAAATGCAATGTCATCCTTGAAATACTACCGTTCCGACTCAACCTATATGCCAAAGTAAACGTGCATTTTTGTTTGAATATTTTGAAATTTTTTCAAAATATTTTGGTATTTTTGTATATATAAAAGAAATGAAATAAACAATGCAAAACAGAATTAAACGTGAATGCAAGCAAATGATATGCGACGCAAAACCCTTCCCCAAACCAAATCGCACAATGTCCCCATTGTGCAAAATCATGTAATGAAATAAACAAGGAAAACGGGAATTTGCGAGAAAATAAGTAAATATGACATGAAGTGGAAATCGGGAACTCACAAGACTTTAAGCGCAGCAAAAGGAAACCTCCCCAAACCAGCGTGACCTAGGAGGTTTCAGTAGCCAGCAGTGCTACCAAATAATAAGTACCTGAAAAGACAAACAAATGATACCGCGTGTAAAACGAGAAAACAATAATGAGGCGGTAATTATGTGCACAATAGAAGAAAAATAGAAGAAATAAGTAATATGACGGAAGATAAAGTGGAGTAGAAAACTCCCTCAATTCCGCAAATCGACCAAACACAGCAGGGGAAAGGTCGTGAACAGATACAGCAGCGACAACGGTCGATCGACCATAGCAGGCAGTCGATCGACTGGAAAACTCGCTGTAACTTTCTGATTTCTTCGAATTAGCTCGAGAATTTGAGCTAATATGGTCTATAAACCTGCAAACGCACAAAATACCGCGCCCAAAATTGCGCAAAACCCAAAGTAACAGTCTAAAGTTTATAGAAAATCCTAAGCAAACCAAACTAAGCGAAGTTTCGCGCACACGAAAAACGATAAAAGGTCTAAAAGCAATAAAATAGATCAACTAAAGCTGAAAAATCTCCGACCAAGGCTTCGCCTACATGAAGTAGCTTCCCGCAGTGCTCATCTCGAAAAGCCGGACTCCACTCTACTCCGATGGGATGCTCAATGGATCATCCCTAGCATCTTCCCAAGCATGGCCATCATCTCCTAGCTCCTCACACTCGAGATCCGACTCCGAAATTTGGACTGGCTCCTTCTTCTTGGGCTCCTCATCCGGCTCCTCGTCAGTTGCATAGCTCAGACATCCCAAACCGCCTCTCTGCACAATGGGCTCCTTCACAGCTGGAGCAATGAGCGGCTCCTCCTTCCCCAAACCATTTCCTGCGACAGTCAAAACAGAAGAATTTGCCTCCAATTTGCTCCCAACGGGGCGGAGGTGTCATAACAGAATAGGTACGGGTAGGGAAGTGGGAATGTCGAAAGCACAAAATAAGATTTCTTTTCGAAATCATATTACAGTCATGGGCCACATGGGGTCCTTCTTTCTAGGGACTGGGCAAACATGATAGAGTGCTTCCCTACCTTAAATTTCAAAGTTCTTTCCCCTACATCAATTATTGCACCGGCGAGTGTGCAAAAACGGTCTTCCCAAAATAATTGGGGTGTTGACATCTTCAGGAATATCCAAAACAACAAAGTCAACAGGAAAAAGAACTTTTCAATTTGAACAGGCACATTCTCTAAGACCCCTGGTCGAATCGCAGAACGGTCACCATTTGCACGATCATGTCGGTAATGGCAAATCTAGTCAATCTCAACTTCTTAGCCAGACTCAAAGGCATACACACGACACTAGCCCCTAAATCACATAATGCCTTCTCGATTGAGAAGGTACCAATATTGCAGGGGGAGAGAAACTACCGGGTCGACGGTTTATGAGTAGCGAGTGTGAGTTAAGTACGAACTAGACTCTTGATTAAATGCACCGACTCACAACATTCAAAGACCTCTTCTTAGCTAGCAATTGTTTCATGAACTTCATATATGCAGGTATTTGATTAACTAGCTCTAAGAAAGGAATTTGCACGTTAAGACTACGCACGACATCTTTAAATTTATCAAATGTTACCTCATCTTTGGTCGGCACTAGTCTCTCTCGGATAAGGGGTCATCGAAGTAGCTTTGCCCTCTCTTCTAGGTCTCACACTGGCATCGGTGGACTTAGGCCGAAAATCCACTACTTTGTCTTTGTTGTAACTTGACCCATCTTCGAGACCGTCTCGGGAATGAACCATTAACCATCGTAGGATCATACTTTGGAATTGAACGGACCCATCAAAGACTCGGGTCTTGCCTCAATAATTCCGAGTCGTCTCATCCCGAAACAAGAAATCCCTCAAGTTATCTGGCATTGGAGGGCGGATTGGCTCATCATCAAGAAGATCATCATCGATCGATCGACCGGTGTGGTGGTCGATCGATCGATTTCTTCTTTTCCAGAATGAACAGAGAGATCGAAGGTATCACCGAGGATCGCGGAGTGGTCGATCGACTAGGTGATGCGATCAATCGACCGGAATCGCTTTGTCCGTCTTCTTCTCGCCCTTTTTCTTCTTTCCTTTTCCAGCGGCTTTCTTAGGTCCATCAAGAGCGGACCCGCTCCTCAGCGTCATTGCATGTACGGTCTCAATACGCTGATTTAGAAAGTGAAATTGACTCGGTATCTCATTTGCATTTTGATCCAATGTTGCAATATGAGATATCGCCGCGATTAAGACCGATTCGCCGCATTGCTTTTTCCCGTACCTCCACCATAAGCACTGCACTAGACTCGTCAACTCGCAACTTCGTTTTTCAACTCTTCTTTGTGACGGAGTGGATGGTGGTGGGGCTTCATTTGGAGGCTCATATGGTTGATGCGGTGAAGTAGGAGCGTAATTATACGAATTGTCGAGCTGAAGTTGATGAAAAGCGATCATCTTCTCCTTAGGGTGCCCGCATGCATCGGTGTGTGTCCGCTCCGCCGCATCTCCCACAAAATGGAACTGCTTGCTCCCGAGAATGGAACATGTGTGGATCCTTCCAAGTCTTTGAGATAGGACCTGTAGGACCTAACAAAACAACACTAAAGAAGATGGTAAGAACTGCCTCAAGGTACTCAGTCTTCCCTTGAGGCGAAAAAATAGACTAAAATGAAAAACAACTACAACTAGCGCTGCCTCCCCGGCAACGGCGCCAAAATTTGATACCCGTCGCTGTGAGTACCAAAGATAAAATTTATAATTCCTATTAAAACTAACCTAGGCTAGTGGTAACAGGGTCGAACCACAGAGAGGCGGGGGAGTTTATGTTGTTTAATATTTTAGTCTATGGGTAACAAATAAGGGGGGTTTTGATTGGAGTAAGTCTAAGTCTAATTGCGAAAACAAATGAGCAAATAATGAAAATAAACGTAAACTAATGATAAAAGAAAGAGCTAGGATGATCGGGTCACTACTTAAACGATGGCACATAAGTCTAGGTAAGTCTCGAAATACAACGATCGTGGGTGATGGGGAAAACAAGTCCTCTCGGTCCATGTTAATTAGTAACTACCTCTCGGCCTATGCTACTAATCCCTAAGTCTCATTAATACTAACTCTCGTTCTTGACTAATGATTCTTAATGCAAACTAAATTACATTATCTTTCGATCTAGCAATCTAGCCGTCTTAAATCGTTAATCTAAGTCCTTCCCTATCTTTCGATCTACAGGTTGGTCAAAACTAAGCATCTAACAAGTCTCCGCTAGGTCTCATTGATAGATATTGCACTTAACGATTCAAACGAAGCAAATCAAACACGAAGTCAGTCGATCGACCAGCTACTCCAGTCGATCGACCAAGCCCTAATGCGAGGTCGCCTATTCTAATGCCATCTACGCTAATAGCTCGCCTACATCCTAGCAAAGGTGATTTAGCTACACATACTAGCAATGATAACAACAATGAAATTGATGAAATAAACAGAAGGATTCATGCTTGAAATAATAGAACAAACAATTAACATAAACGATGAATCGGTTTAGGGAACTAGCTAGCAATTTCTATACTAAGAAAGCAATAAAAATAAACTGAAATAAGAACAAGGGAATACCGAAATTGCAGAGGAAAGATTAAAAACTCAAACGAAAATCCCTTGCAAAGCAATATTTTCGAACCCTAATTACTTGTCTAAAGAAGCGTATGTAAACTAAGCTAATGAATAGATCCATCCCAAAGAAACAGGAAGAGTTACGTTATATAGAAGAATAACGTAACCTAAAACCAAAACCTAATTACAATATGGGCTTCTAATTCTCGTTCTTAATTTGCGTCAGAGTCGAGGGGTGGTCGATCGACCACAAGACCCAGTCGATCGACTGAGTAGCAGCGAACAGTAGCTACTGGAACCCGTGGGGTGGTCGATCGACCACTTGGACCGATCGATCGACCAAGAAGTCTTTGTCATGAGAATAGCATTCTGTCGATTCCTGCAGCGCGCACCGATCTTAAAACAGCTGCCATTTCTTCGCTCCTTGGTCAAATCAGGCGTTCTACGCGGCGTTGGAAAGCTAAGAGGATAAGATTTCACCTCCAATTGGAATCACTCGATTATCAGGTCTAGAACTCGAGATATAGCCATCTGAATCAGGCTGCAATGTCGAGAAGCACTTCTTTGCTTCTTAAACTCGTACACACCCTTTCTTTTGCTAACTTTAGGCATTGAAACGCGCACCAAGCTCATTCCTCGAGTCAATACTTCATGTCAAATGCAATGCTAAGTACTTAGGGACGGATTCGGCTTATTTTCCGCTGAAATCTTCATATTCCTACAAAATCACAAGAAAAGGAAGAAATACACGAAACAAGGGAAATAGTAGCATAAACTACTCAATTGAGCTCTGAAATGCATGTGAAATGAGGTGTAAAACATCATATAAATGACACGCATCACTGGGCTTTGGGTCGTGACTAAGGCTGGCTAGTTTTAGTCCTAGTCACAGGTTCAGGTATGACGATTTTGAGGCATGGTCTAGCCTCGTGTGGGAGGTTTTGTTGTGTTGATTTTATTCCTTATTTAATTTATTTGAATTTCCCTCTCGTGTTTTATATAACTTAACTTGTTAAATATCGTTCATTCATATGTTTTTCTCACATTATTCATCAACGCGGAATTTATTATTTATTCAAGTCAAATTTTGATGAAATGTCTTATTTACCTATAATATGAATTTTTAATCCGTTCATTCTCATTTATTTATCGTATCTCAAATACGAGTGAATTATTCTATTAGTTTAATTAATTTGACTCACTTATAATTGAATGCTTGTTTTGCTTATTATAAATGGTTCATTTCCAGTTGTTTGCATTTTTATTCAAGTGACAAATATTAAAGAAATGGGTTACCTATTCATGTTTATGAATATAATTTGGCATGAAATGTCTTATTTGGATTATCATCGGTTCATTACTTTTAGTAGTCTCTTTCCAAGTTGATTCGTATCGCTTGGTTGAGTCGTATTCTTGATAATGCCTTTATGCTATACTGTATTGCTTGACTTATCTTTACGCCTCTTTCTGTCTGTCCTGCCGATTGTGGGTTTAGTCATATCTCCCGCCTCTTTCGGATTGTCCTGCCGATTGTGGGTTCTTGATTTCTGATTTAGGGTTCGGGTCATGGATGCGGACTTTTATGCCGTATGTCGAATCGGGAACTTTGCTGTCCCGAGAGTTTGGCCAGATTTAGACTAGGACTGAGTCTTGGGAGTACCATTGTCATCCTACCAGGGCAATTATATATTGATATATGAGTAGTAAAAGGTCTTGCTTGGTTATAGATATTGGTATTTGTCTTTCAAGGCAAGAGTTATGCCTTGTGTTGTTTGTCTTGGTCCTATCGGATACTAGGGGTGAGCTATAAGCTCTCTAGTTGCGATATGATCGTCGGGATTGATGTTCCCATCCGTTCTTATGGTGAGATGCAAGCCATAAGTATGAATGTGACATTAGTAGCCACGTCCCGTGCAATGTTTGCTAAGTGGTTTTCCAAATAATGGCTACGGTTTCTATTCTTGTGATTTGCATTGGTTGATCCCTTACTTAACTGCTTCACATGATTCAGATTCTAATCTCACATCTATGTTGTATTTCCTTGAAATGCGTACTTTTGTATAAATGACAGTATTCTTGTCTTTCGTATTATTTAATTGTCTCACATGATTAGTTGAATCTTTATTATACTAATGTTGATCTATCTTGTTCAATCTCATTTAATTGCCATGTTTAAATATAAACTTGATATTCATATCTTTTGTAAGTATCTTACATGATATACCTGTTTTAGTTCTTTGTTATGTTCGTTTCGACATTTTGTGGCTGGGAGAACCTTGAGTTACTCCCCACTGACTGTGGCGTTCATGTTTACATGAATGACATGTACTAGTTGGTGCATTTATGGGGGTGAAGACATGTGTGAGCTAGCGAGCACTTTGGCCTTGTACTCGGATTATTAGGATTTCTTAGACTCACCTTTTTATTGTATTGTCATTCAAGGGATATATTTTCCCTCACCTTGAGTATCACGTTTGTATAATTTAAACTTCATTTCCGCATTCTTTATTTGGGTTTTAGATTTTTATGAACCCGCACTTTAAATTTTAAAAGTTTTAAAAATTCCCAAATTTCCGCTTGAATTTTATAAGTTATAATTTCCGCGTTATCGAGGGGTGTCACAGTTGGTATCAGAGCCTATGTTTCTCCAACGCACACACGTGTACCCCAAAATTAAATTTGAACTTGACCTTGAATAATGAATGAGAGATGGGTAGACTTAAGGACCTAAGGTGGTAGTCTGTAGTGTGTTTGCTCTTTGTTAGGTTCTAACATGTTTGTTGATTGTCAATTATTTTTGTACTCTTTGATCAATGACCGTGAGCTTACCCGCGTTGCGATCAAGACTTGGTGCCTATTCCCGAAGATTGTAGATTTGTCCAAGTTTTGAAGAATGCTTTTTCTTCCTCGAAGATGTTCCTTATTCTTTGTGTATCTTGCCTTGTTCTTCACCTCTTGGTGCCTATCCTCCTCCTAAACTCTCTTTTCTTTTGCCTTGGGAGTTAATCTTGTACCCCTAACTTGTCCTTTGATCCTTGCTAATCCTCCCTTAACGCCTTTTGATAATACTCTTTCTTTTGAGGAATGTTGACCTTGGTTGGAAAGTCTGACTTTTGAGGAGATTGTTTGTGTCTGACCCTTAACCCTGGTTTTGAGAGCTTGTGATGTTGGAAAGACTTAGGTGGTGTGATGAGACATACTTAGTGATTCTTATACCTAGATCCTTGATGAAGTGAGTATTTTTGATTGATGGAATATATGTGTCAAGTGTGAGTTGCATTTGTTACTAAGGTTATAGAACTTGGCTTTGTTGTTTAGGTTTGGTATTTGAAAGGCTCGGGAACACTATTGAAACGCTTCTTGGGATACTAGTGCATAGTACTTGATTTAAAATGGATGAAATTGAATGGTGGATTTGAGGATGTAAGATTGACTGAGTAAGTCGAGTTTATGATTGGCTTTCGTAATCGCTTTGGATATGAGGGTTTTATAATGTAGATGTTACCATATGAGAAATGATAATTGTGGGACTATTAGTTGGTCTAAGTGAGTGATCTTGATTACTACTTGAGGTATGGAATGAGAGTGAGACTAAGCTACATTATTAGAGAGTCTTACCGCTTGTTTAGTAGCTAGAAGGGATAATAGTATGGTTGACGCAAAATGTTAAGTGGAAGAACATAGTTTCAATTTATAGAGTTAGAATGTGGAGATTTGAGGTGGTAAGGTATTGTTACAACTAAGACCTTGTTTCTTGACGACTCGATGGTAAGTAAAGTTCTAGGATATCAGATTTGAAAGAATACTACTTGGGATGTTGATGACCATAATGGATTGGTGATGTAATTTGATTTTAGCTGGCTCTTGAGAGTTCTTGAGTTGAGAGAGACTTAGTATTGAGAAGTCTTTGTTAACCCTATGGTTTAAGAAACTTTGAGGTTGTATTGAGTACTTGAGATGATGGGATGATGTTGTAGATGAATGTAGTTCTGCTTTTGGGAATCCGTGATAAGTAAAAGGATAGAAAGACTCGAGATCCTATTGATCTTTCAGACTTTGGATTGGCATGTTACTACCTTGTATTGAAATGAGAACCTTGTGGAATATTTGAGGAACCTTTTCTGGGAGTTTAGAGCTTGGTATTGGAATTAGGACCCTTGATTGAGGATTTTACCATTTTGAGAAATCCATGGTGACACTAGTTGGGTATGAGTATAGTTTTGTTGGAAACTTTGACCTTGATCTTGTGGGAGTTGTTTGTGGATGTTTGAGTATTCGGAGTGATGAGATCACACCTATAGTGGAGTACGTTGTTTCAGGGAATAGCTTACGATGAAGTAGCGTAAGCGTTTTGAGGAAATCCTTGGGAGTCTTTTGGTCATAAGTTTTGTTGTTGGGAAGTTTTCGGAACCGTTTAGGTTGATGTTGTTATTTGGGATTCGAGTACTTGGCGTTTCCTTCTTGTCTAATTCCCTTCTTTTTTGGCCATAAGCGTTACCGTTCGTACCTCTCTTCCTCGCTTCGTCATGCTCCCCCTTTATGTTTGGTACTCGTAACCTGTGAAAATCTATCTTTGACATCCTTATTGACCTGACCTCAATTCTTACCCTAAGAATTTCATCATAGCTCTTTTGATTAGTTAAGTTTGAATCCTCTTAACGTACTTTGTTTTTATGACATCTAAGTCCTTTTCATTTCATACAATTTCTAAACATTTCAAGCTACCACTTTTGATTCGGTGTTGAAAGTTTATGTTACTTTTGTAAAACCTTACCAATTATAAAAATTTTGAAAATGAGAATTTGATTTAATTCCCTACTTGTCCTTGGAATATAAACTTATTCATCATAATCGCCAAACCCGAGATTTCTTTAATTTTTATCCAATTTCTGTTAACTTTGATCCATTTATGATTTCTATGTCAAAGTTTGATGTTATCTTTTCACAAACTTGACTCCCTTTTGAGTTTAAAAGTGAAACTTTTATTTTTATATTGGCTTTTGTAAAAGGAAAATTTGAATAGATTACCTTTTTTTTTGATTTTAACGTTGATCGGATGTTAGAACTCGTTATTAGAGACGTTTAATAACTTGTTCTACGCTTGTCGGCGAATGATTTTTGTTTTAAATTTGTCCTTGACTTGGAAAGTTAGCGTTCTTGTGTGCACGACAAGAGCAATTTCGTTCCATAAATGAGACTTGTACTTTTGAAAACTCTTCATTAATGTTTTTGAAAGTATTTTGATTTTCGATTTATACAAATGATTTGCCTTTTGACCTTATATTTGATTTGGAATGTGATGTTCTTGGATACGTAACGAGAACACTTTCGTTCCTTTGATGAGAATCTGGTTCTGTCGAAAAAATTTATTTGAAACTTTTGAAAGAATTTTTATTTCTTACTATTTGTAACCTTTTAAATGTTTTGGTTACCGATTCCAAAATTCCAGTTTTATTTTATATAACCTTTCATTTCTACTTTCAAGTTTCGAGGATGAAACTTTTTAAAAGATGGGGTGATTGTAATACCCGCGAATTTCCTTTTTTGACATTTAAAATTTATTAAACCGTTTAATTATTCTATTATATATTTTTGAATTATTCAATTTAATTAATTTTATTTCAAATACGATTTTTATAAAAGTAATATTTTTTAAAGCTCATTCATATAAAAATACGTATTTTTCAATTATATTTTTGAGGCATAATTTATAAGGATATATGTATACATATTCTTGGTCGGGCAGTAATAATGACAGTAATAATATTAGTTTCCGTCTCAAGTTAATATAGACTCGAGACATTTTTCTGTCTAGCTGTAGACCGTCACATTTCCACTTGTGAAACTAATCTTTTCTCGACCTATCCTATATCAACAACACACCACTTACCTTTTTCACCTAACTAGTTTAATAATTATCCACTCATACACTCACCCTACAAACTACATTTATATATTATTATTATTATTATTGTTATTATTATTATTTTTTTTTATTATAAGATGAGCGCAGCTTTCATTAAAATAAAAATAAAAGTTTACATGAAATTGGTGGGGAGCCGAGAGACAATCTGGGCTCCCACACCCTTAGCAATAGCAAAGCTAAGTCTAGTAAAAATGTAAGCGGCCACCCGAGCCCCCGCATCCTGAGATACCGAGAATTTCTGGATCCGCTTGAGCAAGGCAACGAGATCCAGAACCCAGCTCCCCAAGTGAAGAGAAAGAGAAAGGTAGGAAACCATAACCTGCTACCGCGCACAAATCCCCATACTTAGCACACTTTCGCTGAGCAGCATCAGTGACAACCCCGCCCGGCACAAAATCGCCAACCCGATCCGAGTCAAAGGTGAAGAACCACCGGTCGATGCACATATCACGCCCCTGTCATAAGAATAAAGCAATAAATCCGCGGGACGAAGAGAGCCACCATGCCCATCAACCAAACCGATATCAACCTCCTTCCCGCGGTAATACGGATCTATAGCGGATGTCGAAAAGAGTGTCCAGGACAAGGTTATGCCGATATTTAATGCCCACATGCAGACAAGAAAAACACATGGTCCCCAAAAACATCCCGGCCAAAAACCGAGAGCAAGCAGGACAGGGCCTAGATACCGTGAATAACGGAACACCCAGACGATACCCCAGCACACTATGGTAAGTCCTCCCGTTCATAGTCTGCCCCAGCCCTGAGATAGGAACCGCACATAACCAATTAGAGGAGTGAGAACCCTGCTGAGACTGCTTTGTAGGTCTACTTTAGCCCGGCTTTTGGTGGTTGTTTGACACTGTGTTGGGGCGTAGGAATGAATGCTATTAGGACTGTTTTTAGTCGTGAAATGGTACCTTGTTGAAACGGGTTTTGGTGCTTAAAAATACAGGTTTTAGGACGAATTTTGAGACGATTACAGGTTGAGTTTAAGGGACGGGTTGTTTGCATTGTTGGGACTGTTTTGGTGCATTTTAAGTAGTTGTAATAGTCGATACATATATACTGCTTGGGACTCTGTCTTCGGAACCGTGCAAAGGTTGTCCAAACTTGATTTTGGGACTGTTTTGAGTCATTTTGCAGGCTATTTGGCAGCCGTGGGGGAAGGGTGAGCAGGCGAGTTGTGGTGGCTAAGTTGGGTGGTTACGGTGGCTGAGTTTGGTGGTCGATTAGGTGGAGTTATAGTGGCTATTTGGGAGAGGGTAGGAGATTGTTTAGGTGTTGGACAGTGAAATACTTGCGGCCTGGACAAAGTACTCGTGGCCTGGGCAGTGATTTGTTGCTTGGCCTGGCCTCGGTCTGCCTGGCTTGGGCAGTGGCTTGGCTGGGCTTTGGGTTGTGACTAAGGCTGGCTAGTTGTAGTCCTAGTCACAGGTTCAGGTATGACGATTTTGAGCCATGGTCTAGCCTCGTATGGGAGGTTTTGTTGTGTCGATTTTAATGCGTATTTAATTTATTTGAATTTCCCTCTCGTGTTTTATTTAACTTACCTCATTAAATATCGTTCATTCATATGTTTTTCTCACATTATTCATCAACGCGAAATTTATTACTTATTCAAGTCAAAATTTGATGAAATGTCTTATTTACCTATAATATGAATTTTTAATCCGTTCATTCTCATTTATTTATCTTATTTCAAATACGAGTGAATTATTCTACTAGTTTAATTAATTTGAGTCATTTATAATTGAATGCTGGTTTTGCTTATTATAAATGGTTCATTTCCAATTGTTTGCATTTTTATTCAAGTGACAATTATTGAAGAAATGGGTTACCTATTCATGTTTATGAATATAATTTGGCATGAAATGTCTTATTTGGATTATCATCGGTTCATTACTTATAGTAGTCTCTTTCCAAGTTGATTCGTATCGCTTGGTTGAGTCGTATTCTTGATAATGCCTTTATGCTATACCGTATTGCTTGACTTATATTTTTAGCCTCTTTCGGGCTGTCCTGCCGATTGTGGGTTTAGCTCATATCTTCTGCCTCTTTCGGACAGTCATGCCGATTGTGGGTTCTCGATTTCTGATTTAGGGTTCGGGTCTTGGATGCGGACTGTTCTGTCGCATGTCGAATCGGGAACTGTGCTGTCCCGAGAGTCTGGCAAGATTTATACTAGGACTGAGTCTTGCGAGTACCATTGTCATCCTATCAGGGGAATTATATACTGATATATGAGTAGTAAAGGTCTTGCTTGGTTATAGATATTGGTATTTGTCTTTCAATGCAAGAGTTATGCCTTGTGTTGTTTGTCTTGGTCCTATCGGGTACTAGGGGTGAGCTATAAGCCCTCTAGTTGCGATATGATCGTCGGGATTGATGTTCCCATCCATTCTTATGGTGAGATGCAAGCCATAAGTATGAATGTGACATTAGTAGCCACGTCCCGTGCAATGTTTGTTAAGTGGTTTTCCAAATAATGGCTACGGTTTCTATTCTTGTGATTTGCATTGGTCTCACATGATTAGTTGAATCTTTATTATACTAATGTTGATCTATCTTGTTCAATCTCATTTAATTGCCATGTTTAAATATAAACTTGATATTCATATCTTTTGTAAGTATCTTACATGATATACCTGTTTTAGTTCTTTATTATGTTCGTTTCGACATTTTGTGGCTGGGAGAACCTTGAGTTACTCCCCACTGACTATGGCGTTCATGTTTACATGAATGACAAGTACTAGTTGGTGCATTTATGGGGTGTAGACATGTGTGAGCTAGCGAGCACTTTGGCCTTGTAGTCGGATTATTAGGAATGCTTAAACTCACCTTTTATTGTATTGTCATTCGAGGGATATATTTTCCCTCACCTTGACTATCACGTTTGTATAATTTAAACTTCATTTCTGCATTCTTTAATTGGGTTTTAGATTTTTATGAACCCGCACTTTAAATTTTAAAAGTTTTAAAAATTCCCAAATTTCCGCTTGAATTTTATAACTTATAATTTCCGCGTTATCGCGGGGTGTCACATTTTGAACATGGTGTCTAAGTTAGTTGTCGACAATGAGACCCTTAAGGAGGAGGTTGCTGAGCTCAAAACCATTAATGAAGATCTCATTGAGCGTGTGCAAGCTCTTGGAGGAAGTGCTCCCGATGATGAGTAAGCCATTCATGCCTAAACTTGCCTTCCTAACCTTTTGGCTTCTTGTTTCTAATTCTTATGCAAATTATGGACTGTTTTTCACTCTTACTTCGAACATTTGCTTTAGGTTTAATTATGTACTACTTAAATATGTTTATGTCATTCTCTTGATGATGTCAAGAAGGGGAAGTAGTTAAATTATGTGTTTATGTGTTAACTAACGACTCTTAGGCTAACGTTCACCGTGAAAATGTCTTAGCTACCATGATTAGTGATACGGTTGTTTCTGTACCAAAAATAAACCTAAAAACAACTAACAGAAGCTAGCGGCAAGTAGGGTCGATCTCCTCAGGGAGGCATGATATCTGTAGAAGTCCTTCTATTTGGTCACAAATGGGGGGTTGTTTGAATTGGATTCTAAACTATGAGGTTTAAAGGAAGAGAAATAAGGATAAGAGCAGTAAAAGCAAGGAAATAAGTTTAAACTATCAGATAGAGAGGGACATGTCGGGAATTCGGTTCACTACTGTAGTCCAGTGACACAGCTGTAAATGACTCAGACGAATTAATGTAAGACGGATGTGGAAAGGTCCTTTTGGTCCACTTTCTATCCTAAAATACCACTAAGTTAACTTTCATTCTCGTCAGGGTAGTCTACTGTTCACAGCAGGCCTATTTAGTCCAATCTTTCGATCTAGGATTAATTTTAGCCAAATTAAAAGGTGACTCAGAAGTGTGCACTCAACTAAGTCGATAAATACAATTAAATTGCTATGGTGACAGAATCTCACAATCAATTCATCTATTTCATTTACTACATCGTCATATTGCTACCGCGGATCCCCTAATCCCAACATGAAAGGGGTTTAGCTACTCATATTACTAATTGAACTATCAATACTAACAGTAGACAAATTTCCAGCAGTAAACATATTAAAACTATAATAAAATCGCATAAAGAGTAAATTAGGGCAGAAATTAAATGTAATGAAACGAAGAATTAAAGCAAACAAAAGATTAATTATTATTAAGAGAAGAGGAAGGAATTACAATCAAGCGAATCCGGCGTAAAGAACACAAAATCCGAGCAAAGTAAATCCGAGAACAAGGTTACAGTGAAGAAGAATGTTTAACGCAGTAAAGTTTGATAAAGGCTAAGTAGTCAGTAAATTCTGATGCTAATGACCTAACTAAAGCTTGCTTAAATCGAAAATAATTAAGTTTTGCGGAATAAAACATAAAACGGGCTAAATAAAAGCCCATAACAACGAAACCACTCGATCGAGTGGAATAAAACAACTCGATCGAGCAAAACCTCAGCAGCATCTACTCGATCGAGTAGATAGTTACTCGATCGAGTAACTCGTCTTTCAACAACTTAAGGACCGAGTAGAAAACTACTCGATCGTGCAATAGAGGACGTAAAAACCACTCGATCGAGCGGTAAAACTGCTCGATCGAGTCCTTTATCTTCATTTCAGCTCAAGTCTGTGCCCGACTGCCTCGTAATCCGTGCCAACACGCTTCCCAACGCAGTATCTCACTGAGGAAAATCTCGTCTCCTCTAAATGCATGCAAAAAGGACGAAAAAGGGTACGATTCCACTACTTTCGCGTTCATTTCTACAAAATGGACAAAACGAACCAAAGTAGCCAATTCGGGGCAAAATACTATTAAAACAGTATAAAAATGCATTGAAATACGTGCTGAAATAGGCTAAAAAGACTATATATTATGCACGTATCAAATCTCCCAAAACCAGACCTTTACTCGTCCTCGAGTAACCTAAAATGCAACTAATGGAACGGAAATGATAAATCAGAGCTAGCTTAACTTGTCTACTTGAACCAATTTAATGCAACAAAACTACCAGTTATAGCTAAACAGTAAATACGCAAATGAATTATAAGCTGTTCAGAAATATAGCCGACCTATCGACCTTGCAAGAGCAACAAAATCGGACTCTCTCGTGGTCACTCTTCTCTCATGAAGCAAAGGGTGAATGTTATATGTAAAAGAGAGATGAAAAGACAGTCACTCACCTAACTTCGACCTACATAGCATGCACGCAACAAAAATGAAAGACAATTCAAGTACTAATGCACACACTCCAACCACTAATGTCCGTCACAGCCGAGGGCTTACAAATAATATGGGAATAGTGAGGTTCAGGTGAGAAAAGGCAAAACAAGTTATGGAAATGTGGAGGTAAAAGCGTCAAGCTAGTTCCTAACAGGACCATAATAAACCATCCGAATCTCAACTGACTGAAAGACTAAGTACAAGTGCCCTTCATTTGGCACAAAACTCACTAAACTCAAACACAATCTCCTCAAAAATATAGAATAAGAACGGAGGAGTTAGACGGTCACAAACTTTCCTTTTTTAATACCGTCTGAATGAACTAATTGAAACAAAACAACTTTTTTTTTCAAACTTTCCTTCTTTTTCTTTTCTTTCACGTTCTCCTGTTTCTTTTTTTTTTTCTTTTTCAAAATTTTTTTTTCTTTCTTTTCTTTTCCCTCCTTCCTCTATACTTACACCGACTCCATACAAAAGAGATACGGCCCAAACTGCTGACGGAAAATCATACCACAAAAGACATACTAACTACTTTGACTAGGCAGGCTTAGTTTGGGATGTAGCTAATGGGTCAAAAAGGCAAGTTTTGGCTTATGTGGAGCTAAATGGGTGAAAAAAATATAAGGAAACGGAAACTTGCAAGCACCTCCCTGCATGTGACACCGACCACAAACCCGAATATGTGCATTTGACAAGAAATTGAATGTCATAAATGTGCAAAAAAGATGAACATGCTATGCAAGGAGTACTAATCTCAATTCCTAATGAAAACTGGTCATGAATGTCACCAGTTATGGCTCTAAAACTCAGAATTTTTCAAGTAGTTTGCCAATTTATAGGTCAAGTCTAAACAGTTAGCTTTATTTGAACAGAAACTCGTAGATTATACGCAAGACTATACTAATAACTGTCAAAAGAAGTGCAAGGCTCAAGTAAAATGACAAGTTATAGTGCATTATCATCATGGAAATCTACCGTTCCGACTCGACCTATATGCAAAAATAAACGTAATTATTTTTTGAATTTTTGAAATTTTTCTAATTTTCTGTGATTTTTGATTTTTAATGAAATAAACAACAATGCAAAGCTGAAAATTAAATGTGAATGCAAAACAAATGCAAATGCAGACTCAAAAAGATGCAATACCATCCCCAAACCAAAACGGACAACGTCCTCGTTGTCCTCCAGTATACACCAGTAGATATATACGGGGAAATGGGAATATACAACCAATAAGAAAAATAAAAGCAATAAATAAAAGGAGACAAAATAAAAGAGTAAGAGATACATATAAAAGACGATCTTCCCCAAACCAGCCAGAAAACTGGGGAAATGAGTAGACCAGTAGCTACTCGTCGTCGTCGCCGTCGTCGTCCACCACCGTGTACTCAGGATCCTGCTCCTCCTCTCTCCTCCTCCGCTCCTCAGCTCGAGCTCTCTCCACAGCCACCTCTGGGTCCTCGTCCTCCTCAGCAGACTCCGGGTACCCCTCAGGTGGGTACCTGTAGAAGGAAGGGTGTGGCCAACCCTCTTGGATCAGATGGTGTCGCCGCAAGTGGTACTCGTACAGAGGGTGTTAAGCAAGAGCTAAATCCCTCTCCATACGAGCCAGACGCTCTGCGATCTCAAGCAACAAACCGTAAACGGCGCCCCCTTGGTCCATGACCGCGGGCGCCACAAAGGGTGGAGGTGGTACGAAAGTAGCCGGTAGGTTCGGCTGAGCCTGTGTCTGGTCAGTGGGAGTGGGAGTAGGAGTGGAAGTAGTAGTGGTAGTAGGGGTCAGGACGGGAGTAGCCATGGAAGGCTGAGCATTCCCTGAAGGTGTAGACCCCTCTCCAGTCTCAAGACGCCGCTTCTTGGCGGCGGGTGCAGCAGGAGTAGGTCGGAGTGGAAGGTGAAGGTCGGCGGTGGTGGCGAGAGGCGCCCCAACAAAGTGGGCAAGGGCTCTAGACGGGGGAGAGTGTCACGGGGTAAGTCACCAGGACAAGGAGCCGTCTATCTTCCATGTCCGGTAGTCCGAGGTAAGCCAATCGAGAGAGCATGGCGTCCGGACTCGATGAGCCTTTCTCCCTCGAGGTATGCGCAAGTCACGAGGCCAATCGGGAAGAAGGAACGGGCAAGAATGGTGGATATGCCACCGCAAGCAATAGTTCCGTCTCCTTGACCCCGGCTCAAGGTCTTGGGCGGTCAAGTAGGTAATGTTGAGGGTGAAGGGACCCTCGCAGTCAATGTTTAGGTAACCGCCCAGGATGGAGAGCTCGGTGTTTGTGATGTTGTTCGGATCCTTTCGGCCAAAAATAGTGCTCCCCATCAATCTAAGAAAACAACAGACAGGGGGAAGGTGGACCTGCTGGAGCTTTCGCTCCGCAAAAGTGGTCTGGGCCAGGGTCCGCCAAACCTGACGAACGACCCTCCTAGGGGGTGCAGTCTCGCTCGTAAAGGTAAGGCCAAATCTCCTACCAAACTCCTCTAAGGTCATCGGAAAAGTCCGGTTAAGCAACCGGAAGGACACGGAAGAACTAGTGGGGTCAGCCTCGTGTGCCCCGGAGGAGAAGGTAAAGGAGCTGAGAAACTCAAGGCTCAGCTCTAAAAAGGTACGGCCGCTCATGGTGATGTGTCCGGCCATCCCCGTGCCCCGTAGTAAGTCACAAACCGACTCGTAAATGCCGTGTCTCACAAGTGCCGATTTCTCTAGTAATAGGGAAGGAACAAACGAATAGCCTAGCAGGTTATAAAATTTCTTGCGATGTAAAGCATTAACAAAATGTACCTGCGGATAGTGTGGATGAGGGTCGAGGGAATTGTCCCCTCGAACCGTGACTGTGCCAGAAGTAGAAGGAGCAGCAACTGCAGAAGAAGTAGTAACAGAAGTATAGGTGACTAGAGCTGGCGTAGAACGAGACTGTCTACGACCCCGACCTCTGGAACTCAAGGCAAAAGCCCGTGCAGTGACGATGTGAGGTACCAGGGCTGCTCTAAAGGCAGCTGCGACTGCTGGCGAGTCCACCACTGGCGTGAAAACGGCTGCCGGTGTAGAAGTAGTGGCTGCTGTGGCCACCACTGAAGAAGAAAGAGTAGCAGTGGTGGTGGCCATAGAGGAAGTGGCAGCCTGAACTGAGCTAGCAGCTGAGCTAGCTGGAGTGAAAACTGTACCTGCAGCTGAACCTAGAAACACTGGGGCTGCAGTACTCACTAAAGTGGAAGCAGTGGCAGCAGCAGGAGCCACTGTCTCAGACAGAGATGGACTAGAGGTGGTACTGGTAGAAGGCAATGAACTAGACTCCATCCTGTAACAAGGGGCATGGGACATGATAAGAAAATAGCGGCTAAAAGTGGCTTAGATAGAAGGAAAACCCAGCAGAAAACAGCATGTGAATCCCCTACCAGTCGAAAAATTTCGACCTTGGCACGTAATTCCCAACAATTCCTCAAAAATTTCGAAAAACAGCGTGTAAAAAGCGGTAGAGAACGGGATAGCAGGTATTGACAGCAGTAATTAACAACAACTGAGGTTAATTAAGTCATGAAAGCATATAAACCCGTCTGACAGTCAAAAAAATTCGACTAAAACAGCCCTAATCGCGAAATCTCGCGCAAAATTCGAATTAATCATGCAACAACAGCGAGGAAAGGGGATTGATCATCAAGCAAGACAAGTAAGGGCCAATAAAGACAATTAAAGTCGAAAAATTCGACCAACAATGGATTTTCGAACCCTAATTCCAATTTTACCTCATAAAGTTCAAAATAATCGAAATTAAAATGCAATGAGGAAGTAGAAATCACTTACTTGATGAGAATAACCTACAAATTGCAAATAATCTCCAAAAAACAAGCAAGAAAGGGCGATTTTTCGATCGCAAAATCGCAAACCCTAAACCCTTTTAAAACCGTGAAAATGAGCACAAATTAAGGGGAAATTATGGGGCTTTGAAAGATTAATAAGCAAGCAACAGATTGTAGGTGGCGGATTTGGTGTTTGAGCAACGAAAATAGGGATTGGGGATGATTTTGATCGCAAATTGGAGGTTGAGGGACGAAATATTAAGGGGAAATGAAATAGAAGACAAAAGAATAGAGTTTAAAGAACAACTCCCTGCGTCTTTTGCAAATCTACTCGATCGAGTGGTTTTAAACTACTCAATCGAGGACTTTTGATGATCCAGCTACTCGATCGAGTAGAATTCTACTCGATCGAGAAGTCCCATTTATTGCTTTACTCGATCGACCGAAAAGAAGTACTCGATCGACCATTTTTCACTCGATCGAGTACAAAAAGTACTCGATCGAGCTCTTTTCTCGCGTAAGCTCTTGAATCTCGTCTTTTCTTCCTTTAGAATGCGTAAAACTTCCCCAAACCTGCATAAAAACACGTGCAAAAATTTCCCAAAATACCAAATACGCATAAGAACAGTCTATAGTCTTAAATCTACGCATAAAAACTGTCTAAAAACTAATTGTCCTAATTAAAAGCGATAAAACAAATTCAACGGGAAATTCAAAATTATTTTTACAAGGTGTTACACGGGGAATTTCCCCGCTCACTTTCCAATGCACTTCAGTAGCCCCTTGGTGGGCTCCTGACTGGAGGATGTCATCTCAGCATCATTGACTGTCCTCTTCAACTTCCATGAGCTTGAATTTGAATCGTTTAAAACAGTAGGAGGGGAATAGTTCACATCCACATAAGCACGAACTTTCCTCATCCTTGCTCCTCTATCACCGTGTTTAGCATCCTCACTTCCAATTCGATTGACAGTAATTGCATCATGTCCCTTGACAGCTCCTTCATTTCTTTCATCTGTACCTACAGCAAGGAAAACAGACAAACTTTCCTCCTTTTTGCTCTCAATTTGAGGCGAAGGGGTAACAATTGCAGCACAATACTCCAAATTTACATATGGAGTGTCAATAATAGGGTCAATGGAAGAGAGGGCATTGCAAGGCTTAGCTTGCATGGGAGCCCTCCGGAACTTAGATTGATGAAAAATCAGCTCCTCGTCCCCTACCTGAAAGGTCAAAGTCTTCCCCCCGACGTCTATAACTGCACGGGCAGTAGACAAAAATAGTCTCCCTAAAATGATAGGGGTGTGTGCATCTTCGGGGATGTCTAAGACAACGAAATCAACGGGAATAAAGAACCTCCCGATCTGAACAGGTACGTCTTCTACTATACCCAGTGGCCGTGATATACTACGGTCGGCCATCTGGACAGTCATGTTGGTGCAACTCAGCTTTGTCAAACCAAGTCTCTTGGCCAGAGATAGCGGTAAGACACTCACGCTAGCGCCTAGATCGCATAGCGCGTTATCTATCAAATAGGTACCGATATGACACGGAATTGAAAAACTACCCGGATGTGACTGTTTGGGAGGTAACTTATTTTGAAATAGGGCTGACCCCACCTCAGTTAAAGCTACTGTCTCATTATCACTAATATTCCTCTTACGCGGTAAAATTTCTTTCATAAACTTAAGATAAGAGGGTACCTTTGTCAGCAACTCAGTGAACGGCACAGTGACTTCTAAGCTTTTCAGGAGTTCGACAAATTTGCCGAATTGTTGATTAGCTTTGGTATTCTGCAGCCGCCTCGGGAAGGGAACTGTGATGGGTATCTCGAGTCCCTTGTTTCTCTCTTCCAATGTATCACCCGGAGCAAGCTCTGTATCCTTTGGACGCTTCTTACCTCTAGAACGAGGTCTTTCTGGTGATTTCTCGCTTAATCGAGCACTAGCAGGCTCTCGAATAAGCTTCCCGTCATCAAAACTACTCGATCGACCAAATTGCCCATTCGATCGAGTAGAATCTTCAACAATATCACTCGATCGAGTGGAATTTTCACTCGATCGAATAGTTCCATTTTCCTGTTCACTCGATCGAGTGGAAAACCACTCGATCGACCAGTCTCACTTTTCTGTTCACTCGATCGAGTGGAATTTTCACTCGATCGACCACATTCATCGCCAAATCTGCTCGATTGACCTCCAGAAACCAGTCGATCGAGCACCTTCTTAGCCGTCAGCTCATTTTCTTCGACAGAACACTGTTCACCATCTGTTATAGCCTTCCTCGGGTCTGATTTTTGCATTTCCGGTCCCTCATATGAACGACCGCTTCTCAAATTGATAAAATTTACCGTCTCATGTGTATTTTTCTCATTTTGAGTCGGTAATTGACCTTGTTTTCTTGAGGATTGATTCGTGGCTAGTTGGGCAACTTGAGTTTCAAGTGCCTTAATGGACGCATCTTTCTGTTGATCACTCAGCTGAAACTGCTTTGTAAAGGCTTGCAACATAGACTTTAGATCACCTATTTCACTCACCCCACCGGAAGATGATGCACCATGATTAGGAGGAGTGAAGGACGGAGGCTTCTGAAAGCCTTGTTGATTCTTGTGTGGAGGAATATACGGCTGCTGCTGGTGCTGAGGAGGAGTAGGATTGAGCACATTTTGACTAGTCCACCTCAAATTGGGATGGACGTTTGGCTCATAATAAGTGTTTGTCTGCCTGTAATGTTGAAAGGCAGCGCAAGACTCATAGGGATTAGGACAATTATCTTAAATATGTCCCTCTCCTCCACATCTCTTGCAGACGAAAGGACCGTCTGAAATAGCATTCACATGATAGATCCCTCCTTTCGAAGCTCCTCCCAACTCATACTTATCAAAGCTCGCTAATGCAGCTACAGAAGGAGATTCTGCACTTCTCCTTTGATTTCCCCTGGAATTTCCATACTCGGCTTTATGGGTGGCCAAATCATCAATAATTTTCCACCCCTTAGTCTCTCCAACGTTCTCCTGGATCTACCACTAGCTGCCGCTTCTAGAATAGCTCTCTGATCGTCGTAAAGCCCATTATAAAACTGATTGCATAGACTCCATTTCTCGAACCCATGGTGCGGAATAGTTCGCACCAACTTCTTGAAATGGACCCACGCCTCATGAAAATTCTCATCAGGACCTTGTTTAAAGCTCGTGATCTGAGCTCTAATGGCATTTGTCTTCAAGGCAGAGAAATATTTCTTGTAAAATGCCAGGGCCAGCGACTTCCAATCAGTAATCCCGTTGGCAACTCGATCCAGGTCCCGGTACCACTCGCTTGCAGCATCACGAAGAGAGAATATGAACATGGTCTCCTTTACCTGATCCGGAGTCACACTAGTCGGTGGGGGTATGGAACAACAATAGTCAATGAATGTCTCCATGTGTTTGGCTGCATCTTCAGTTGCAGCTCCCCCAAATTGGTTCCTCTCAACCAAATTGATATAAGACGGTTTCGGCTCGAATTTTCTGTCCGTTCTTGGTAATGCAAATCCCTTGTAGAGATTCTCAGCCGTCGGCTCAGAGTGACTGGCTATACTTGCTTCTTCAGCCATGTCTAGAGATGTGACGGTCTCAGCTGATGAAGTAGAAATAGGTGATGAAGGTGGATCCTCCTCAAACAGCTCGTTCTCATAGTAACTAGACAGAGTACTCAGCTCTTCCTCTATCGGAAATACCCTAGATGATCGCCTCAACTCACGCAAAGTGTTCTCAATCTCAGGATTGTACGGTAGTAATTCACCACCCTGTGACCTGCGCATAAAAAGAAACTACAAGTAGGATATGAGAATAGTTTAAGGAATGGATGTCCCTTAAACTAAGAGAAAGACTAAAAATAAAACATTTGCCTCCCCGGCAACGGCGCCAAAATTTGATACGGTCGTTTCTATACCAAAAATAAACCTAAATACAACTAACAGAAGCTAGCGGCAAGTAGGGTCGATCTCCTCAAGGAGGCACGATATCTGTAGAAGTCCTTCTATTTGGTCACAAATGGGGGGTTGTTTGAATTGGATTCTAAACTACGAGGTTTAAAGGAAGAGAAATAAGGATAAGAGCAGTAAAAGCAAGAAAATAAGTTTAAACTATCAGATAGAGAGGGACATGTCGGGAATTCGGTTCACTACTGTAGTCCAGTGACACAGCTGTAAATGACTCAGACGAATTAATGTAAGACGGATGTGGAAAGGTCCTTTCGGTCCACTTTCTATCCTAAAATACCACTAACTTAACTTTCATTCTCGTCAGGGTAGTCTACTGTTCATAGCAGGCCTATTTAGTCCAATCTTTCGATCTAGGATTAATTTTAGCTAGATTAAAAGGTGACTCAGAAATGTGCACTCAACTAAGTCGATAAATACAATTAAATTGCTATGGTGACAGAATCTCACAATCAATTCATCTATTTCATTTACTACATCGTGACATTCCTACCGCAGATCTCCTAATCCCAACATGAAAGGGGTTTAGCTACTCATATTACTAATTGAACTATCAATACTAATAGCAGACAAATTTCCAGCAGTAAACATATTAAAACTATAATAAAATTGCATAAAGAGTAAATTAGGGCAGAAATTAAATGTAACGAAACGAAGAATTAAAGCAAACAAAAGATTAATTATTATTAAGAGAAGAGGAAGGAATTACAATCAAGCGAATCCGGCGTAAAGAACACAAAATCCGAGCAAAGTAAAACCGAGAACAAGGTTACAGTGAAGAAAAATGTTTAACGCAGTAAAGTTTGATAAAGGCTAAGTAGTCAGTAAATTCTGATACTAATGACCTAACTAAAGCTTGCTTACATAGAAATAATTAAGTTTTGCGGAATAAAACATAACACGGGCTAAATAAAAGCCCATAACAGCGAAACCACTCGATCGAGCAAAACCTCAGCAGCATCTACTCGATCGAGTAGATAGTTACTCGATCGAGTAACTCGTCTTTCAGCAACTTAAGGATCGAGTAGAAAACTACTCGATCGAGCAATAGAGGACGTAAAAACCACTCGATCGAGTGGTAAAACTGCTCGATCGAGTCCTTTATCTTCATTTCAGCTCAAGTCCGTGCGCGACTGCATCGTAATTCATGCCAACACGCTTCCCAACGCAATATCTCACTCAGGAAAATCCCGTCTCCTCTAAATGCATGCAAAAAGGACGAAAAAGGGTACGATTCCACTACTTTTGCGTTCATTTCTACAAAATGGACAAAACGAACCAAAGTAGCCAATTCGGGGCAAAATACTATAAAAACAGTATAAAAATGCATAGAAATACGTGCTGAAATAGGCTAAAAAGACTATATATTATGCACGTATCAATTAGATGTTTTACTTAGGCCAAGCATGTTGACCCTCATTCACCTTGATCATATTTATTTGACGTCTTTTATTATTTGGTTCAAAGACCGACTCACCATGGGCTTAGGGGAACTAAACACATATTTAAAACTTGCCATCATCAAAGGAGGAATTTTTTAGAACACACTTGGTTGATGATGCCAAGTTTCATTATCATTTAATTATTTGCTTCTTAGTTAAATTGTTTAGGGAATTGAAGCATCCAAAGATTTTTCGAAGAAGCCCAAAGATGATCAAGATGAAAGACAAGTCAAGAAAGCCCATTGCTTAGAATGAATGTTGTAAACGAGGTAGTTAAACATACCTTCTTTTAAGCATAAGTGATTGCAAAACCATGCAACAGTCCTTGTGACTGTTGCACCAAGGTTTCTTGTACTAACGTATGGAGAATTTTCGGAAAATTCATCAGTGTTCAAATCCTTTCAAAAGCAATATTCTAAAAGGTTTGAAATTTGAAAAACAAAATTTTGAAATAATTTCAGAAATAAAAGAGCTCAAATTGAATAATTCAACTCCTCTTTTATTGTGCATCTTACTTTTACATAAATGGAAAGTTGAAGTAGTCAAGTACAAGTGCTTTTTACCATTTGTGGTAGGTTGTCTTGTTGAGTGTATTGGAACCTAAAATCTGAGAAAAGCTAAAGCATTCTGATTTTTTCTGTGGTAAAGCAACACCTAACACTTACAATTAATCAAAGCTACTTAATTTATTAATGAATTATATTATCTAAGGTACCCACCTTAGGTCATTTCTTCTACTATAAATAAGGAGCCTTAGACATCATTTATTGCCAAGACTTTGAAGAGCATTCATTGTAGATTGGCGAGTTATTTTCATTGTAATGGTTTAGTTAAGTTTGAGTAAATTTCTAAACAAGCAATAAAATAACGGTTGGACATAGGCTCCGGAGTAGGAGCTGAACCAATTTTTTAAACATTGTCTTGTTTGTTTATTTACTTTTACGTTCTCTTATCATTATACTTTTATTCATCAATCTCGGTGTCAGTGTTGTGCAAGAGTCATTCATACTGTTGCATAGACCTGCTGTACCTCTTGTGAACTTACAATCCATTAAGTTTCTCAAGTTTGTATTTAATAGCTCTTGCTTGTGTTAGTCTCTAAGGAACTAAAGGAGAAATTTTTTAAAAGGTACACCTAATTCACCCCCTTCTCCTCTTAGGGGTTTATCGTTCTTAACTCTTCAGATACATGATGATCAAATTGCCTCATGGGATACAAAATGACGAAGAAATAAGAGAAAGTGCATTAGATGTAAGACAAACTTTATAACTATGTTACCTTTTCATATATTTTCCGATATTCTTAAAGGTTATTAGTATTACTAGTATTAGTCATTATCTTAAGTTGAAGCAAATGATATTGTTTACACATTATAGTGTTACTTTATAAATGTGACGTTGATATTGTATTATGATTTTTAAAATTGCTAGGATATTCATGAAATTTTCTTGAGAATGACGAGGGATTCAACATTGTTTTACAAAAGATACACTGATAATATGAAAGAGTTCAACTCAAAGATAGCTGAACCTGTTTGAAGTTATCCAAAATAAGATGAACTGAGTAGTGATAAAATAAAAGAAGCTGAATCTCCTCCCAAGGATGTTACTGTGGAAGAGACTGTTGATAAAACTATTGATGGCAGTGATGATAATGTAGAAGAAAATACAACTGATAAAGGTCAATTTGGCAGCCAAATTCCTCAAATACTACCTTTTATGAAAGATCCATTCTACCATACCTTTATCGAAGGTTTGGTACTGAGGGCAAAAGAAATGTATGATTATGCACAAGGGATGCCATCATTCGGCGTATGGACTGAGATGATGAAAGCTCAGTATACAGAATTGGACAAGTCCTATGGTGGTTGTACTGATAAAGACCTAAACACATATTCTCAAGTAGTCATTGATGACATGATTTATGGTGATATGAAAGAGTTCCCTAGTTTTGATGAGATATTAGCTTATGTTAATATGCAAAATGACGAAATGAATGAGAATGATAGGCTATCGCACACCTATGCAAAAATAATTATCCTAGACACAAATGAATGTAGTATGTAGGGGTCGAAACCACAGAGAGACGGTAGTTTTTAATTATTGTTATGGAGTGAATTTTATCTTGAGTCGATGCGATTGATTGATTGATTGATTTGATTTATGTTGATGTAAAAACAATAATAAAGAAAGAGTCTAGGGAAGTTGAGTCACACAGGCAAATAAATGTAAATACTTTATGTCAAACTCGGATTAGATAGCAATGATAATTGTTTAGGCTTAAAGACACCCACCTCTCGATATTAGTGTCAACCATAGAACGGGTCCTAACGATCTCTCGATATGGCTAGGTCGTCTACTAAAACATACTTAGTCTAATCCATTTTCGTGCCTCTCGACTTATAAAAACGAATTAACAAATTTAATCTAAGACAATGGCCAATAATCAAAGATTAACAATAAGGTACAAGCATGTTATAGAAACTATTATGTGATCATTAAGCATCCTAATTTATCATATTACAAATACTTTTTATTCATGGCTTCCTTTATCCCCTAGACTAGATATACTACTCTTGCATTATGTAAATTAAGCTAATGATGAACAAAATGATAAACATAATGATAAAGAAATAATACTAGAAATAAATTACCTCAACAATAGAAATAGAATTGGAATTGAAGAACAATGCAAAAGGAAATAACTTGGAAATGAAATTGTAACTTGTAATACTTAAAGGAAATGATAACAAACTAATGAAAACTAAAGTATACTAAGCTAATCTACCTACTGAAGTTTAGAGAGAATTCTATGTGAAAAATGTGTGTAAGAGAGATACCCAAAAAGTGTCGACCAAAGATTCTATTTATAGGGGAACAAGGAAGTAACGTTCGGGCATAGAGGGGTCTAACCCCGATTGGGGTCATGGCTTTCCTGCTCCGTCTTCTTAATTCCTCTAATTAATGCTCAAGGAATTCAAAGTTGATATTTAATGCCTTGTTTAATCACCCGGTTAAGCTCTTAAAACATGGCATCCAATGTATTTTAGTATCCTAAACTTCTACCTAGTTGGACTTCAAATCTTGGGCTTGATTTGTGATTTCATTTGTGCATCAACCCACTTCATAATTCTTCATACTTGGACTTGTTATTTCCATAATATCCTACCATGGTCCTGTAGGCATTAAAATTTTATTTAAATGTCGAAAATACAGAAATTAATTAATTTGAGTTAATAATAAATAAATTACTCAATTTAATTATTTTTGTCCTTTTTAAATCAAATTTGGGTCATTCTGAGTTATTCGGGTCCAAACAGAAGTCAAATTGGGCTAAAATTGCAAACGGGCCAAGAAATGGGCCCGCAACCCTAAGCCCAAGAAAGCCCGAACTTTTTCTATAAATAGAGCGAAGTTCATTCATTTCAAGGGATAGAAAAACTCGAAGAAAAGAAAAGCTCTGGAATTCTCTCTGAAAATCTCGTGAAATTCAACGTAAGCGATCCAACAAGCACAACAAATTCGTGCGCTGCGCAAGAAAACTCAAACATTCAAACTCAAATATTCAAACATTCAAACTCGAATATTCAAACATTCAAACATTCAAGAGAGACTCAAGTCGTTCGACCCTCTCAAGAATACAAGTCAACGTCGCGCGTAGAGTGCATACACCCTCTACACGCGCACCCCCTGCAAAACGCACGCGCACCCCTTACGTGGATCGTGCACGCGTACCCTGTTTGTTTAGTTAGAATCAGAGGATTATTAGAGATTGTACACGAACTTTTCTGATATTAATAAAAAAACTCATTTTGTTTACTTGTTTTGTATTTCAGTTATCGCAATACAAAATTTGTCGTTACAAATTTGGTGAACCCGACGTGAAACTCTCTACCTCTCATCTCTACTACTTTACAAGCCAAGTCTACTAAAAAAGGATGTCTACCAAGCAGGACACGTCACCTGACGCTTCCAAGAAGACCTACGTAGCTATCTGCAAGGCACTCCCCTTCTTGCTACCTCCCATTTGTGCAATCGTTGGCATCCGCACTAGAGGAATGGCAAAGAAAGTGCTATCAACGCTGCCGCTACTAGCCTACGCTCGCACATGTCCCTACCAGCCACGCAAGATCTCAGTTGCCTCCATAGCTGGTGCTGCTACAGCTATCCTTGCTGCCTCTACTCCTTCGCGCGAAGGGACTCGAAGTTCTAAGGTCGACAAAAACGCTTCCCCTTGCAAACCTAGGGCGTCACCAAAAAAGAAGGATGCCTCCACTCCTATCAGCGCTTCAGTCATGGTGATTGCTGGTTCTACACTTGAGGAGCAAGTCCAAAGCATGAATAAGCTCCTTGAAAATATGATGAAGGAGAATGAAGAAAAGAACAAGAAGATTGATGAACTTCAAAAGGAGGTGGTGGAGCTTCTCGAGAAAAAGATCTCAAGTGAGCACAGTGACTCTGACAAGGACGATGATACTGATAAGGACGATGACAAAGATGATACTGGAAAGACTTCTGGCAATGAAATTGGCGCTTTCACTGAAGAGAAGCTCCAATAGTTGATAGCTAAGACAATTAAAAGTCAGCTAGGTGAAAGTTCGACAAGCAGTGGACACTACATCAAGCCTTACACTAAGAGGATTGAAAGTCTGCGCATGCCTCTTGGTTATCAGCCTCCAAAGTTTCAACAGTTCGACGGGAAGGGAAATCCAAAACAATACATCGCCCACTTCGTGGAAACATGCAACAATGCTGGGACTGATGGTGATCGTCTAGTCAAGCAGTTCGTACGTTCTCTTAAAGGAATTGCTTTTGATTGGTACACGGACTTGGACTCTGAGTCAATTGACAGTTGGGGTCGCATGGAAGACGAATTTCTTAACAGGTTCTACAACACTAGTCGTATCGTCAGCATGAGCGAACTAACAAACACTGTGCAGTGGGAAGATGAACCTGTCGTCGACTACATCGATCGATGGCGTGCATTGAGTCTGCAATGCAAAGATCGCTTAAGTGAATCCTCAGCAGTGGAAATGTGCATTAACGGGATGATCTGGGATATTCTTTATATAATGAAAGGGATCAAGCCGAAAAGCTTTCCAGAATTGGCAACCCTTGCTCACGACATGGAAATTACAATCAAAGGGCGTGGCAAAGCTCGATTAACCTCTTCTAAGGCGCTAAGTGAAAAGAAGGAGTTCAGAAAGACAGATAAAGGCTTCAAGTTGATGGGAAAAGAGGCAATGGTCGTCGAAACCAGCGGCTCGCCCGTTAAGATCTCATCAAGGCCTAAGTTTGAAAAGAAGAAGGAGTCATATGCTTACAATTATCAGCAGAACAAACCCACATTAAAAGAGTTACAAGCTAAGAAGTACCCTTTCCCAGACTCTGACTTATCTGGAATGCTAGACGACCTTCTGGAGAAAAAGGTTATACAATTGCGAGTCCAAGAGGCGACCAGGCTAACAAGACAAGTGATCCCAACTATTGTCGCTATCACAGACTGGTAAGTCATCCCCTTGAAAAATGCATAACACTGAAAGAGAAAATTATGCAGCTCTTCAGAGACGGAAAGATTATCCTTGACTTGGATGAAACAGTAGCTACAAATCAAACTACTGCAATATTGGAGCAGCATGAGGAACATGAGGAGCCAACGATGCATTGTGGGTGGGATGTATGCATGTTGCAATTTGGAAGCCTTGAACCTGTTGCTATATGGTTTCAAAAGCCATCTCCATCGATATCCCCAAAAGCAAGATTAGGTCCTCAAGATGAGGAGAATGTAGATGATGATGACGAAGGGTGGACCTTAGTCACACGCAAGAAGACAAAGAAACAAGTATGGCAAGCAGTCGAACATGTCCATCATCGACGAAAGCAATCAAAGAAGATGAAATCTTGCATGTCTAATGGGGAGAAGAAGTCTGAAACAGTGGTCAAACCATGTGTCTTGCCTATCAATATGCCTAAGCAAAATTCGTTTAGTCATATTGCTCTAGAGGAATTCCTCCCAAGAGATTTCTTGAACAATGTTACCGTATGTACCATTTCTGTAGTAGGTCATGATGATAAAGAAAAAGTAAAGGAAAACGAAGCAGATGATGCGGTACCGTCACAACAATTGCAATCTTACCCTCAAAAGGAAAATGAAGTTGTAAAGGCTCTCAACGCCCTTCCCGCAAATATGGGGTGGAGACAAATCTTTCACCTGCCAAAGGAGAAGCGTCAGATAGTACTCCAAGGACTTGATAAACCAGAACTATACGCTGGCAAGATGAATGATGTAGGAGAGCTTGCAGAGCCGTCAACACAATGTGTCTCCTGCAATGCAGCCTTGACCTTTTCAGATGAAGATCTGCTTCTTGGTTCCAAGCCTCACAATAGGCCGCTATATGTGTCAGGCTACATTCGAGGACAAAAAGTCAATAGAATCTTAATAGATGGAGGCTCAGGAGTAAATCTCATGCCAAAAGCAACCATGAAAGAGCTAGGCATCACGGTTGATGAACTTTCTAGCAGTCGAACAGTAATTCACGGTTTCAACTTAAATGGAGAGCGGGCTATTGGCATGATTCGTGTAAGCCTTAGCATGGGTGACTTGTCATCTGAAACACTCTTCCATGTCATCGAGGCCAAGACATCCTTCAAGTTATTATTAGGTCGACCATGGAAACATGAAAATGGAGTCGTTGCATCAACCCTCCATCAATGCTTGAAGTATTATCACGGCGGTGAGAGGAAGATAAATGGAGACGCCAAGCCTTTCACTAAGGCTGACTCTTTCTTCGCTGACGCAAAGTTCTTTGAAGAAAATGGTACTTCTAGTGAGTTCATGCCAACTACCATTTCTTCAACTGGAAAAGGAGGTAAGCTGAAAGAGAATACCAAAGAAGATGTTGTTACGAGTCATGTTAAAGAAAATGATAAGCAAAATATAGACAACGCTAGTGAAGCATCTACTCCCGTTACATCACCCAAGAAGCAAGAAATGCCACATAAGTCTACCTCGCCAGTATTGCGGTATATTCCCAAGTCTCGCCGAAAAGAAGGAGATAGTCCTTTTGCAGAATGTCTAACAAAGAGAGATCTTAAAGACAAAAGTAAACCAAGTCCAATGATCAAGCAAGAATGGATGGCGAAAGTCACCATACCTCTTCCAAGTTCAAACCAAATGATAGTTATGAGACCTCCTCCAGTTGGTTTCATCTGTTCATCAAACCAATCATCAAGCGATCAAAATGTGGGAATATTTCATTCCAACGCATACAAGCTACTGGAAAAGGCTGGTTACGACTTTACAAAACCAAATCCGCTTGGGAAAGTTGTAGAAGTTGAACCATATGGGCTTAACAAAACACAACAGGAGTTGTACAAGCAAGAAGGAAGCTTTATAGAGACTAAAGCAGGGCTTGGTTATAAGTCTCCCACACCCGTGAAGATCAGTGCTCGTAGGAACAGAACCTCTACATCTTCACAACATATCACAGTGGAAGAGGCGGAAGAGAATGAAGCAGAAGACATTAAAAGACCATCAACATCTTGATTTTCGACGAGGATAAGTCCACCGCACGAGAGGGCCCGTCCTTCGTATTCGACAGCGGGGAGACCGAGTTCTACAACAAATCGTCCTTGTCTTCGCTCATTTGGATAAACGAGGAGCAAGTAAAGTTAAGTCATCAACCCCTCCGCCGTGTACAAGCAAGAAGGGTGCATTATGTAATCGTTTGGGTGTTCGTTCAAACACGGTCTTCACTCGTTTAGGAGCCTCCAATAATGATAGTGGTAAGACTCTTCTGTGCTCAACTTCCGTGGAAGAAAACGATGAAGAAGTAAGCATAAATGATGACTTGAGAAGCGCAATACCCTCTCGCATGAAGCGTTTGCAAGTGGTGGACATCATCCAGCATGAGCCACTAAAAGCACGAAGACGAGTATTAGTTCTCACTGGTCTCTCCTCAAACAATGTTGAAGAGTCTAAACCTCCATCTTCACACTCCCGTGATGCAAAAGACTTGGAAATTGTGACTTCTTATCATATCACTGCAGAAGAGATACCTGATGACAACGAAGAGGTAGAGGCTGACAAGGCACCTGAAACACTTGAAGATGAGGTACAGTCAACCGTAGACGATTTAAAAGAACTAAACCTAGAAACTGATGAAGATCCTCGTCCAATCTATGTCAGTGCTCTGTTGACTAAAGAGGAAGAAGAGGAATACTACAAAAAATTTTGGTTGAGTACAAGGACGTCTTCGCTTGGAGCTACAAGGAAATGCCTGGACTAAGCCCAAAAATTGCAGTTCATCGATTGGCAATCAGAAAAGGAATCAGTCCTAGAAAGCAATCTCAACGTCGCTTTAGGACGGAGCTTATACCTGAAATCGAAAAAGAGGTTAACAAACTCATTGAGGCTGGATTTATCCGTGAAGTCAGATATCCTACCTGGATAGCCAACATTGTTCCAGTCAGGAAGAAAAATGGGCAACTACGTGTATGCGTCGACTTCAGAGATCTTAATGATGCATGTCCAAAAGACGACTTCCCTTTGCCAGTTACAGAGTTGATGATTGATGCAACCACTGGTCACGAAGCACTCTCATTCATGGATTGTACTGCTGGTTACAATCAAATACATATGGCACCTGAAGATTAAGAAGCAACAGGTTTTCGAACCCCAAAAGGAATCTTCTCGCACACGGTCATGCCGTTTGGACTAAAAAATTTGGGGCCACATATCGAGCAATGCAAAAGATCTTTGATGACATGTTGCATAAAACGATAGAATGTTATGTCGACGACGTGGTTGTCAAATCAAAGAAAAGAAAAGACCATGTTAAAGACCTTCGGACCATCTTTGAGAGACTTAGAAAATGTCAACTCAAGATGAACCCACTCAAGTGTGCATTCGGCGTCACATCCGGGAAGTTCTTGGGGTTCGTGGTAAGGCATAGAGGCATTGAAATCGACTAGACAAAAATCAAAGCTATCAACGAAATGCCAGAACCAAAGACGTTGAAGGAGCTGCGCGGGTTGCAGGGACATTTGGCATACATTCGAAGGTTCATCGCTAACCTAGCAGGACGTTGTCAGCCGTTCAGTCATCTCATGAAAAAGGATGCTCCATTTCAGTGGGATGAAAAATGCAAACATGCTTTTGATAGCATAAAAAAGTACCTGGCTAGTGCACCAGTGTTGGGGGCACCGATTCCAGGAAAACCGCTCATTCTATACATCGCCGCACAAGAACGATCGCTGGGGGCAATGTGTGCGCAAGAAATTGAAGACCGCAAGGAGAGAGCACTCTACTACTTGAGTCGTACCTTGGTTGGAGCTGAATTAAATTACTCGCCCATAGAGAAGATATGTCTTGCTTTGGTGTTCGCCATCCAGAAGTTGAGGCACAACATGCAGGCGCATACCATACACGTGGTCTCAAAAGCTGATCCAATCAAGTACATACTCTCAAGACCAGTCTTATCTGGAAGACTTGCGAAATGGGCAGTGCTACTTAAACAGTATGACTTAGTGTTTGTGTCTCAAAAAGCAGTAAAAGGTCAGGTTATTGCAGATTTCTTCGCTGATCATCCAGTCCCAGCAGAGTGGGAACTTTCAGACGAACTACCAGGAGAAGAAATTTTTTACGTGGACATTTTACCCCCATGGCAAATGTACTTCGATGGTGCTGTAAGGCGAGACGGAGCTGGAGCAGGAGTTGTGATCATATCTCCGCAAAACCATGTAATGCCATACTCATTTACCCTCACACAGTTTTGCTCAAATAACGTGGCAGAATACCAAGCTTTGATTTTAGGTCTTCAAATGGCAATTGAAATAGGCGTAAGAGACATGGATATTTACGGAGACTCACAATTGGTGATCAGCCAAGTCCTCGATGAGTATGAGGTAAGAAAGGAAGACTTGATTCCCTACCATCGACAGGCGTTGCAACTGCTTAATCAACTTGACTCCATCAATATTGGTCATGTACCAAGGAGTGCCAACAAGTTGGCTGACGCGATTGCTAACCTTGCAGCCACTTTGGCACTGGGGGAAGAAGAATCTATGCAAGTGCCAGTCTGCAATCGCTGGGCAATATCTTTGCTTGAAAGAGTAGAAGATATAGATACAACAAACATGATTTGCGTCTACACGGCTGATGAAGATGACTGGCGCCAGCCTATCATCGATTTCTTGGACCACCAGAAATTACCTGATGATCCCAGGCACAAGGTAGAGGTACGCCGACGTGCTCCAAAATTTATTCATTACAAAGGGACGCTCTACAGACGTTCTTTCTTGGGACACTGGTTGAGGTGTCTAAATAAAGATGAAGCCACTGAAGCAATGCACGAAGCTCACTCTGGCATTTGTGGCGCTCACCAATCTGGACCTAAACTTTATGATCGTGTAAAGAGAATGGGGTATTACTGGCCAACCATGGTTCAAGACTGCATGGACTTCGCAAAAAAGTGTCAACCTTGTCAGTTCTACGCAAACTTCATACATCAGCCACCAGAGCCATTACACCCGACTGTATCTTCATAGCCCTTTGAAGCTTGGGGACTTGACATTGTGGGACCTCTCACTCCGAAAGCCTCGAATGGACACGAGTATATTCTCGCTGGTACTGATTATTTCTCAAAATGGGCAGAAGCCATCACATTACGGGAAGTCAAGAAGGAAAATGTTGTGAATTTCATCTGAACTCAAATAATATATAGATATGGTGTACCACAACGTATCATAACTGATAATGGAAAACAGTTCGATAACCATCTGATGACAAGTTTAGGAGATAAGTTCAAATTCAGACAGTACAAGTCATCGATGTACAACGCTCCTGCAAATGGCTTGGCTGAAGGCTTTAACAAGACACTTTGCAACTTGTTGAGAAAAGTAGTAGCAAAATCAAAGCGAGATTGGCATGAAAGAATTGGCGAGGCATTGTGGGCCTATCGTACCACATACAAAACTCCTACTCAAGCAACCCCGTATGCGTTGGTGTATGGAGTAGAAGCTGTGTTGTCGTTGGAAATACAGATCCCATCCTTACGCATTGCTATTCAAGAGGAACTTACAGAAGATGAAAATGACAAGTTACGTTTAGCAGAGTTGGAGGCACTCGATGAAAAAAGACTAGAGGCCCAACAAAAGCTCCAATGTTATCAAGCAAGGATGTCGCGAGCATTCAACAAAAAAGTACGTCCTCGTTCTTTTCAAGTAGGAGACCTAGTCCTTGCAATACGAAGACCAATTATCACCTCTCACAAGCCAGTTGGTATATTCACCTCTAAGTGGGATGGCCCGTATGTGGTACAAGAAGTTTACACGAATGGCGCATACAAGATTGTGGATGAAGACGGTGTGCTCATAGGCCCAATAAATGGGAAATTTCTCAAACGTTACTACTCTTGAAACAACCTCATGCTCCTAAGCAAGAGCGTAAACTGCAAGCCATGCTCCTAAGCAAGAGTCAAAACTGCAAACCTCTATGAACTACGTCGGCTTGATCTTGTGAAGTACTGTTTCTACTTTGCAAGTACGTAGGCAACTTGGGTGAACATGTAGCCTGAGTGCAGCCACAAAAAAAATGTGTATCACAAAAAAAAAAAAAAAAAAAAAAAAAAAAAACGTTTTACCACTCCTGGCCCGCATGAGTTTAAATTGTGAACGGCTAAATCTAAAAATCACGTGTCTGTTACGTTATATCTACATAGATATAGTCTAACAGCCGAATGCAAATTTATAATGTAACATACATTTATATTAAACCCAAAAGAGAGAAGTGCGCAGCATATCAGCTAAACACAAAATTACCACGTACAACAAAACAGTACGAATACAAAAAAAAAGTACGTGTGTATACCGAAGACTACAACTCTTGCTTACTAAGTTATAACGTACCTCGTTATCATGTCAAAATAAAAATGGGTACGTATACAAAAAAAAAGGATGGTGACCTATGATTAAATTTATCCTAGAGTACCAAATCCATCCAAGCATCTGGGTTCAACGATGATTGCAATTCCAGGACTAAACGTCTCTTCTCCTCAAGAACGGCTACATCTTCTGCACTCAATTGCGGGGTGGCCTCCAATTTAGCGATCTTCGACCCTCTTGTTTCAATTTGGTCTTGAGCAGCCTTGCGGGATCTTTCAAGATTTTCCATGTCACTAGCTAACTGACGATATGCTTGATGAGCTTTTTCTAACGTATCTTCCAGTTGAGCTATCTCCTTGCCTACATGGGACATCTTTTCCGCTATAGTGAGACAAGCCGCCTCGGCATCAGCAAGAACATGACTATCTTTTTCGAGCCCTTCGCGCTCTTCAGTAATTTCTTTGCCCAAATCCTCATGGCGAAGACGGTCCCTGGTAGCTTCTTCTAGAAAGCGGAAAGCCTTGACGGTGGCGACATACGACTCTATCTTGTCTTGAAGACGAGTTGGATCTCCTTTAAAGTGTGTTATACATTTGTAAACCAAGGTGGCTTCTTTCCCAATTTTCTCGACATCTGCAAAAGCTGCCTCTTTTACGGTCTTCAACAAACTACTAGCAGCCAACTTCAAGCATGTATGTAAAATCCCTTTCAACAGACGGTTGATTGGTAGAGGTTGACTGGGCCATTGTTTTGCTCTTCGGATGAGATGATTCTATTTTACCTTCGTCAACAGGATGTTTGAATTTTTTTAACTCCTTGCCTTTGCGTGGATTTTGTCGGTCTACAACATCAAGAAGAGGTTCACCTTTCAAATTTGGCACTTCTTTCTCGAGGTTAAATTCTCCGTCCTGCAAAAAGAAATTTTAAAAAAAATATATAAAAAATAAAATAAAATAATAATAATAAAATAAATAAAATAAAATAAGTTGATAACAAGAATTAAAGGTGTACTACTAGAATCAATTTTGAGGGATTATCAGAGAATTCTGGTATGTTTGCAAAGAAGTCCACGTCAACTCGACTGAGGTTTCGCACATCGATAGTAGCAGCTGCTTTGCCTTTATCAACTTCTCCTCTGGCTTTATCAACGTCTCCTCGACGCCTATGTTTGAAGTTGGTGTCCGACTCCCCATCATCACTATCCACTCCTCCCGCAATAATATGATTTGGTTGCGAACCGCCCGCCTGGTTTCTCGGAGATTGAATTAAGGATGGTGTCTCACCAGAGCCTTCAGTTATGGAATGATTCGGCGACATACGTGTTGCACTCTTTTTCCCATGACTTTTAGATAACTTCTTGGTCGGATCAGGTTCTATTGCCGAATTCTGCACATGAGCTTTTGCTAACAAGTCCTTTACATCTACCTTGCTCCACCACTTTTCAAAAGCTACCGAATTAAAATCGCGCCACTTTGACCTTGGAGGAGGAAACAAATGCACCCGAGATCGACTACCTTCAAATAAAATCATTCGCCATTTTTTGAGAGCTTCTTTGCAAGATACATGTTTAGCATTTGAAGTAAGAGTGCTGGGAAGCCCTTGATAGAAACCAAATTGTTTGGAAAACCGATATGGGGTGTATGGCTGGAGCACAAATAATGCACCGGAGCGTAATGGAAAGTATGCAGTACGTAAACAAATGAAATAGCTGAAGTTTACTTTATCTAAGGCTCCATCATCGTGCAAACATACACCCTTGTCAAAGAATTTAGTAATACAGCCAAGGTTGATGGACCGTCCTTCGTGAATGAGTCTACGAGCTTCGTCATCTCTAAAAAATTTGGCGTGTTGCGCACCAGAATAAAGCACCATTCTTGGACCCCTGGGGCATGGTTCAACTTCGTGATGCGTCCTGAAATAGTGAGCAAGCCAGCTATACAAATAATGGGCAGGGAAGACGGAACCCGAATAACCAGGCTTGGGAGATGTAGAAATCATGTTGAGCCCTCGATAAATAATAGCTAACACCGGTGGTGCAAGACTAAATACTTCTCCACGAGCCATCAAGCTTGCAACCTCAAAAGTTTCTGGTCTAATAAGTCGATCTTGATTTAGGAGTACAAAGTTACATAACCAAACATGATAAGAAGGTCGCGATATGTTGTTTGCTTCCTACTTTCATGAACTATTCCCAATGACTCAAATATTTTTGCCTCTTCAATTTGTCCGACAAGCGGTTTTGGGTCAATTTTTCCGAGAAGGGTTTCCGTGAATTTAGGAGGATTCTTGCTCTCTCGCCGTCGCTTCAGGGGCATTTTATATACATGAGACCTCTTGCACCAAAACTCAATCCATTGCTGTGAAGTGACACCTTTTCCACCTGACTGCATTTTAAGACGATGATAAACAACCAGTAGGAAATGACATGCTCGGGGAATTACCCGAACACCTTGAGCATCAAGAGCATGTAAGTTGTCAAAACTAGGAACTGCTTCATCATAAATTGATCCAAGGATAGGCAAACCGCTGAGACGATGGAGGTCCCATAGAGATATAGAAAATTCTCCGAACATAGTATGAAGTGTGTTGGTAGTGGAACACCAAGCTTCTATAAATGCATGCAAAATACAAGGTTCTCGGACATAAGAATATAATGAAGCATACACCGCATCATAAATTGAACAATTTTTCAGGACGACTCCATATCTAGCAAGAACATCTTCGGTCCATTCCCAGTACCCTGCGATGTAAGTTGATTCTCCGGGAATTTGAATAACGCGACAACCCCATCTGGTATCTCCGGAAATGATTCTACGCCCCAAAAGTGGAAATATTTCATCTTGCATAGGTTGTGTAGGTAAAGTACTGATAAGCGTATGACCACGAGTCCCATAAGCGCTCGGCCTAGCAGGAATTGACATGTTTTCTTGAAAATCCGCCGGAGTAATGGTATTGACCAGTTCACGCTGAGCACGCAATAATGATTTGTAAACGGGAAGGTTGGTCTCGGACTCTTCACCATGGTCACCATTGTTAATACACAAATATTTTCGATCACCGTTGAAACGTTCGACAAAGTGCGCCATGTTGAGATATATACCTGTTTCACAAAAAAAAAAAAGGATTCAGCAAGTATAAGAAAACTGACGAAGAGAACAAAATAGATGGACATAAAAAAAAAATAGGTTACAAACAAATGAAACAATGCTACCTGTTATTCTTCATAAACTAAGTGAAAAAGAAAATAAAGGGATGTGCATTAAACAAAAAAAATGTACACTGCTACAATTGTAGAACGAAAAGCAGTAGCCAAATAAACTCAACTAGCAAACCAAGTGACCATAAAATCAAGTGTGGGCACAAACCCATCAAGTCAACATCTCAAAGAGAGGTGTTTGAATTATAATATAAAAAATTCATAGACAAAAAAAAATCGACCACTGCAAGACTGCATGTATACTGTCAAAGTCGAAGTGTTTGGAATGAATCAAGTACTCAAGATCAAAAACGGAAAATATTTCTTGGTTGAACATCGAGTAATAAAAAAAAAAAAACTGAGTTGGGATTTCGATATAAAACTTTTGTCATCCTTAAAAGTGCAAGGACGACCGACTAGTTAACCACAAAGTTTGTAGGCATGTGTATATGTTGGTTATGAAAAAAGAAATTAGCAAAACTTCAAAATTGTCAGGATTTTTGTTCTATTGGTTCAAAGATATGGAATGTGTTACAAGCAAGACCAGTAGCACACAATAACATAAATAACCAAGCTAAAGTGCAGGAAGACCATAAATTTATCAAAAATGCGAAAAGAAAGGAAGGAAGTGAAGAAGGCTCTATACCCTTGTTCTTCTCTTTGAGAGGGCGGCAGGTCCTAACAATTCGAAGCCGATTCCTACTAGCAGGGGTATGAAAATGAGAACAGGTTTACGTCAATTTCAAACCAGTACATAAACGGTCTTGCGAGGTGTTCCTGGCAGCGGGTTAAATGCATTCCATTCTTTTTAATTTCAAGAACTAGGTTGTTGAAGAAGTATATCCTACCTCCACCTGCCAACGTAGGGGTTAAAAAAAACGATGAGCTACTTGACCATATTGAAGTCGTGCTTTCTGATCAGCTACCAAAATAACGAGTTCAAATCAATTATGGAAACGGAAGAATGATTATGGTCCGGACGCAATGGAACAAAGACCATGCAAGTTCGGTGTAACAAAATGACAAAGCTATTTATGGTAATTGTGGTAAAAAAAAAAAGACGAGATACACATAATCAGCAAAGTCATTTAAATGTTAATTTCTATATGATAACAAGGTTGAGATGACAATGAATGAAATGAATGAAGAAGGCAAGACGAAGTTGGGCCGCATGCTATCAAAACTAAGCTTCATCCACTATGTAAATCGTTGTCTTCATATAAGGGAGTGCAAGGAAGGTAATCGTCATCAAGATCAATTTTGAAACAAGACAATCATCATCAAATTTAAAAAAAAAAAAAACAAAACAAGTGCTAAATTTAGAAGATTTTTAAGTGATTAATAAAGAAGACATTAAAAAAGGGTACCTGTTGCAACAAGTGTTTAGGAACTTGAAGAGAAATAAGACAATCTTTATTTGTTTAGCTTCAAAGACGGTAATATGAGAGTACTCTAAATATGCATTGCTTGAGGGCTATATATATAGATGGTTTATGATTAAAAAAATAAATACTTGTACTTCAAGAAAATCTTGGCGGTTCCACCTTTGGAGAGAGCCAGTAAAATTTGCCTTCCAGAATTTACTAGTGTTGCTAATGTCGGTAAAACAAATTGTGTTTTTATCAAGTTTCATGTTGTGCGGAAGCGTCGTGTAAACGATAACAAAAGCAATAAAGATTGAACACAAAGATTTACGTGGTTCACTATCAAGGTGATAGCTACGTCCACAGGGGCAAGGGATCAATTTCACTATGTATGGAGAAATACAGATACAACGATGAACTTCCGAGTTTTTCAAGAACTGCCTCTCTAGAAAACTCACTGTGTTTTAGCTCTCTTTTCTCTCCTTAAACCTAAGATAGGTAATTGTGGGTGTTTATATAGTAAACCCACAAATTAACCTAATACAAAAGGGATTAGGAAACTATTAAGAAAACTGCCATAAAACAAATCAACCCGAAAAAGTCCAAGCAAGTCACTTGGCCCAACTCCGTCTTCCTTCATCGATATTCATCCTACTCCAACATAATTCCCGATGCGACTATCAAGTCACATTCCAACAATTCTCCACCTTGACTTGGATCTCGCATTTAGCAACGAACTCCAATCATCTTGCCCCCTCCACCATTCTAGCTATTGTGCACACAACTAGAACACCATAGACTTCGAACCCGAATCTACACATCCTCTATACTGGATTGGATTGGGTCCGCATCCGTTATACCCTGACTGGGTCTTCCATCCTCTAAACCCGGACAAAGGTTGCTCAAAGAACTCCACCTTGAGCTCAACTCCCCTAAGGGACTAGACATATCTGTCTATGTTCAATAAGTCCAAGCAATGTTTGAACTTACTGAACGGAACCGGCTTAGTAAAGCAATCCGCGGGATTGTCAGCTGTTCCTACCTTCTTTACTACTATCCTTTTCTCAGTACGCAAGAAATGATACCTGACATCAATGTGCTTGGTTCGATCATGATGCACCTGATCCTTTGCCAAGCAAATAGCGCTTAAACTATCACAAAACACAACAAAGATTATCATGATGTAAACCAAAGAAACTCACAAGCCCCTTTAACCATATTGCCTCCTTGGCGCGCAGTCAAAGCCATATACTCTGCCTCCGTGGTTGACAAAGTCACAGAAGATTGAAGCGTAGACTTCCAACTGACAAGCGATCCACCAAGAGTAAACACATACCCGGTTACGGACCTCCCGCTATCTACATCGCAAAGATAATCGTAATCAATAACTCGCTACCAAGCAATTTGTATCATTCCCGTATATGAGGCCAATATCTGTCGTTCCCCTCAAATAGCGGAAAATACGCTTAACCGCTAACCAGTGCTCCTTCCTGTGTTGAGCCATAAACCGCCGACAACACTTACAAAGATGTGCAATATCCAGGCCTAGTACAAACCATAGCATACATTAAACTTCCTCTTTGCACTAGCATACGGAACCATCGACATATAAGACTTCTCATCGTCACTTTGAGGTGCAGAAGAAACTGTAAGCTTACCAACTGCATAAGGAGTGTTCAAGGCCTTCGCTTGGCTCATCCCGAAACGACCAAGCAACTTCTCTACATAACTTTTCTGAGATAAGAAAAGCTTCTTCTTTGAACGGTCCCTTAATATCTCCATGCCTAAGATTTTCTTTGCAGCTCCAAGATCCTTCATATCAAACTCCGAACTGAGCATAGCCTTCAATCTGTCAATATCAGATTTACACTTCGCAGCAACTAGCATGTCATCCACATATAACAATAGATAGGTCATAGACCCGTCAGCAAGCTTATTGTGATAAACACAACAATCGTATGGATTTCTATCATACCCATGCTCAACCATGAAAGTGTCAAATCTCTTGTACCATTGCCTCGGAGATTGTTTTAGTCCATACAAGGACTTTTTCAATTTGCACGCATGATGTTCCTTCCCTGGAATCTCGAACCCCTCTGGCTGTTTCATTAGAATATCCTCCTCCAACTCTCCATGTAGGAAAGCTGTCTTGACATCAAGTTGCTCAAGCTCAAGATCAAAATGTGCCACTATTGCTAGTAACACGCGAATAGAGGTGTGCCGAACAACAGGAGAGAAAATCTCCATATAATCGACTCCTTCCACCTGACTGAAGCCTTTTGCAACTAGCCGCGCTTTGTACCTAACCATCTCGGCCCACCAAGTTCCTTCCTTACGCTTGAACACCCACTTGCAACCAATTAACTTTCTCCTTTCGGTCTTTGGCACAAGATCCCAAGTTCCATTTTTGTGAAGAGATTCAATCTCCTCACCCATTGCGGCAAGCCATTGCACAGACTCGTCACAAGTAACTGCTTCCCTGTAGGACATAGGCTCATGTGACTCTATTATATCCGCTACCTGTAAAGCATAACCTATCATATCCTCAAGAAAGTGGTTTTGGCCGACTTTTCGACCGGACATCTCCTCAATGAGCCTATTCGGCTTCCTTGATACACGTTTAGGTATTTCAGGAATTGGACTTTGCTCACTAGATGCCTCCTCCTGCGGTTCTTCCTCCTCCTCAGCTGGATTAACCTCAGGTCTAGGAGTTACTGGCTCGGCATCCTCCTCGATCACAACCCGTGGGAACATGGAAATAGTGGAAGTGGCCACCTCAAACTCCACCTCACTGGCGGTGCTCCCTTGCTTGTCTACGGTACCTGTAGAAGGATCATGAGAAAAGAACATAGAATTTTCGTCAAAGGTTACATCCCTGCTGATAATAACACGGCCCCTCGACGGAGACCAAATCTGAATCCCTTCACTCCTTCTCCATAACCCATGAAGTCGCTGCCCTTTCTAGCTCTTGGATCAAGCTTACTGTCACGAACGTGGTAGTAGGCTACACACCCAAAAGTCCGTAAACCCGAATAATCTGGTACACTACCGCTCCATAGCTCATACGGGATTTTGCAGTCAACTCCCATATGAGGCCCTCGATTGATCAAGTAACAAGCTGTTTTCACAGCTTCAGGCCAATATCTTCTAGCTACACTTGCATTTGAGAGCATGCATCGAACTCTCTCTAGCAAGGTCTGGTTCATGCGCCCGCAACACCGCTTTTGTGGTGTTTTCCGGACGGTATGATGCCTTCCAATACCCTCATCTTTACAGAACTCATCGAACTTGTTTGAACAAAACTCCATCCCGTTGTCAGTTCGTAGCTTCTTAATCTTCTTATCTTTCTGGTTTTCCACCAAAGCTTTCCATTGCGTGAAAGCCTTGAAAGCCTCATCCTTGTGTTTCAATAACACCAACCACGTGTACCTGGAAAAATCATCAATAAATGTAACGAAGTAGTTAATTCCTCCAAGTCCCTCTACACGAGAAGGCCCCCAGCAATCTGAATGGATGTAATCAGAATTTCTCTAGTAGTATGAGCACCCTTGCTAAATTTCGACCTGTGTTTCTTACCAAACACGCAATGCTCACAAAACTCTAGGTTCTTCACCTTAGCACCCTCCAGAAGATTTCTATTTGACAACAGCTGCATCCCTCTATTACTCATATGACCAAGTCTTTGGTGCCATAACTTGGTCATCTCCATGTGATTTACTGATGCACAATCCGAGAACTAATCGCGTCTCACCCCAGTAAAACATACAAGGTGTCTATCTTGATACCTCGAAGTACCAAGTCAGAACCACTCCAGATCGTCAATTCCCCTTTAGAGCCTGAAAACCGAAATCCCTTATCATCTAAGACACCAAGTGATAACAAGTTTTTACCCAATTCTGGAACATGACGAACTTTGTGCAAAGTACGAATTTTTCCTTCACCCGTCCGAATCCTAATTGATCCAATACCAATCACCTTACAAGTAGCGTTGTTGCCAACGACAACGTGACCACCATCAAATGACTCATAAGTATAGAACCAATTTCTATGACGACACATGTGATAAGAGCAACCCGAATCAAGAATCCAACGATCCTTAGAGCATGTATCACCCACTGTAAGAGCGTAGTCCCCTTCAGAATCGTAGTCTTTCGCCTTACTTTGTACAACTGCCGCAGCATTATTCTTGCCCTTTAACAGAGGACATTGAAAACGCTTATGCCCTGGTTCTTTACATTTGTAACAAATTATAGGACCTGAATCAGTGCTAGTACTTACTTGAGAAGACTTGGCCTTTCCCTTTCCTGACCACTTTTTATTCGACTTAGCCACCAATCCCGAACCTGAACTGTCACCAACGTCTGCCGTTGCCTTTTGACGCAACTCCCTAGAATGAAGTGCTGACTTCACTTCCTCTAGGGTCACCGTTTCTCTACCCACCACAAAAGTTTCAACAAAATTCTCAAAACTATCTGGCAAAGAAACCAGCAGTAACAATGCAGCATCCTCATCTTCTACTTTAACATCTATATTACGCAGTTCTAATAATACAGTGTTAAACTTTTCAAGATGATCTCTAAGTGACGTACCTCCTTGCATTCTTAGGGCAAACAAACGTTTTTTCAACAGAAGTTTATTTGTAAGCGATTTTGTCATGTATAACGCCTCCAATTTCTTCCATAATCCTAGCGCCGTTGTTTGTTCCACAACCTCTGCGATTATATCGTCTGCGAGGCTCAGCAAGATGGTGGAATGAGCCTTTTCCTCCATAAGCACTTCGGCATCCGAAGGTGCGCCCGATGCAGCATCAGCCTCGCTCTTCTTCTTTGAGAGCGGTTTCCAAATTCCTTGTTGTTTCAACAAAGCACTCATCTTTATCTGCCATAGCGTGAATGAATTCTTCCCAGTAAACTTTTCAACCCTCATCGTTGATTCAGTCATCGTCTCCCCTCTGGATCACGAACCTGGCTCTGGTGCCACTTGTTGTGCGGAAGCGTCGTGTAAACGATAACAAAAGCAATAAAGATTGAACACAAAGATTTACGTGGTTCACTATCAAGGTGATAGCTACGTCCACAGGGGCAAGGGATCAATTTCACTATGTATGGAGAAATACAGATACAACGATGAACTTCCGAGTTTTTCAAGAACTGCCTCTCTAGAAAACTCACTGTGTTTTAGCTCTCTTTTCTCTCCTTAAACCTAAGATAGGTAATTGTGGGTGTTTATATAGTAAACCCACAAATTAACCTAATACAAAAGGGATTAGGAAACTATTAAGAAAACTGCCATAAAACAAATCAACCCGAAAAAGTCCAAGCAAGTCACTTGGCCCAACTCCGTCTTCCTTCATCGATATTCATCCTACTCCAACATAATTCCCGATGCGACTATCAAGTCACATTCCAACATTTCACAATAACCTTAGAAAAGAAGAAAGCTAAAAGCAATTTGATAGGTTGGTTTTAGAGGTGCCAAGTGAAAATTTTCTACCCAAGAATGTTGATCGTCCAAGTTACAAATTTACCAAAGTGATGTAAAATTCAAATGTTATCCGTCAAGGTTACAAAATGGCCAGAGTGACCTAAAAATGTTATCCGTCAAGGTTACAAAATGGCCAGGGTGACACAAAATATTTATCCGTCAAGGTTACAAAATGGCCAGGGCGACATAGACTAAAGTGTCGTCCGTCAAGGTTACAAAATGACCAGGGTGATATAAATATCGAGAGGAGTCGCCAACCATCCGCCAAGTCAGATAATGACAGGATGGCCGAAAAAAAAATGCTATTGATGCAACATGATGGACGGTCGTCGACTTCCAAGTTAAACCAAAAGAATGTGTCGAGACCCCGCCACGCTGAAACACTTCAAAAGTGGGCATGACAAGGTCTCGAGGGGGCAATTTGTAGGCATTAAAATTTTATTTAAATGTCGAAAATACAGAAATTAATTAATTTGAGTTAATAATAAATAAATTACTCAATTTAATTATTTTTGTCCTTTTTAAATCAAATTTGCGTCATTCTGAGTTATTCGGGTCCAAACAGAAGTCAAATTGGGCTAAAATTGCAAACGGGCCAAGAAATGGGCCCGCAACCCTAAGCCCAAGAAAGCCCGAACTTTTTCTATAAATAGAGCGAAGTTCATTCATTTCAAGGGATAGAAAAACTCGAAGAAAAGAAAAGCTCTGGAATTCTCTCTGAAAATCTCGTGAAATTCAACGTAAGCAGTCAACAAGCACAACAAATTCGTGCCGCCTGCGCAAGAAAACTCAAACATTCAAACTCAAATATTCAAACATTCAAACTCGAATATTTAAACATTCAAACATTCAAGAGAGACTCAAGTCGTTCGACCCTCTCAAGAATACAAGTCAACGTCGCGCGTAGAGTGCATACACCCTCTACACGCGCACCCCCTGCAAAACGCACGCGCACCCCTTACGTGGATCGTGCACGCGTACCCTGTTTGTTTAGTTAGAATCAGAGGATTATTAGAGATTGTACACGAACTTTTCTGATATTAATAAAAAAACTCATTTTGTTTACTTGTTTTGTATTTCAGTTATCGCAATACAAAATTTGTCGTTACAGGTCCATCTTGCTTCCACACTTAGCCTTATATACTAGTTCTTGCAAATTTGTTAGAAATAAACTCCTAAGAGCTCAAATTCCTACAAAATGTGACAAACTATGCAAAGACAACTAGAATACAATATTATCTCATAAAACCACTAGATTAGTGCAAATGACATACATATTAGAGCTAAAGTAGGGGTTAAAATGTATATAAAATGGACTTATCAAACGCCCCAAGCTAAACGCTTGCTTGTCCTCAAGCAAGCACACTATACAATGTATGATAAGGACAAGGGTACGAGCAACTATCATCACATCCAAATGCAATTCCCGTCAAGTAACTTTAGAGCACAATGAATCAAATCCAACAACATGGGCATAGGGAAAATGCAACAACATGGATAGGATTTATATGACGGCGTAGCATGAATGACTTCAAATGGACATTTCAACTCTTGTATGATCTTATTGACATCGGACTCCTTACGGGAAAAACACTCACACACATATTATGAATAAGGAAATTTATATGTGAATGTGACACTCTCCTATCTACGACTCAAGAGAATACACCCACAATCTAGTATGGTATACATTCCAAATCAACAAGATAATGCTAAAAATAATGCACAAATATAAGCCAAGAAAAGTGATAAAAGAGGCTAGGGGTCATGGGGAAAAAGTGGACAAACGAGTTTGGATATGTGGAGTTAAAGAGCAAGCTAATCAACCATCCAAACAAGCAAAGAGTGCTTAAATAACCCAATACCGATCTTATAGAAATAACCCATTGAACCAAAGAAGCATATGGCCCAAATTAAAACTTTTACAACACAAAATGAAGTTCCCAATTCAATTTCTTCATAAACTATGGAAGATCAATCATCTCTTTTTCTTTTTCATCAGCACTTTCTTCTCTTTTTTTTTTCATTTCATTTCTTTTCATCTTTCTTTCATTTTTTTTCATTCCAATCATTTTTTTCCTCTTCCTTTCTTACTTTTATTTCACAACACAACGGAAATTAGTGATCCCGTCAACATCATCAACCTCACAAAAGCACCCTAAACTCACCAAGTTGGTTACTAGCTCAACAAGGTAGGCAATTTGAAATGTAGCTAGAAACAAATATTTTATAGCATATAATGAGGAAAGGCTCAAAATAGGTGATGCATGTGAAAAATTATAACAATAATGCTTCATGTGCAAACTATCGTAGCATGTCTAAGAATAAGGAACCAATGCCATACTTGTGCGTTTTGATGTAATGCACACCAAGAGGAGAAACTACACACACCTAAATGAGACCGGGTAAAGATGTACCGGCCTTTTTGGAGGCTCTACCTTACCATTTATGTAGCTTACCAATGTCAAGATCAAGTCTATTTTGTCCAAAATTCATCCCTCACCCACTATGTCAAGACATCCCCATGTAAGCAAAACCCGTCAAAAGCGCGATTCATTAGCTTTAAAAAGCTACAATATGGGAAATTCAAAGAAGAAAGACATTATGCATAAGACAAAAGGGTGGACACAACACACACTTTTTATGAAAATTTTCAATTTTAAAAAATTTTAGTTTTTATAGATTTTCCCTAACTAGACTCACTAAATCCCTCCCCCAAGCTAGAACAACACATTGTCCTCAATGTGTAAAACAAAGAAGAACACCCAACAAGGGGAGATGGGATGACACATGCGGAAATAAAGAAAGGAAAGAAAGCATACAACCGCGTAGAAGCTCCCCCAAGCTAGCTTGAAAACGGGGTAAAGTCCAATCCAAGTAGCAAAGAACCTGCGAAAGACAAGCTACTACATACAAAACCCAGCTAAATTTCTTATTGTCCTAACTATTACATCAAAACGAAATTGAAATTGCAATTGCAATTGTCCAAGATCTGTAAATTGTCTTGAAAAGCATAAACAGAACAAATTTCCCGAAGTAAATATCCATTGTCCTCTAAAAAGCATGTCAACGCCCTTAGAAGTTGATCATATACCCGCGCATGAGCAATACACAAGCATATGTAAGCAATTGATAAGATATAAGCATGAAAGATCAAATGCAAGAAAGGATTAATCTTATAAAAATGTCCATGAGTGATTTCAAATAGAACCACCGTACTCCACTCGTCAGCAACAGAAGGAGCATCATGCTTGAGACCATAAAAATAACGGTTAGTGCATAAATTATAATCATGAACGGTCTCAAATTTGTTGTATGAAAACTCTAAGTGGTTGGACTCATGAAAAATGGGGGGTGCATCCCACTTAACCTCTATATTAGCATCACTAAGTCCTCCATCAATTTTGAATGGGTCAACTACAACTCATGTGAAAGGATTTTCAAAGGTTTCACATGTCTCGGGTAAAACCTCATCCGTTTCACTATGGTCGGGCTCAAGCTCATCCATGGCATATGTGTCAACTACTTCCTCCACGAAATGGTAAATTGGAATGACAATAGGGGCATTTCAATCAAGAAAGTCGGACTATCGTCATCGTCATCCAATAATTCAAAATGGTTAGGGTCAAAAGACTCACATTGGGAGGTTGGGAGAGCATAAGGAGAGGTAATAAGCTCACATTGGCTCGCTTTTTTTTGAGGAAGTTATTCCAAACGAGCTTAAAGCACTTTGAGCTCCTCTTAGATACGTCACACTTTGAATTGTCGTGCTAACTCTCGACATTCGGTAGCCATGAAATCTAAGAAATTCCAATAGTTCTGACCCAACCATGTAGTAGACACTCCCATTACTCAACTTTAGATCCAATCCCCGGGTCTCAGAATCCATGCCACCAAGCACGAAATGACTCAAGTAATCCCCATCAAGGACATGTCCAAGGGAGATGAGACCATCGCAAAAGTAGTAGAATCGGTCAAGATAGTCAGGAAAAGGCTCATCTTAGAGTTGTGGGATGAATTCGTAATTCATTACGAAAGGCCAAGCTTTATTACCTACAAAATAGGCACTAAAACTACAAGGAAACCGTGAGATGATCTCAAGGAACAAGTGTTCCTCGAGACAAATCAAAATAAGATAAAATTCTACAACTAATTAGCAAACAAAACCGTGTTCCCGACAACGACTGAAAGGATTCAATAACCCTCTAATTAAACTCTTTAATTAAATATCTAAATTACTCTTTTAATTAGATGTTGATCTAGTACATGCATAACATTAATAAATCAAAGATTAAAAAGAATGCTCCTTACATTGCAAAAATTGGATTAGGGCACAAGTAAGAACACCTTTCTATTTAAAATAAAATAACAAAACATAATCTCCCACTAACCAACCATAAAAAATGGTCCATTACATAAAATGGATTTCCATTTTATTTTTGTCGATTGTCTTATGTCACACATTGTGTAATATGGTATGTCGTTAGACACCTACCATGTTATTTATACAATTTAATGCATATTTAACAACATAAATATCATTACTTAAATAAATAAACTACACTTGACAAATTAACTAGTAATTCATAATTACAAGTATATAAAATGGGTTATATTAATATAATCTACAACCATTTGTAATTATAATTAACCATTCTCTCTTAATTGTTTCATAAACAAATTTTTAGTAATATAACCTTTTAATTACTAAAGCGAATCTTATTTAATCGAATTAAAATAAGATATATATTCTCACTCGTAAACGTAAATTGTTCAATTTTAAGGAATTAATTAATCTGTATTACAATTAATTAATTTATCTATTAAGGGAATCGTCCTTTAGGTGTGACTTTAAGGGATCAACTGATCACCACCGTCAACCGACAATAATGTCAAACTCTAGTCACCAAATCATTACCGATTAATATTGACCAGTTGACTTATATAAATGAATCATCCCTTTACGTATTCTTATCATGAGTTTAATAATGTGATCGCACTATTGTTGAGGACACATACTCCAACAATCTCCCACTTGTCCGAGACAAGTGTGCGTCACCAATTCTCTTATCCCATTACAATATCCCACTCAATGCAAGGTGTCTTGCAGGTCGTTCTTGCAAGTGATCATATCAAGAGTGGTTTCCTCGATCGGAGTAAGAATCGTCGACCGGAATTATCTACCGTAGATACCTTCCGAGCGTGGCCACGCATTTTCAATTCACTACTCCTCAAGTGGCCCTGAGATTTTTAAATAACCCTGACAAGGGGGTGGACAATTCCTATCGCGCTATTCCCTTTGTCTAGCCATAACTCATCATGACCCAAAAGATGCCCATTTGACCTCATTTACGAAAGTCGTAGAGCATAATATAAAGTCACTTAGAAATTTTGCCAACTTGGGCGAACATTCTCTAGTCAAAGAATTGACTCAAAAGAATACTATAGTAGCTCTTGCCACGACCAAGCTATGCGAATTACCAGAACTCTATAAGCGGCCACGGCTCGACAGAGTGTCTGATACAGTCTGCCTATGTGATCGACTAGTCATCTCTTATGACTCTATGGCACTTGAACTTGCCATCAATCGACTCACACTCTAGTCACTAGGAGACGTCACCTCATGTAAGTGACTAGGGGCAAATACTATGTTAATCCAGTTCACTTTAATAGGGTTCAATATTGTCTTGATAACCTATTTGAAAACAACGTATTATAAGAAAAGAGTTTTGAATAAAACTCAAACGATGAGTGCATTATCACATATGTAAAATTGATACCATATCAATTACTACATAATCTATAATCCATACATAATATTGTATATAACTATACATCTCAACTTAATTGAAATGGCATGACATATCATGCTTAGCCTATGAAAAGGCCTTGGTTAACAAGTTTTAGCAACACTTTGCACTTTCCTAACCTTACTATATACTTTTTCCATTTGTTATGTATAATCTTTATTACAAAACCCTTGCGTACGTGTCTAGATCCAATCTAGACATAGGCTCTCTTGCCTTAGGATAGCTCCCATTGTCCTCACAGTGAAGGGGATAGGATCTTTGGTTATTGGAACGAACTACCATAGTTCCTCCAATTCACAAAACCGAATCCTAATATAATCCCTTCCTTCTTGCATATCTCATTATTGCAAGTGTACTCAATTTTCGTTGTGTATATCTCATTGTTCAATTGCCTAGGACGTTTCTAGCAGATATCTTCCTTAAATAATATATTGAAGATTATTCTCTAACCATCCTTATGTGTTTAGAATATGGTTTTTGTGTAACTCCTTGCACATAAATGCATCTCATTTCTAAATTCTTAGCTTCATATCTTAAGCACTTCCTGAGTACTAACTAATGAACTATGTGGCTATATAGAGACTTCTCTCAAGGATTCGATTTGTAACATGTCGTTAGACTCCAAGTATACGAGGCTTAAGAATGGTAATACATGTTAGCGTAATGAATTAATCCCGCAGCGGAAGCAAATGGATTCAATTCCTTCATGTTCAATACTTTTGAACTTGTCAAGATTCTTATTAACATAAGAATATTAACTTTAACGCTAATATCCTCTTAGATCTATCTTTATAGGTCTGGATACCTTAGAGATTTATTATTCTTTCTCCTAAGTCTTTCATCATTCACAATGATCAATATGTCGCTTACATATAAGACTAATAACACCACATTACTCCCACTAAACTCCATGTATAAACAAAACTAATTGACAACTCGAGAAAGGTTTATCACATGATCAAAATACACACTTTAACTCCTTAACATCTACTTAAGACTTCTTCTTAAGTTTTCATCCTACCTTAGGATAGTTTCTCTTTTCAAAACTCATGCAAGATAATTTTAAAATCCAACTATATCAAATCATATCCGAATATAATGAAGCGTTATTGTTGCGTGCAAAACCCTTTGCCACCAACCAACCAAGCTAAATAAACATTTTCATGTTTATGCTTATTTCGGACTCTTGTGGAGTTTAGACTAGATAAAGCATTTTAATAAGTTACAGGTTTATTACTTTCAAAAGGTAACATGACTCCTGTCCACTTTAGGTTTCGAAGAAATAATTACTGATTTTGACCAAGAAGGAACATCTTCCTACATCTTATTCTCAGTTTGTGGCTCTTGAACATTTTCTCCCACTCTGTCTTTAAGAAATAATCCGCTTTTTTTAATAGACAGTATCACGAGCCACAAACCTGTTGGTCTCGTAATAGTTGGGTTACAAAGCCATGTGCTTTCTTCCGAAATAAGTTACAACTTAGGTACCATACCTAATCATATCATATATGAATTGTATTTGATTGCTTTAACTATGTTTTGTTTTAGTGGAATAAATCAATACTAGACAAATTGTGATAGAAATTACTTCCAACTTTATGGTAAAGATTCAATCATATCGTAATGAAAGTGAACTTGTTATACCATATCACTCTCTTTTGGTGCAGATAAAAGTCATCACTTTATTGTTCCCTATTTTAACAAAGTACTAATACTTTGGTTTTTAAACTTCATATGAAGAATTCATTGAACTTATTCAGAGAATTTCTCTTCTTACCTCATTAAGCGGATACCAAGTATCTACCTAGTTTGTCGGTATAAGAGATGAAGTAATAATGACCTTCTCAGATTGAAAATATATTCGACCATACACATTGAAGTGCAAATAGGGCGAATATCTTGCTCTATTCATAATCTCTTTCCAGAAAAAGTTATGAATTAACTTGCTTTGAATATAAGATTTTCACACACCAAAATATTCCCAATCAAATGGTTTGGGAGACTAGTCAAAACTAGTTTCTAAATGTGAATTTCAATCGAGAATTGAGAAATGATTGGGGTCACCAACTTGAGTCTTGTATATATGACATTTTAATTTCTACTTTGAATATAATTACCTTGATTTGTATGGTCTCACCATAAACTTAATCGTGGTATGTTTGGGCACAATGCTTGTTTTAATTGCATAATTGAGAAACCCCTTGCGTTTTATACAAAAAACTTGAATTATATTCTTATTTAGACATATTGTACATCATAACAGTTATTGATGTATAACTCTAAATAGGAAACTAGATCAAGCACATTATAATATTTATATGTCGTTGGATGAAGTGGCAACTATCTTAGTTCCATTCATATCAATTTCATTCATGCTAGTCGTCATACGATTATTCATTGTTAGGATTCTAAGTATTTATAAAACCCTCGGATTGTGTTATGAACACATCCTCCTCTAAATACCCATTTAGAAAGGTGGTTTTGACATACTTTTGCCATATTTCATAATCATGAAATGTGGCAATTTCTGACATGATTCACAAATTTGTATCAAACACTCATGATGTGGTAATTAGCAAGAATGCAATGTCATGTCATAGATATTCAAGAAGGAATATGTTGGAGTCACACGACCAACTTCCTTGATCTTTACTTATTGGGGTTTGTATCTATTTTAGTGTTTAACACCTTCGCTTTTGAGCCTAGATCTATCCTTAACAATTAAGATAGGTACTTACTGCTTATTGCTCCCACTAACTTCAAGAATTTCTACTTGATGAACACTTATCTTCATATAAATTCTTAGTTAATCCTTCACAAGGGTTAACTCTATTGTGGTATTTGGTAAATCAAAATTTCTAACAAATTAATTTACCAATTTAACATTTTCATCTTCTTAACAACTTAAGTGCTTGATGACAAGTGTCTAGGTTGAGCAATAATATTGTTCAACCATGAATGTATAGAAGAATTCATCAAAACTTATTTTGACTAATTATTATTCTATTCATACTCTTCACAAGAGTTAGGTATGTAAGAAACTCTAAGATGTTAATCTCATATTTTCATAGGATGATTCCTATCGAGTTCTATGGAATAGAACGATTCCTATGGAGCTAGTCCATAACCTATGATTCGGTTCATTTCAGGATTTAGAAAGAGATTATATATGTCGTTAGTGATAGTGGTTTAGCGGAAACTCGTGTTATAATCGAATTGATATCGTATATAAAAAGGAGAAATGATAAAGAACAATCATAAAACAACGAAATAGTGGGAAAAGAAACATTCATCGTTAATATATGAAAACATTTTAGCATGTTTTAGCATTTATATAATGACCTCCACCCAATTATATAAATGATTCCGAGATCCAAATCCATATTAACTTGGGCACGGGGAAACCAATACATCCCTCATTAATATAACTCGGTGGGTTAACTCTTTAACCGAATCTACAATTAGAACTCTCGGTCGATGAAATTACATTAAGTTCATCTCTAGCTCCGGAACATAAGACTAGTCTTCATGTCCCATTGAGTCCAACCAAATTTCGCGTGTAATAACTAGTTATTACCCCACTTACCCAATGAAAAATGAAAGTACCCCGGGAAACAGAATTTACCCCAAATGTCAAAGGGATTCATGGGTCCTACTATTTGAAAAGGCTAATCTCAATTTTAATATGTGAGAGGTCTTATCGATTTATTATCTATCACTTTTAAGTGAACTATATTAGTGAACTAACAATAATTATAATCGACACGATCGAAAAGACGATATATATATATATATATATATATATATATATATATATATATATATATATATATATATATATATATATATATATATATATATATATATATATATATAAGATGCATGTGATGTTAATGGCGATTTGGCAATGCATGCAACATATAAAGAAAAATGCCAAGCAATAAATAAATTTTCTAGTATGACCTTTCCTAAAATAGAAAATATAATAATCTATTACAAAATTGAAAACCAACTTCTTTGGTCCCTAGAATCTTCATATGGCACGCCTTCCAAGAAAACTCCGTCTTGTCGAAACACATTCCGAATGGCACCATCTTGAAGGAACTCCGGAATTGCAAATAATAATAAAATACATAGCTATTCCTATTATACATTTGTAATATGAAAAACTAATAAAAATAAAAGTGATACGAGATCACATTAAAATTACAACCGAATCGGTAATCCCTTACATTACGGGTAATACCGATTAAAACTAAGGCCATAATAAGATAAAATTACATAATTCAAAATTATATAAATAAAATATGACATTCATCAATAAAAATTTCAGCATAAATAATATGTCTAACATGCCAAATTAATGTGCCACATCGGTCTACTTAAATCTTATATCGTATATAATCCGGTTTTATGGAAAAGCGTGATAATAATTTATTAAAATCACAAATTAATACTTAAATCAAATTTAAGCTCAAGTTAATTACCCTAACTCTCTTAGGACTAAAAATTAGTCTTTACTCAGTTTTTGACAATAATTCAACTTGATTTTCAATTATTGGTTATTAAACTTCTCTTAATCATAACAATTATGAAATAATTCCCAATAAATCATAAAAATTTGAAAAAATTAGAAATCACAATTTTGTAAATTCTGTAATATTACCAAGATTCGTAAAACTCAATAAAATTTGCCGTAAAATATTTATAATTTACTTCATTAATAAATCGTATCATACATAACTTTTACCATTTAATTCCAAATTAAACATAAAAATTATAGAAAAATCAAAATCAAAATTTTGAATATTCTTAAAAATTTTCCAGAACCTGGAAATCAATCAAAAATTTCGAATTAGTTTTATGACTAATAAAGATGCTCTTTTATCGATTTTATCACATAAAAATCAATAAACATACCTAATTAATCAAAATTATTTATGCAACTTTAGATCTGATGTCAATATCGTATATACAACATTAGAGAAAAATTTTATACCATAAAATTTAATTCAGCTATTTTTTGCTAAAAATAGTCACTATTTATATCATTTTAACCATTAAATATATAAATCATGCATAATAAATCACATTTATCTCAAATTTTACATACAATCTGTAAAATATGCATGTTACATCATATTAAAATTTCGTGGACTATTTTGAAGCTTAACTATTTTTAGTCATTTAACCTCCATATATACCATTTTTATCACATAAAAATCATAAAACATGCAAAACTACTCACAATGATCCAAAATTTTACATACAATATGAAAAATATGCATGTGAGGTCATACAAAAAAAAATCACGGCCAGTAGTGAAGTTTAATTATTTTTAGTAAATAAAAATTCATTTTACTCAATAAAATGTAATTATTTCACTAAAAATCATTAAAATAAGCAATAATCATCCATAAATCATCAAAATGACATAAATATATTTTAGGACCAGAATATATAACATGCAAAATAATTTCGTGGCTTTATCACATAAATCACAAAATTTCTAGTTTTAATTAAGTTACATTTGACTCGGAAAAACCAAACTGATTATGCATGCACGACTTAAGCTCTGATACCACTTGAAAGGATTCAATAACTCTCTAATTAAACTCTTTAATTATATATCTAAATTACTCTTTTAATTGATCTAGTACATGCATAACATTAATAAATCAAAGATTAAGAAGAATGCTCCTTACATTGCGAAAATTGGATTAGGGCACAAGTAAGAACACCTTTCTATACTTGTTCTTGAGCTCAAAGTAAATGGATGATCTCCTTAGTCTCAATAGTGTGGAAACCTCCTTTCAATTGCACCAATACTACCCCTTAAAACTACCAATCATTATATATATCATTATATATCTTGTAAAACTGCTGACGTGGCGCAACCATATTTCAGAAAACTACTCTAGAAGCTCTAACCTTTACTCTCACAATCTCAGTCTTTCTCAGCCAATCACATTGCCATGTCAGCCGTGTAAAGTTATTGCATTTTGAAACCAATATTTTCTGTAACATTGCAATGACCATAATAACCTTATGAAGTTATTGCCTTATTAACCCAATTTTCCATAAAAAACGATTAATTACAATGCACATTTTCTATAAAAACTGAGTAATTGCAATGCACCTAAAAAGCGTGTGAAATTATTGCCTTTTTAACCCAATTTTCCATAAAAAAACGAGTAATTACAATGCACATATTAAACCGTGTGAAATTATTGCATTTTCAACCCAATTATCCATAAAAATCGGCTGATTCAAATTCACCATTCAGATTTCAATTTTCCACAAAAAAAAAACAATCATCACAATAACTTCACACGGCTTTACCCAATTAAAAAAATCCTATTTTAAAAAGCGACACATAAAACCCTTATTCTAGCCTATTAAAAAACAGTTAGAAAAAAAGAAAGGCCATATAAATTACATATAAAACAACAAACAATATAAATTACACATAAATTACATATAAAACAACAAACAATATAAATGATACAAAAAACCCTTACTCTACCCTATTAAAAAATAGTCCATAATTCTTTATATTCTCCATAAACTTCTCGGAAATCACAGTTGCCATAAACCTCTTTATTTTCCTCTTAATTCCCCTTCACTTCCTCTTCATATGTTCCCCATCTTTTCTCCATCTTTTAACCTATAAAAAAAAATCAGTAAAACTATTCTCAAAAAGTTCTTCTCAATTTCTCAAATAGCCATGACAAATGTTCTTACTATTAGTCAACTCAAATATGGAGTTAGACTTACTCAAATGAATGTTAGGGTTGTTCACAAATGCTCGAGGCTAGAATTTAGCAACAAAAACAACAAAGATAATAAGAAGAAACTCGATGCCATTGAACTATTATTTGTTGATTCAGAGGCATGTCTTTTTTCTTTTCAAAATATATAGGTTGATTATGTATATAACCAAATTCCTACCTTAGCTTTCAAGACCAATTTTACTGTGATAACTTTGAAAATATGACATGAAATAAAAAGGTACTTTAAATATTACTGTGATAATTTCAAGACCATAAAAGGGGATATTCAAGTAATTGCCATCCAAAATTCAATCCTACCACAAATATAGATATGATAACTTAAAAACATACTTTAAATATTTAAGTGCATTCATTCATATCTTATTTTTGCATTCATATTTGAAGCACAATTTTGTCAGCAGATCTATTGAAACAACAAAATTTCACATGACCATAACAAATTTGACATTAGATAAACAGAAGCTAAAAAAAAAAAAAAAAAAAAAAATTAGAAACTCACCTGTGAATCCTCACTCCCACTAGCAATGAAAGATTGCTCAAGCCCACCGAAGCAGGATCTTATTAGGAACCTAGATCGTTTACGGTCTTTGTACTTTGCCACAAGTTTGGCATCCCCATCTATTGTCCAAAGATGGATTTCCTGGTTAATAACACTAACCAGTAAAAAATTGCTATCATTTGAGAGGCAGAATGAAGTTATTGGTTTCCACATTTGTAAGTTATGAGTACGAATTTCAGATTATTAAAGTGATGAATCAAATGCCCCTATAAGCTGCATATAGCAAATTTTTGTAATTTCAGATTATTAGCAATTTTTTTTTTTGTTAACAATTTTTTTTCTTTTACAGAATGATGTTATCCAAGCAACTATTCGAAAACAATTAATTTCCCATTTCGGATCACAACTGTCTGTTGGTGGGGTGTACACCATTCGCAACTTAATAGTAGATAACAACACCGGCCTAGACAAGGCGACCCCTCATCTATACCGTTTTAAGTTTGAGTATTCAACAAAAGTTCATTCCCCAAATGATCCAGCAATTCCAATAAGTCTATATCGATTTGCAAGTTTCAACGACATCTTGGAGGGTAAAATTCCCAATACACATTATATAGGTATGACTCCACAAATTTAATATTTATCTTTGGTATTTTTTTATTTCTGAACTACTGTTGTTTTTTAAAAAAAATATTTCATTTTTGACCTCTGCAGATGTTATAGGAAAGCTATATGAAATTGGTCCGATAACAGAAACTCCAAACAAATATGCATGCCGTACAATTAAGGTTGAAGATTTTCAGTAACCTCATCTCTATTTATCTTGAATTCGAAAATATTTCACCTTCATAAATTTTATATATCTTAAACTAATTTTTTTTTGTTTAAAATTTTAGGGGAACAAAGCTTTCATGCACATTATGGGATCCTTTCACGGTTCAAATACCCGATATAATTTTATTGTTGATATAAGACTCTAATATTCAACCTCTTATACTTAATTTTTTAGGTAATTGGCGCGTCCAAACACCTTTCAACGCTATTGTTTTTCAAGTCAATCCCGACATACCAGAAGTCAAATAATTTGAGCAAAGGTATCACTCTTTTATATTTTTTTTTTCACAACTTTAACTACCATCAACTATTATATGATCAAAATAATTTGAAATAAAAGTATTTGTGACAGTTACCTGAATTCTATGGTTACTTTACGCTAACTTATTTTGTTCAGTCTTTCCACTCCGTCCGCAAGCAACTCTTTGCAAATTATTGACGTGACCGACGACGACGAAAATGATGACATGACATTTGATAGTATAAAATCAATCAGTGACATAAAAGAGAATGAGAAGGTAGTTTATTGCCCATGTCTTTATTTAATAAAAATTGTGGCGTGAACTATAATGTTTTTTTTTGTTATTTCACGTCTACCGAATCCTATATTTAAATAACGTATTTTTCTCAGGAGGGTTATTACTACACGTACGCAAAAATAATCGACCTTGACTGCACAACTGGTTGGTACTACGACAGCTGCAAACTCTGTTGGACTAAGGCTACAAAAAATCACAAAGGGAGGTGGGTTTGTTCCAGAGAGAGTTGTGACGGTTTTATTAATGGTTTTACATCTAGAGTGCCCAGGTCCAACTTCCATAATTTTTAGACTCCTCTTTAAATTTGTTTGTATTGTTTCAAAACTTCAAATGTGAGACTAATTCGAATTTTATTAACTGCAGATTCCAGATTAATTTCTGGTTTCGGACCCTTCTGATGATTTGGTATATTTTGTTGTATTTGATAGTCAAGTTGACATTCTTGCTACGTGCTCCAATAGGCTCTTGGCTGATGAGTTATCTTACGATAAAGATGCTTTGAAGAAGGAACATGAAGTGCTTACTTCTTCAATGACAGATGAACAGAAGTCAATTTATAGAAAAATTATGTACTCAGTTGAAAATGGTCAAGGTGGTGTATACTTTGTTTATAGGTATGGGGGAACCGGTAAGACTTTCCTCTGGAAAACCTTATGCGCTGGAATAAGGTCGAAAGGTGAAATCGTTATAGCTGTCGCTTCAAGTGGCATTGCAGCTATCCTTCTTCCAGGAGGGCGGACAGCCCACGCCCGACTAAGCATACCTATTAATTTCGATGAAAACTCCACGTGTCATGGAATACGACAAGGAACCGATTTGGCAGAGCTACTAAAAAGGGCAAAGCTTATCATATGGGACGAGGCACCTATGGTTAATCGTTATTATTTTGAAGCTCTTGATAGAAGCTTGAGAGATATCCTGAGAACTTCACCGGAAGGAGACCCTGAAAAACCATTTGGAGGAAAAGTTGTGGTCTTTGGCGGTGATTTTCGACAAATCTTGTCTGTTATACCTAAAGGAAGCAGGCAAGATATTGTTGGTGTTGCTATCAGTTCTTCTCCTTTATGGAGATATTGCAAGGTTAGGATATAATGTCTATTTTATTTTACCTAAAAAATCTACTATAATGCTACCATAATTACATCCTCCTTATACTAAAAGAATAAGGATTATGAAATATTTTCCCTCCAAAAGCACTTCCTTAATTAAGGAAATAAATAAGATTGATTTTATTCCATTAAATCATATCCTCTTATATATTTTCTTTTCATCAAAATATAATTTTTTTTATTATCCCCCTTATACTAAAAGAATAAGGACTATGAAATGTTTTCCCTCAAAAAGCACTTCCTTAATTAAGGAAACAAATAAGATTGATTTTCTTTCATCAAACCATTATCCTTTTATTATATTTTCTTTTCATCAAAGTATAATTTTGTTATTAAACTCTAAAATATAACTATTAATTAAAATTAAATAAATTTGATATATCCATAAATTATATATTGCTAAATTTTTCATTTAGAGTTATTATTAATGATTGAGCGCATAACTACCTGTAGAAAATAAAATTATAAGCTCATATTATTAGCTTATATGATGAATTTCAAAAAAAAAAAAATTATAAATAGACATCATTAATAGGCACATTTACTTTTTTCCCCTCCAATCAAAATACTTAGGCATGAAGTATGAAAATTAATAATGTGTCGATTTAACCTATAACTAAAACACGCTAAAAATAACAACCCTATATATACCGTGCATGCATTGCGTGGGATCTAAACTAGTTTACTTAGTAATTCAATTCTGACCTTCTTATTTAATTATTAAATTTAAGGTTTTGAAGCTCACGAAAAATATGAGACTCCAAGTCGGAAGTGCAGAGTCAGACGTTGATGAAATCAGACAATTTTCAGAGTGGATTCTCGAAGTCGGTGATGGTTTAGCTGGTGGCCCAAATGATGGTTTTGTAGGTTAATATCCGTATACTACCCTTTAATTGCAGGACTATAACGTAAAATTTACATGCAATTTATAGTCATAAAACGATAAACACAATGAAATGATTAATGTATAGAAATAACCTCGGGTCCTTTAAATTGCGGCGTAAAGAACAGAAATCAAAGCAGATTTCCTCCTAATCGTTACACCCAAGACTTTGTCCGAGATATGCCCTTGTGCTAGAACGGTGTTCTCCGATTGCCTTGCAATATAGGGAGAACTGATGTGAGTTTTGTCGAGATGAGAGATCTCAGGTTTTTCAGAGGAGAATGCTCTTCAAAACCCTAGTTTTTCTGCAAATGAAATTGTCTAGGTCAAAAAGGAGAGGGAGTCTCTCCTTTTGTTTGGTTCGGCCGGACCGAGTGCATGCATGGGGAAGTGGGCTTCCACTTCCTCTTAATTTTAGCTCGAGGTCCAGTTCGCCAAATGCTAAAATGTATATGACGGGTTTATATTATAAATTGTTATCGGTTATCGGAAATTTAGGCATCGCTAATAATACGGGTTAGTGAATTATTAATACGTGTCCGACAAAACAGTATTGTATAATTATTTTTAATATACATTTAATTAAATATAAATCACGTATATTTAATTTTACGAATTAATCAAGTTAATTCGCCTTAGCCCATGATATTTAATCCGTATTAAATATAATATCTCAACATCACATATTTGACTAATTACTAGTCAAATAACTCGGACTAACTGGTTAGTCAATTTTGGCATCTACATGACAATATTTTCATACCGTCACATCTCTCGAACGTATCCTATAGGTGTGACTTTTAGGGACCGGTTGATCACCGCCATCAGTATGACAATAACGTCAAACTTATCTAGCAAGCCAACCGTTATTGATAAACGTGGATCAACCGATAATAATACCAAAAGTATGCCCTTTGATCCTTTTAGAGGTTTATAAGTCCTTGCACTAACCGTTAAGGACACTAACCCCAACAAGCTCCCACTTGTCCGTACAAGTGCATGTGCAATGACGTTATCCGCACTAACTGGAGGACACAAGCTCAACAAACTCCCACTTGTCCGTACAAGTGTATGCGCGATAACCGATTCTCATATTCATTTAAAAATTTCTCCCACTCAATGTAAAACAATTTGCAGATCCGGATCCGCAAAGGTCGTATTTTACAATCGATCCGTATCTAGAGTGGTTTCCCCGACTAGAGAGTAACTTAACTGATAAAACGAATCCGTATCCGAGCATGGCCATGCATTTCGATTCTGACTCCTCGAGTGGCCCCGAGAAATATCGAGCACTGATAAAGGCTGAATATTTCCTTCAACTCGACTCCTTCCGATCTAAGCACAACATGAAATGACCCAGAAAAAATCTACTTGGCCCCTGTTACGGATGACCGTGAGAAAGAAACCAAAGTCACCCAAAATCTGCCGTAGTCTCAAGAGACAGTCGATAGTCAAGAGATTCGACTCTAAGGATCACCATGGAAGTCCTATCCACGACCAGGCAACGAATGTTATAAAACATTTAGGACTCCACGTCGTTGTCACAATGGTGTCCTACGAAATATCCGTATAAATCGCCTCGTGATTGGTCGATCAACCGGTTGACTTATGGCTCGTTGAACCCACCATCAACCAACGTCACAAAATAATTGCCAGAGTTATCGGCTCATGTGGGCAATTAAGGACTAACAAGATATGATGTTTGTTGATTCACTTTGTGGTGTTCAAAATCGTCGTACAATTCCACATGAAAAACAAAATATATATATAAAATATCAAAACGATGATGTCGTATAGAGTACAAAGGAGAATGAATCTGATCCATAAAAGAGTACTACAACTTAGGAACACGTTTAATTCCCATGGAATTAACGTGCCCTTCATGCTTATCTTGTCGTAATGCTTTAGTGAGAGGATGCTATGTTGTCATCTGTAGCAATCTTTTCTATCACTCTTGTCTTTTGCTCCACGTAATCCCGGATTAGATGAGCTTTCCGTTGTACATGTCTAGACTTGTTGCTAGACTTAGGCTCCTTAGCTTGGAAGATGGCACCACTATTGTCGCAATAGATGGTGATCGGGTCATTCGAACTAGGCACTACGGATAGCCCATGTAAGAATTGACGCATCCATATCGCTTCCTTTGTAGCTTCAGACGCGGCATAGTACTCGGACTCGGTCGTAGAATCTGCAGAATCGCTTGTTTTTTGAACTCTTCCGGTGATCTAGCGCCATTAAGAGTAAAAACGAATCGGACCGAGATTTCGAGTCATCTCGATCCGTTTGGAAGCTAGCATCGCAGAATCGGTTGCGCATAGCTTTTGAGAGCCTCCATAAGTCAATGCCCAATCTTTAGTCCTCCGGAGGTACTTAAGAATGTTCTTTGACCAACCAATGTGGTTCACCTGGTTCTTTGTTGGAATCGACTTGTCATACTCAATGCATATGCCACGTCCGGACGTGTGCATATCATGGCATACATGATTGATCCTATAGCCGAAGCATAAGGAATCCGTGTCATGCGCTCTTTCTCTTCCGGTGTCTCGGGTGCCTGAGACTTGCTCAAATGCACCCCTGGAGCCATAGGAAGGAACCCCTTCTTGGAGTTAGTCATCTTTGAATCTCTCTAGGACTTTGTCTATGTAAGACTCGATCGAGAGATAACATCCGTCGTGATCTATCTCGATAGATGCGGATGCCTAGAATTCTTTGTGCCTCTCCCAGATCTTTCATCCGGAAATGGTTTTTCAACCATACTTTCACCGAAGTTAAGAGAGGTATGTCATTCCCAATCGGGAGTATGTCGTCAACATACAATATTAGGAAGACAATCTTGCTCCCACTCGACTTGATATATAGACATGGTTCCTCGACCGATCGAGTGAATCCATTTTCTTTTATCACTTGGTCGAAGCGATGATTCCAACTCCTTGATGCTTGCTTAAGTCCATAAATGGAACGCTTAAGCTTGCACACTTTCTTAGGATGTCTTTGGATCGATGAACCCTTCGGGTTGTACCATGTACAACTCTTCCTCCAAAAAGCCGTTTAAGAAGGCGGTTTTCACATCCATTTGCCAAATTTCATAGTCATGAAAAGCAGCAATCGCTAAGATAATCCGGATGGAACGCAACATGACTACGGGTGCAAAAATCTCATCGTAGTGCAAACCTGGCACTTGGGTGAAACCTTTAGCAACTTGTCGTGCTTTGTAGATATCTTGTTGACCTTCCACAGAATGCTTTATTTTGTAAAGCCATTTGCATTGAAGGGGACGAACCTTAGCGGGTAAGTCAACAAGATCCCACACGTTGTTCTCATACATGGAGTCCATCTCGGATTGCATGGCCTCAAGCCATAGTTTCGAGTCAGAACTGGTCATGGCACCTTTATAGGTTGCGGGTTCACTACTCGTTAAGAGTAGAACGTCATCTATGTCATGTTCCTCGACCATACCAATGTATCTGTCAGGAGGAATAGAGACTCTTCCCGACCTCCTAGGTTCCTCGGGAATGTTCACATGGCGGGATTGAAGGAATAGGTTCCTCCAATAGTTGCTCGGTATTTGGTTCTGGAATCTCCGACAGGTCGAAGGTTCTATCACTCTTTGCATTCTCGAGAAATTCCTTCTCTAAGAATGTCGCACTAGCCGCAACAAAAACACGTTGTTCGGTTGGCGAATAGAAGTAATGACCACGTGATCCTTTAGGATAACCTATAAAGTATGTCTTGACCGATCGCGGGCCGAGCTTATCTTCAGGTCTCCACTTGACATAAGCCTCGCAGCCCCAAACCCGTATAAAGGACAAGTTAGGGACCGTTCCCTTCCATAGTTCATATGGAGTCTTGTCAATGACTTTAGACGGACTTGGTTAAGTATTAGAGCGGTGACAAAAGAGCATAACCCCATAACGAATCGGGTAAAACCGTGTGACTCATCATGGATCGAACCATATCAAGTAGTGTTCGATTTCTCCGTTCGGACACACCATTGAATTGAGGTGTTCGGTGGAGTTAACTGTAGGGCAATCCCACAGTCCTTTAGGTGTTGATCAAACTCGTGAGAAGGATACTCGCCACCACGATCTGAACGCAGTGTTTTAATCTTTCTACCTAATAGGTTCTGTACCCTATTCTGGTATTCTTTGAATTTCTCAAAGGATTCACTTTTGTGCTTCATTAAGTAGACATAGCCATATCTACTCAAATCGTCCGTGAAAGTGATGAAATACCTATAGCCTTCTCGTGCGGTGATTGACATAGGACCACATACATCCGTGTGTATGAGCCCTAATAGGTCAGCAGCGCGCATTCCAACACCTTTGAAGGAAATCCGAGTCATCTTACCGATGAGACATGATTCACACGTGCCAAATGATTGAAAATCAAAGGCCGAGATAGCTCCATGTTTGATGAGTGTTTTCGCGTTTCTCATTAATGTGTCCCATACGGCAGTGCCATAGATACGTTTGATCTTTGTCACCAACCTTTAACTTTTTATTCATTACGTGTAATATTTCCGAGGTCTGATCTAAAACATAAATTCCGTTCATGGAAACGCGCTTGTCAGTAAATCATATCGTGTAATGAGAAAATGCAAGCATTGTTTTCTATTACAAATGAAAAACCAAGTTTATCAAGCGCAGAAACTGAAATAATGTTTTTGGAAAGACTAGGTACATAATAGCAGTCATATAATGACAACTCAAATCCGCTTGGAAGCTGGATCACATATGTCCCCTTGGAGATGGCAGCTACTCTTGCTCCATTCCCAACATGCGAGTCCACCTCACCCTTTACGAGGGGTTCGATGTTTCGGAGCCCCGGCACATGATTACACAGATGAGAACCACAACCAGTATCAAGTACCCAAGTTCCAGTAACTTGCGTGGTTAATCTCAATCATATGAATAAAAGTAGAAGAGAGAGAAGACATACCAACAGGTTTAACACGACCTGCCTTTAAGTCCTCATGATAAACAGGACATGTGCGTCTCCAATGCCCAGTCTTGTGGCAATGATGGCATTCCATGTTTTCACTCTTGCTCTTTGTCATGCCCGATGAGTTGCTCGCCTCACCAGGACCACTCTTCCCCGAACCCGACTTCTTGAACTTCGCCTTACCTCTTTGTTAGGTTTGCCGGAGCTTTGCCCTTACCTTTCCCTTTGTTTGACACAACGAGAACATCTTGTTTCGAGCTCCCACTGAACTTCATGTCCTTCTCGGTCTGTACGAGGAGGGAGTGCAATTCATGGGGAGTTTTCTTCAAATCATTCATATAGTAATTCGCTCTGAATTGCGAATAACCATCGTGGAGTGAGTGAAGAATACGGTCGATAACAATATTCTCGCCGATGTTACGATTAAAGGTCTCCGGTTTCTCGACATTCTCAATCATCTTTGAGAATGTGTGGGCTAACCGGTTGGCCCTTTCGGAGTTTCGCATCAAAGAAGCGAGTGGTATGCTCATAGGTCACGATTCTCGGTGCTTTCGAGAATTCCTTAGTGAGCGTGGTGAAAATCTTGTTTGCACCTTGGGCTATGAAGCGTTTATGCAAATTGGGTTCCATTGCAAAAATGAGTACGTTCTTTACCGCACTTTTGCTTCTAAAGCGAAATCGTTATACTCGTTGATTTCGTTAATTCCCGGCCGTGGGGCCTGGGTTTAACGGCATGGGCTCAAGCGGATATCCGAGCTTCCGTCGGCGGCGGCGGCATTCCGTAATGCCGCCTCCCGATCCGCGAAGTTGGATCCGTCATTCTTGATCGAGTAGGCGATTCATCGACTCATGAAGATCCTAAGCCAGGACTCACGGTCCAATGTGGCACTTGGCATTGGGTTATCACTTGAACCAGACATTTGTTGTTTAGCGAGTTTAATACGTGATCTACACTTTGAAAAAGAAGAAAAACAAAACGAAATAAGCAACTCATCGAGGTGATTTAAGTCTATTTTAAAATTCATTTTAAACATGTAGACTCTTGCACTTTGTATAATTGATCTCCCTCAAGAATGATACAAGTGATCCCAAGACTCAATTCGATAAATTGATAAGCCAACTGTTTAGCTAATTCTTAGGAAGAACTCTTGGTCGATAGATTTCGTAAATCCTATCTATAGTCCACCATGATCACAGGATCGTACGAGTGACCATAGTGTTGAGATAAAATAGGTCAATCGGTTCCAACTTACCCGACGTAGAAGGGGTCATAGTATGCCTACCGACGAAGAAGGGACTCATTGGAGTTTGACCTATAAAGACCGTTCTCAATTTTTTTGGTTTATACGAGGAAGATCCCATCAACAAAATTATAATTCATTTTAAGTGAACGAATAACTAGCGTCGGTCGTGAATGAATTTATTTGGATGATGGCTTAAAACGTGTGACATGAGAATGTCAATGAAAACTAACTCGTGACCTCTATATGTGTCAGTTTTCATGCAATAATTAGGTGGTTTGGTTTTTAGGCGGAAAATGATGCAAGTTATCGTAACAAAAAATAAATAAAGTAATGCAATACGTAAATAAAAATTTCCTAGTGTGGCCTATCCTAGTAAAAGAACATAATACAACTTTGGAATCCACCGTTGGACCCGAAAAGCTTGTCTTGATGTTCCATCTTGATCCAAGTAGCGGGAGTGAGCATCTGGTCTCCATCTTTGGTCTTCTCAAAAATTACAATTTAAAATTACAAATATAAACCTATTTACATTCTAATTAAAACTGTAATTACAAGTGAAAAATCCAAAACCGAGATGCGAGATCTCAAAATACAACCAAGACCGTGTTCCATCATTACGGTAACACGTTCTACTAAGGCCACACTAAGTTACAATCAATTGTAAAAATTAAATACGTAATAAAAAGGCATTCACGGCATTCATAATTAACGATAAATAAAATGCATCAACTAAAAACAAATTCATTCGTGACATAATTCCGTAATTATGTTAAAATTATCCAAACCACCTTTTAATGATTAAAATTCATGTGATAAAACCGCTTCTATCATTTAATTTTAATCCATTATAATCCGTCATTTTAAAGACGCTTTAAAACAACTATATGGTACGAGAGTGAACCGATTCACTATTAAGCGAGTGTACTATATCCGTATAAAGTACATATTGAAGCCAAAAGAAAATTTAAATCAAAAGAAACAAATTTTCAAAGTTGTCAAAGCAAAAAACCCTCGATCCAGTGACACAAGTGTTCGATCGAGGACAAAAAAACTCGATCGATGAACGCAAGTCGATCGAGAAGGTTGCCAAAGAGAGTGCTCGATCGATCGAACTGGTGGTCGATCGAGTACTTTTATCACTAATCTGCTCGATCGAGTACGAGGACAACTCGATCGAGCAAAGTAGGGTTCGAAGGGTCGATCGAGCACAACGGGGACTCGATCGATCAAAAACAAGACATAAATGGCACTCGATCGAGTAGAAATACGCTCGATCGAATGCAAAATTGGCTGAAACTTCAAAACCCTCGTGAAACAGTTTTGGCGAGACAAAATCAATTGCAAATTCGATCAAAAACGCATTAAAACAAATTTGACAATTGACAAAAACTTGACATGTTGCTATAATCTCTGTATAAAATAACAACATGTAAAAACAACATGAAATTTGAAACAAAACAGCCGTGTAAAACATGGCACGGTTTGGTTTTCGAGACAAAACAACAACAAGAGCAATCGTGTAAACAAGACACGGTCCCCAATGCAACCAAAAAAAACGCAGCAAATTAAAAAAATTTCTGCCGAGTAAAAAAAATATGGTTTGCCGAGTGAAAAAAATGTGAGCCGTGACATTTTTTAACCATAATTCATCGTTTCAACAATCGTTTGATGAAAAACACATATAAAATTTTACGTGGCCTCGCTCTGATACCACTTGTAGGTTAATATCCGTATACTACCCTTTAATTGCAGGACTATAACGTAAAATTTACATGCAATTTATAGTCATAAAACGATAAACACAATGAAATGATTAATGTATAGAAATAACCTCGGGTCCTTTAAATTGCGGCGTAAAGAACAGAAATCAAAGCAGATTTCCTCCTAATCGTTACACCCAAGACTTTGTCCGAGATATGCCCTTGTGCTAGAACGGTGTTCTCCGATTGCCTTGCAATATAGGGAGAACTGATGTGAGTTTTGTCGAGATGAGAGATCTCGGGTTTTTCGAGGAGAATGCTCTTCAAAACCCTAGTTTTTCTGCAAATGAAATTGTCTAGGTCAAAAAGGAGAGGGAGTCTCTCCTTTTGTTTGGTTCGGCCGGACCGAGTGCATGCATGGGGAAGTGGGCTTCCACTTCCTCTTAATTTTAGCTCGAGGTCCAGTTCGCCAAATGCTAAAATGTATATGACGGGTTTATATTATAAACTGTTATCGGTTATCGGAAATTTAGGCATCAGCTAATAATACGGGTTAGCTGAATTATTAATACGTGTCCGACAAAACAGTATTGTATAATTATTTTTAATATACATTTAATTAAATATAAATCACGTATATTTAATTTTACGAATTAACTGGTTAATTCGCCTTAGCCCATGATATTTAATCCGTATTAAATATAATATCTCAACATCACATATTTGACTAATTACTAGTCAAATAACTCGGACTAACTGGTTAGTCAATTTTGGCATCTACATGACAGTATTTTCATACCGTCACATCTCTCGAACGTATCCTATAGGTGTGACTTTTAGGGACCAGTTGATCACCGCCATCTGTATGACAATAACGTCAAACTTATCTAGCAAGCCAACCGTTATTGATAAACGTGGATCAACTGATAATAATACCAAAGTATGCCCTTTGATCCTTTTAGAGGTTTATAAGTCCTTGCACTAACTGTTAAGGACACCAACCCCAACAGGTTTAGCTAACATTGAATTACCCGAAGATATACTAATACAGCCTAGATTAGATCCAATAGCTACCATTGTAGAGAGCACGTACCCATCTTTAAAAGATCACCTAGGTGACCCTCGATACTTCACTGAAAGAGCTGTACTAGCACCTACTCATGATGTCGTCGAAGTGGTAAACGATTATGTCTTGGATCAAATTCAAAAGGAGGAGAAAGTTTACTTAAGCTCTGATGAAATCAGCAAGGAAGAGACCAATTGTGGGGTTCGGGAACTTTACTCTACTGAGTTTCTCAATTCTATCAGATGTTCTGGTTTACCCAATCACAGCTTAAAACTGAAAGTTGGAGCTATAGTCATGCTTCTTAGAAACATCGACCAAGCAAATGGATTGTGCAATGGCACCCGAATGGAGGTAAATCATCTAGGAAATCGAGTGATAAGTGAAACTGTTATTTCTGGAAGTCATGTTGGTAACAAAGTCTATATTCCTCAGATCACGTTGACACCTTCCGACACTACCATGTTCCCAGTTAAGTTCGAAAGGAGACAATTTCCTTTAACGGTTTGCTTTGCCATGACTATTAACAAAAGTCAAGGGCAATCTCTATCCCGTGTTGGACTTTATCTTCCTAGACCAGTCTTCACCCATGGGCACTTGTACGTTGCCTTTTCTAGGGTTACAAGTAAGAAAGGTCTAAAGGTCCTTCTTCTAGATGAAAACAAAGGAGTGACTAATAAAACATCTAATGTTGTTTACAACGAGATTTTCGACAAACTATAAATTTGTCTTAGATTTCCCTAATTTGATACACTATTCTATTTTTTTTTGTATTAGAAACTTATTTAAAGTAATTTATCATTATTTTAATTAATTTGTTCTTTTATTTTCCTTTCTCATTCTTCTTATAAATCTAATAATTTGATGCAACTAATATAACCACAATATTGACTATAATGTTACATTATGAAAAGCTATAGCATGATTATTAGAGAATAAAAAAGATAACCCTAATTGACTTATTGCCAATATGATCGCCCATTAAAATCCATAAGATAACCAAAATATGAGACCTTGATAAGAAACCCAAATAGTTCAACCTGCTGATCCAAGTCGCCTAATTTTACCAGTTTACCAAACAAAAAAAGCTCTACTGAAACCCTGATTGAACAGCCAGAGATGGGATTTGAAGAATTTCAAGTACACCTATCTTAATCCTAAGGCCCTAACTAGAAAAAAGCTACTTCCCATGGATATATTTACGCCATTTCCCACAACTTTTTACTACATTCATCCCAAAGGGTTGCCCACATTTACACATCAATCATTCATCGGAAAGGACTGACCATAGATACATTCATCATTTACCATAAATTAATAAACCCTAAATCAAACAAATAAAAAAGATAACCCTAATTGACTTATTACCAATATGATTGCCCATTAAAATCCATAAGATAACCAAAATATGAAACCTTGATAAGAAACCCAAATAGTTCACCCTGATGATCCAAGTCGCCTAATTTTACCAGTTTACCACACAAAAAAAAGCTCTACTGAAACCCTGATTGAACAGCCAGAATCTCATCAAAGATGAATTCGAAGAATTTCAAGTAAACACTATCTTATTCCTAAGGCCCTAACTAGAAAAAAGCTACTTCCCATGGATATATTTATGCCATTTACCACAGCTTTTCTACTACATTCATCCCAAAGGGTTGGCCACATTTACACGTCAATCATTCATCGGAAAGGACTGACCATAAATACATTCATCATTTACCGTAAATTAATAAACCCTAAATCAAACAAATGAAAAAGATAACCCTAATTGACTTATTGCCAATATGATCGCCCATTAAAATCCATAAGATAACCAAAATATGAAACCTTGATAAGAAACCCAAATAGTTCAACCTGATGATCCAAGTCGCCTAATTTTACCAATTTACCACACAAAAACATCAATTAACATACAGGATTGAGTGAAAACAACTACAAACACAAAAATAAGGAAACCCAATTGAGCATTTTGGCCATTTCAATCCTTCTATCATTTTAATATATACTCCCTCCATCTCAATCATTTGTTTACCACGCAACAAATACAAAAGGTAAACAAATAATTGCGACTAAGGAGTAAACATAAGTCCCTCAAAAGTCAAAACCTTTGATTAACACCAATACAAACCTAACATTCATACTCCCAAACCTCAGTACATCACAATATCCAAAAAAACATAAATTATCAGCAGATTCAGCACTACACTAAAAAAGTACGGAGTATATACTTAAAAAAATTAAAAAAATGCCATCTTTTCATAAAAGTGCGATCTTTATGTAAAAATACAACAAACCCAGATGAAAAAAGTGCGATAGAGATAAAAACTTTAAAGTAAAAACAGAGATTAAAAAGAGTACAAACCAACAGAAGAAGGCAGAGGAGCACAACTTACCAATTGTTGGAATAGTACTGACTATAGTACAAATTTCTGATATGACCATTACCTGTTGATCAAGTAATGAAGAAAATTTCAACCCATTGTAATTAAGAAATTTATTAATACTTTACCGGAATTAAAAAAAATAAAATAAATAAAGGCAAAATTGTTAATCAGAAAAAACTAACCTTGATCTACAATAATAACCTTAATATCAACAGATCCATCATTTTAGAATATCTGGAGTGGACTTTCAACAACTTCCAACAACATGCAATAAAAAAAAACAATTATAGTACAAATTAAAAAACATGGACTACTACCTTACCGGAATTTAAAAATAAAATAAAATAAGGTTATTGTATATCAGAAAAAACGAACCTTGATCTACAATAATAACCTTAATATCAACAGATCCATCATTTTAGAAGATCTGGAGTGCCTTTGCAACAACTTCCAACAACATGCAATAAAAAAAAATAATAACCTCTTAATTTAAAAACGTGGACTACTACTTTACTGGAATTAAAAAAAAATAAAGGCAAAATTGTATATTGACGTGGGCGTGTCGTTGTACACCCAATCAAAACACATTTATAATACTCAACAAACTACTAGTTAGTGGTAAGTCGAGGTCGATCCATGGGACGGTGTGCTTTGGGTTCTAAGTCTATCTATCTCAATTAATGCTAGTGTCACAATTTGTTTTGTTTTGTAGTTGTGTCTAGACAAATGCAAGCAATAAGGTAAAACAAGTAATAAAAAGAAGGATGTGAACAATTGATTGAAAGTGCTAGGATGTCATGGGGTCATAGGGGAGTCATGGTGTTGATCATACAAACATGTTAACAATTATAAGCAAGCAATTAGTGTTGTGGAGGAACCGAGTTGGTTTATGTCTTACGGTTCTTAGGAAGAGTTGGGTCCCAGAGCCGAATCGATTAGATTGTACAACACCTACAAGTCGACTTACTTTCCTCCTATTCAACTTCTATGCATGGTGCAACAAGACTCGAGTTGGTTTATATCTTACAATTCAAGTTGAATAGATAAGAGATGGTTGTAAATGCAAGGATTCATAGGCTTAGCATTTCATCAAACCTGACATGTGCATAAAGTTGACATCACAACAAGCAAGCAATTTAATTATGAAAACATATTAGATTAAGCATGAATCAATCCCATGTTTGGTTTCCCTTAGTTACCCACTAATCCTAGCTAAGAGACTACTCACTCATTATCAAGTTTAACATGCTAACAAGGTTGTCAATCATATTAACAAGGTAAAACACGATGAACAAGTAAGAAAGATTAACAATAATTAAAACAAGGATTAAGAGAATTATACCTATGGAGATTCCAAAATAATAATGCAAAGGATAAAAGAAGAAACTTGATTGATTGATGAAGGGTTGTCAATCCTCCAATAACCCAATAATCTTCAATTACCCAAAAGTAACAAACTTAAACAATAATTAAGGAGAGATTAATATGGGATTTGTGAAAAGATTAAAGAGTAATCTATTCTAATCTACTCCTAATTGAATCTAAGAGGAATTTCTAATGTGGAGGCTTAACCTAATCTAAAAACTCTCCCTTTGATTATTTACAAATAGGGTATATATAGTAGAGCTTCATTAGGTTAACTAAGGCTAAATTAGTAATTACATTTTTGAGTTTTAAGAAGGGAAATGCTAGTCTTTTTGGAGAGATGAGCATCTCGGCTGAAGACGTTGCGGTCCGTCCGTCCCGGAGGGGAAGACTCTCGGATTCTCGCAGGGGTGGACGGGCGTCTTTCTGCAAATCCGCTTGGATTGTGGCGGAGGAATCCGAGCGTCTTCGTGGCTTGGACGCTCGGATTCTTATCTGAGACGGGCGTCTTGCCTGTTTGGCCGCTCGGATTCTGCTTCAGAATCCTTTTTCTTCACTTTCTTCTTATTCTTGAAGGATTGGTCTTTAGTTCTCGCTTCCTCTTCATACTAGTCCATCAAATATCGTCAATAAGTTTCCAAATATGCACGAAAGACGGGAATTTCCGCCTAATTATCTTCTTTCCTACAAAACATACAAAATGCACTAGGAAAGCAAATATGAAGGTTTTGACGGATAAAATGGCCATGAAATGATATAATAGTATGCAAAATGGGTTCAATTAAGGGACTAAACGTGCGCAAATAATGTTCACATCATATATCAGAATAAACGAACCTTGATTTACAATAATAATCTTAATATTAACAGATCCATTATTTTAGAAGATCTGGAGTGCCTTTGCAACAACTTCCAACAACATGCAATAAAAAAACAATTATAGTACAAATTTAAAAACAATTTTGCCTTTACCGGAATTAAAAAAAAAAAAAAATTTAACACAAAATTGTAGATCAGAATAAACAAACCTTGATCTTCAATAATAATCTAATGAATCAACCATTTTCACCATTATTATTGTCATTTTTCGATGATTTCGTAAATTAATGAAGAAATGTCGAATCTGGTTGAATAATCTTCAATCGCAAAGTGGTGACTGAGATGGATCGAGTTTGAGAACGAAGGATAGAAGAAGTTTGAATTCATTAAGTTGATTTTGATGATGATTTAAGTGAAGGTTGAGGATAATGAATAAGATGATATTGATTTTTGTAATTTCCATAATTTGATTGTAAAAAATGATTATGTGTAATGAATTCTCCAGAATTTTTGTGTTTGGGCTGTTCAATTTGGGCTCTAACCACGACCCAATTGGAAATGAAAATAATGCATACGTATGTCTGACCTCTAAACACGACACATAAAAGCTTATTTTTTTTTGTTCTTTCAATTAAAAATTCATTATGAAAAGATTTTTCACTTAAAGTATTTAAATTTGTAAATTATAATTTCCTTTTTCAACTATGTCTTAATTGTTTCATTTTACTCCCGTCTTACAATTTACTCATATTAATATTATCATGTATTATTTTATTAATTTACTTATCTTAAACTTCTCAAATTTGAATGTTATAATTTCTGTATATATATTTTTAAATAATACACATGTTCAGTAAATAAAATTGGTTATATAATTATTTTCAGTACGCCTCCGGTTAATATTGTTATTTACTACTCCTTTTTTTTTTTAAGATTAACTTCATTATTTCTTTAATTTTATCAAACTCGAAACCGATCCCCAACCCAACCCGTTATGGACTCAATTAAATTTATAACCCGATTATTATTAAGCTCAATATCGATCAATTTGAAAGTGAATTACTGGTTACTCCTATTAACATTATCGTATGTTATCTTATTAATTAATTTACATATCTTAAAGTTATGAAATTTGAATGTTATAATTTCTATTTTTATATTTTAATATTTATAATGACATTATATTATTTCTTTTTTATTTTTAAAAAGTACACATACATGTTCAATAAATAGAAATGGTTATATAATAACTAAAATTTATAGTGATCTTTAGAAAAAAAATGTACACAACTCCGTGATTTTTCACGGGTGTTACACTAGTTAATTAACTAGATTATCTTAGTAGTTAACCTTAAAATATAATCTATTATTATTAATGTTACTACCTTAGTAAACTTATAAGAGTATTAGATCTAGAACAATTTTATTCTAAAACTGATTTTTGAGAGTTTTCCTTTAGAGAGAATATAGAGAATATTATAGAAAGACTAAAGAAAAAATAAAAATGAGAAGTCCTCATAATGGAGGGAGTGGCCGGGTAGCATGCTCTAAAGGAGTCAATGCATGATCTTCTCACTTTTCCTTTTTCTCTTATCAAAGTCTATTAGCGTGAAGGCTAGTCATGTAGGATTATGATTATGTTCTATTTAAAATAAAATAACAAAACATAATCTCCCACTAACCACCCATAAAAAACGGTCCATTACATAAAATGGATTTCCATTTTATTTTTGTCAATTGTCTTATGTCACACATTGTGTAATATGGTATGTCGTTAGACACCTACCATGTTATTTATTCAATTTAATGCATATTTAACAAGTTAAATATCATTACTTAAATAAATAAATTACACTTGACAAATTACCTAGTAATTCATAATTACAAGTATATAAAATGGGTTATGTTAATATAATCTACAACCCTATGTAATTATAATTAACCATTCTCTCTTAATTGTTTCATAAACAAATTTTTAGTAATATAACCTTTTAACTACTAAAACGAATCTTATTTAATCGAATTACAATATGATTTAATCTGTATCAATATACAATTAATTAATTTATCTATTAAGGGAATCGTCCTTTAGGTGTGACCATAAGGAATCAACTGATCACCACCGTCAACCGACAGTAATGTGAAACTTTAGTCAGCCGATTATTACCGATTAATGTTGACTAGTTGACTTATATAAATGAATCACCCCTTTACGTATTCTTGTCATGAGTTTTAATAATGTGATCGCAGTATTGTTGAGGACACATACTCCAACAACGGCGCCAAAATTTGATAGGCTATCGCACACCTATGCAAAAATAAATACCCTAGACACAATTGAATGTAGTACGTAGGGGTCGAATCTACAGAGAGACGGTAGTTGTTAATTAGTTGTTATGGAGTGAATTTTGTCTTGAGTCGATGCGGTTGATTGATTGATTTGATTTATGTTGATGTAAAACCAATAATAAAGAAAGAGTCTAGGGAAGTCGGGTCACACATGCAAATAAATGTAAATGCTTTATGTCAAACTCGGATTAGATAGCAATGATAATTGTTTAGGCTTAAAGACACCCACCTCTCGATATTAGTGTCAACCATAGAACGGGTCCTAACGATCTCTCGATATGGCTAGGTCGTCTACTAAAACATAGTCTAATCCATTTTCGTGCCTCTCGACTTATAAAAAGGAATTAACAAATTTAATCTAAGACAATGGCCAATAATCAAAGATTAACAATAAGGTACAAGCATGTTATAGAAACTATTATGTGATCACTAAGCATCCTAATTTATCATGTTACAAATACTTTTTATGCATGGCTCCCTTTATCCCCTAGACAAGATATACTACTCTTGCATTATGTAAATTAAGCTAATGATGAACAAATTGATAAACATAATGATAAATAAATAATACTAGAAATCAATTACTTCAATAATGGAAATGGAATTGGAATTGAAGAACAATGCAAAAGGAAATAACTTGGAAAGACTATTCTCCAAACAACAATTCCAGTTGGTCCTGGAGGAAAATTTGCCTGACCAAATCAATTTTCTATCAAGCCTACCATCAGAATATGTGGTCAACTGAAAAAGGGAAAGAGTACACCATAGCAAAGGGATATGAGGTCATCAGAAACAAAGGAGATTTGCAGGACTTGTCGTCCCTTATTTGGGGTCCATTAACTATTCCTAAACACAGAATACTAGCTTGGATGTTTCATCACAAAAATATGAACACCAATGAGAAACTGCATAAACTGGGACTAAGTGAAGACGATACCTGCTACATTTGTAGGAATGGGGTGGAGGACTTGGACCATCTGTTCTTCAACTGCTGCTACAGTACGCAAGTTCTTCATCTTATGGTGAAGAGATTGGGTATCACACTGCCTCATCAAGACTCAGTTGGTTGGAGATTACAAATGACAGGATCTAAACTTCGAAAAGCAATCATCAATGCGAGCTATAATGCCTGCTTGTATTGGATTTGGAGACAAAGAAACTTGTGCAAACATGAGACGATTTTGATAAGACCGGAGAAGGTGATTCACAATATTGTGAAGGAATTAAATCTTCGGCTCACGAATTACATCAATCACCCAATTGAAGCAAAAGACCGGCAGATTTATCAGAGAATGATGGAGGGTGTTTGATTGATTGATTTAGATGATGAAGAATTGGTAGGTGATGCAATCGAAAGAGGAAAGGGGATCTGGGTTTTGTTGTCTTTAATCTTATCCTTGATTTTTGTTTTCTGTTTTTGTTGCCTAAATACGGAAGTGGGCTCGGGTGGCCTGAATAAGTTGGTATGTTGAGATTGGCCCATTGGCATCTCATTGTACATGGTTATGATTTTTATTTAATATACTTACATTTTATCGAAAAAAAAAAGAAATAACTTGGAAATGAAATTGTAATTTGTAATACTTAAAGGAAATGATAACAAACTAATGAAAACTAAACTACACTAAGCTAATCTAACTACTGAAATTTAGAGAGAATTCTATGTGGAAAATGTGTGTAAGAGAGATGCCCAAAAAGTGTCGACCAGAGCTTCTATTTATAGGGGAACAAGGAAGTAACGTTTGGGCATAGAGGGGTCTAACCCCGATCGGGGACACCAAACCCCGATCGGGGTCGTGGCTTTCCAGCTCCGTCTTCTTAATTCCTCTAGTTAATGCTCAAGGAATCCAAAGTTAATGTTTAATGCCTTGTTTAATCACCCGATTAGGCTCTTAAAACATGGCATCCAATGTATTTTAGTATCCTAAGCTTCCACCTAGTTGGACTTCAAATCTTGGGCTTGATTTTTGATTTCATTTGTGCATCAACCCACTTCACAATTCTTCATGCTTGGACTTGTTATTTCCATAATATCCTACCATGGTCCATCTTGCCTCCACACTTAGCCTTGTATACTAGTTCTTGCAAATTTTTTAGAAATAAACTCCTAAGAGCTCAAATTCCTACAAAATGTGACAAACCATGCAAAGACAACTTGAATACAATATTAGCTCATAAAACCACTAGATTAGTGCAAATGACATATATATTAGAGCTAAAGTAGGGGGTTAAAATGTATATAAAATGGACTTATCAGAGGAAGTCGTACATTCCCCTAGAAGAGATGAACATGAAAGTGAAAACAATGAAAAAGGCAAATTAACAACTATTCAAAAAGGAGAAACGAGTGAGTCAAGGAGTTTACTTCGTGATTATTGTCAGAATTATTGATGGGAAATGCACATTCCCAGAATGTGCACTGTGGGTATCTCAGAACTTAGGTTGTACCGTAAAATGTGGAGAACCAAATAAGCAAATGAGACTACTGTCAGAATTCTTAATGGGAAATAGACGGTTCTTTGAACCGGTTTTGAATATAAGGAAAGAGGTGATGGATTATTATTTCATTCATGATCATTGATAAGGCTAAAGTCGTATCACCTCAATCAAAGTAACCTAAATTACTACTAACTAATAGCTAGCGGTAAGAAGGGTGTCGTATCCACATAGAGGCGGTAATAATCTATTTGCTAATGTCTAAGTCTGTCTTAAAGTAACAATTTATGGGGGTTTTTGATTGTTTGTATGCTAACAACTAATTGCAAGTAAATAATAGATGAATAACAATATATTTAAGAAGTCTAGGGTTTAGGTTCACTAGGTAGTTATTCGGGGGTGAGATTTAACTTATTGATAGAGAATTTATATTGTTTAAGGTCATAAGATCGGTCAATTTTAATATGTCCTTTAGATCTAATCTAACATGCAATTGCTATCATTAAATTAGTTCTATTCAGTTGTCGTAGCTTTTACTAGTCTTAACCCGATCAGTGAAAATCCTAGTTTATGCAATACTAATTAATTAACCCTGCAGAAGCTAATCAACTAGATTCAAACCAACAAACTGAACAACAACAAAGAGCAATTTAACTATCAATTCATCAATATTAATCCCCTTCTAACAACCTGGATCCCAATTCACCCTACATAAGAGGTTTAGCTACTCATACTAATAGCATTAACAACAATAAAGGTAGATGAAAGCATGATTAAAGATATGAAACAAGAACAATTGAATAAAGGCATAAACTTGATTAACAATTAATAAAGAACGATTAAATACCTTAACAATTAATGAGGAAAGATTGATAGATCCAAAAGTAAGAACAATAAACTAAACTAAAGTATTTTGAGAGTTTTTTAGGGCAATTCTACTGTAGCACCGAAAATAAAGCGTAAATAAACTTAGGGCACGATTTAGGTATTTATAGTAAAACATAAACGACTTAAGGAAATTGCGGAAAATACTGGAAAATATAGGTTCTCGATCGAGCCTATGTGCACTCGATTGAGGCACCAATATTCAGAAATCCCAACTCTCGACATTGCATATTTTAATTAATTAAGTTGGTTCTTTGATCAATCCCCGACGTCACTCGATCGAGCACCTAGTTCCTTGATCAATCCTCACGGTACTCGATCTAGGCACCTGCTTAATATCCACTTTCTCGTGTTGTCTTCTTTATTTCTCTTCCTTTACTCTTCCAGATTTCCGTGTCATGCTTCGTGTATTCTTCCACGCCTACTCCGCGATGCCCATTTCATTCCTTTGCTCCTCAAATGCATCATTCCTGCATTAAACATCAAATAGCGGAAGTATCAACTATCTAACATAAAAGGCATTTAAATGACATAATCTAGCTCGAAAACCATATCAAAAGCAATTAAGGGGAGGAATAAATATGTATATAATTATAACTCATCAAACTCCCCCAAACCATCTCTTTGCTTGTCCTCAAGCAAAGCAATACACAATACAAAAGGCAATCATACAAATGACGAATAAATAACTCAGAGCTAATGTTTAATGCACATACAAATCCCAAGCTATCCATATCTGTAACAAAGCAATGACCAAAGTGTTTCAATAAAACAAATTCAAAGGTACGGGAAATAGAAAACGCAGCTCAAGTCTCATGTCACCATAGTATAGACAAATGCCAAATACCTTTCAATCTTGCAATACAAATTAGTCGGATTCTCGTGGATTTCACTCATGCACTCATAAGTATGTAAGGGTCAGTTATATGTAAAGATATATAGAAGTAGAAACACTCACTCGACTTATGAAACATGCATGCAATCTAATGTGATAGAGATTTCCCCAACTAATATGTGATCGGGACAAGAGTTGGTCGTCACACATCCAATCAAACACATTTATAATACTCAACAAACTACTAGTTAGCGGTAAGTCGAGATGGATCCATGGGACGGTGTGCTTTGAGTTCTAAGTCTGTCTATCTCAATTTATGCTAGTGTCACGATTTGTTTGGGTTTGTAGTTGTGTCCTAGGCTAATGCAAGCAATAAAGTAAAACAAGCAATAAAAGGAAAGATGTAAACAAATGATTAAAAGTGCTAGCAATTAATGTTGTGGAGGAACCGAGTTGGTTTATGTCTTACGGTTCATAGGAAGGGTTGGGTCCCGGAGCCGAATCGATTAGATTGTACAACACTTACAAGTCGAATTACTTTCCTCCTATTAAACTTCTATGCATGGTCTAACAAGACTCGAGTTGGTTTATATCTTACAAGTCAAGTTGAGTAGATAAGAGATGGTAAAAATGTAAGGATTCATAGGCTTAGCATTTCATCAAACATAATATGTGCATAAAGTTGACATCATAACAAGCAAGCAATTTAATCATGTGAACATATTAGATTAATCATGAATCAATCCCATGTTGGTTTCCCCTACTTACCCACTAATCCTAGCTAAAAGACTACTCACTTATTATCATGGTAAACATGTCATTAATGGTGTCAATCATCACAACAAGTGTAAACATGATAAGAGAAAGAGGAAATAAACAATAAAGAGTAAAGGGTAAAAGAATTATACCAACTTAAGATGATCCAAATAATAAAACAAAGAATAATAGAAGAAACTTGATTGATTGATGAAGGGTTGTCAATCTTCCAATAATAACCCAATAATCTTCAATTACCCAATAATAAACTTGAATAATAAACTTGAACAATAATTAAGGAAAGATTAATGTGTAATTTGTGGAAATATTCAAGAGCAATCTATTCTAATCTACTCCTAACTGAATCTAAGAGGAACTTCTAATGTAGAGGCTTAACCTCCTAAAAACCCTCCAAAAAGCTCTCCCTTTGCTTATTTACAAATGAGGTATATATAGTAGAGCTTCATTAGGTTAACTAAGGCTAAATTAGTAATTACATCTTTGAGTTTAGAGTAGGGAAACGCTAGTCTTTTTGGAAGGATGAGCATCTCGGCGAAAGATGTTGCGGTCCGTCCGTCCAGGGAGGGAAGACGCGCGGATTCATGAGGTGGTGCACGGGCGTCTTTCTGGGAACCCGCTCGGATTGTAGTGGGGGAATCCGAGCGTCTTTGTTGGTTGCACCCTCGGATCGTCACCCTGGACGGGCGTCTCGCGTGTGAGCCACTCGGATTCTGTGTCAGAATCCTTTTTCTTCACTTTCTTTTTATTCTTGTAGGATTGGTCTTTAGTTCTCGCTTCCTCTTCATACTAGTCCATCAAACATCGTCAAATAGCTTCCAAATATGCACGAAAGACGGGAATCTCCGCCTTATTATCTTCTTTCCTAGAAAACATACGAAATGCACTAGGAAAGCAAAATAGAAAGCATTCGACGGATAAAATGGTCATGGAATGATACAATAGTATGCAAAATAGGCTCAATTAGGGGACTAAATATGCTCAAATAATGGTCACATCAAATATCCCCAAACCGAACCTTTACTCGTCCCGAGTAAAGAGGTGATAAAAACTAGACCTTTATTTAAATTAACCTACTAATATAGCCGACATGAGACAATTAGCGGGTTTCACTCTGCCCCTTCAACTCACAACAAGACAACCATGAGGTAGGATGTCTTCTTGCAAGGCAAGGTGGGTCTTGCCAAAATGGCGACGCATCCAAACATTAAGCACACAAAATCAAATAATGGATGCATCTACAAAAGAATAGCCACTTTCCTCATCTAAGTGGCGGAAATTATCTACAAGGGAAGCAATTCAAGGGTATACACTCCTTCATAGATGCAATTTCTTCAAACTACTAAGCCTAGAAGGATACCAATAAATCACCTCCAAATTGTGTCAAGCTAGGGTACATTTGTCCTCAATCGTTTAATGCTTTTGTCAAGAATAGACTCCCTGTGGTGTTAGAAACACTGGAGGATCGCGGAATTCCCCCTCTTGCCTAGACAAGAAGAAGGGTCGTCCCCTCTGATGTGACCATTATTTGCGCACATTTAGTCTCCTAATTGAGCCTATTTTGCAAACTATTATAGCATTTCATGGCCATTTTATCCGTCAAAACCTTCCTTTTTGCTTTTCTATCGCATTTCATATGTTTTGTAGGAAAGAAGATAATAAGGCGGAAATTCCCGTCTTTTGTGCGTATTCGGAAGCCATTTGACAATATTTGATGGACTAGTATGAAGAGCAAGCGAGAACAAAAGACCAATACCACAAGAACAAAATGGAAGTGATGGAAAGGGAAGAATGGAAGAGAAAACGGGAACTGCAATCCAACCCATGCGGCTTCTCTAGAATCCGGCCGTCCCCAAACGACAGAAGACGTGCGTCTTCACCCAAATCCGCCTGTCTTCCCCTGCTCCAATCCGCCCGGATTCTCTCAAACACGCCCGGGCAGAGACCACCGAATCCGCCCGTCCCGGCCCAAAGACGCCCGGATTCCCTCACAGCACAATTTCGTCTTCTTCAAGCTTCAAAGAAACACGCCCTTCCTTCGAAAAATACCGGCGTTTCCCTGCTTTAAACTCAAAAGTGTAATTACTAGTTTAGCCCTTAGTTAACCCTAATGCATCCACCTAATTTCTACTATAAATACCCCACTTGTAAATAATCAAGGGGGATCCTATTATAAAGTTTTATTAGATTAGAAAATGGCTCTCTTAGTAGAAAATCCTTCTCTTAGATTAGATTAGGAGTAGATTAGAATAGATTAATCTCAATCTTTCCACAAAATTACACATTAATCTCTCTTTAATTAATATTCAAGTTTTTTATTCAAGTTTATTATTGGGTAATTGAAAATTAATGGGTTATTAATGGGAGATTGAAAACCTTCCATCAATCATCAAGTTTCTTCTATTATTCTTTGCATCATTGTTTTGGAATCTCCATAGGTATAATCCTCTTAATCCTTGTTTTAATTATTGTCAATCTTTCTTACTTGTTCATCATGTTTTACCTTGTTAATATGATTGACAACCTTGTTAACATGCTAAACTTGATAATAAGTGAGTAGTCTCTTAGCTAGGATTAGTGGGTAATTAAGGGAAACAAACATGGGATTGATTAATGCTTAATCTAATATGTTTTCATAATCAAATTGCTTGCTTGTTGTGATGTCAACTTTATGCACATGTTATGTTTGATGAAATGCTAAGCCTATGAATCCTTGCATTTACTACCATCTCTTATCTATTCAACTTGACTTGTAAGATATAAACCAACTCGAGTCTTGTTAGACCATGCATAGAAGTTGAATAGGAGGAAAGTAAGTCGACTTGTAGGTGTTGTAAAATCTAATCGATTCGGCTCCGGGACCCAACTCTTCCTATGAACCGTAAGACATAAACCAACTCGGTTCCTCCATAACATTAATTGCTTGCTTAATTTTGTAAACATGTTTGTATGATCAACACCATGAATCCCCTATGACCCCATGATATCCTAGCACTTTTAATCATTTGTTTACATCTTTCCTTTTATTGCTTGTTTTACTTTATTGCTTTTATTTGTCTAAAAACACAACTACAAACCCAAACAAATTGTGACACTAGCATAAATTGAGATAGATAGGCTTAGAACCCAAAGCACACCGTCCCATGGATCGACCTCGACTTACCACTAACTAGTTGTATGTTGAGTATTATAAATGTGTTTTGATTAGGTGTACAACGACACGCTCACGTCAAAAATGGCGCCGTTGCCGGGGATGGTGCTATGTGATTAAGTTCTTACTTGTTTGTCTATTTTGATTTTGATTTCACCTTGAGGAACTTGTTCCTCAAGGATTGTTCTTACCGTTTTTGTGTAGTTTCTATGCTTGTAGTTGTTTCCTTGTCTTAGCTATGATGGCTCAAGACTTGACACATGGAGTATGTGGTAGATTCTTTGAGTATGACTATGGGTATGGGGAGTTTGAGGAGCAAGTCAACACAAACCTACCTTACAACTCATACAATGAAAATCCTAACTACTACCCCAAATTTTCAAACCAAAACACTCACATCGAATATCCACAACAACCACCCACCCAATACCCACTTCATAATGAGTTTCAATTGCCACAATACAACCGCTTTCACACTTACCCACAACAAGAAGATGAACCCATTCAAAATGTGATTCTCCAAATGATGGGAGATCAACAAAACTTCTTCAAACAAATGCTAGAAGAGAGCCAAAGAAGGGACATTGTTCTTCAAGGCATTGTTACTCATGGTGAGGAGTTGGAAACTCAAATTGCCCAATTGAAAGAATCCTAAGTAACCACTCCTTACCACCGTTCTTTGGACATTGAGCATGAATGTGAATTTGAAGTAGTAACTTTTGATATGGAAAATGAGAAATGGGAAGAGCCAATCTCCTTGAGCTCTTGTGACTATGAAAGTGTTGTGTTCGATGAGGAAGACATGAGGTTGAGTAAGCCAAATACTCTTAACCTTTGTGAGTATGAGGGTGTGTCTTTTGAAGTGAATGTTGAGACATTGGAGAAAGAGTTAAATGAAGCCCCCATCTATGATTCGTATGAAGATAGCAATAATGATGATGAGCCTAACGGATGGACTCATAATATCACCTTGCTTGAGGAGCCTATCCTTGAGACATTTGAGATACCCTATCATGAAGAAGAACGTCCTTCCCTTATTCTTCGTGAAGACCAATTGACACCTATCATGGAGCCAATGATCATTGAAGAGGATATGTTAGATCTTCTTCAAAAGGCCAAAGTATCATACAAGAGCTACTTGGTGAAAAAGCTCAAAGAGAAAATTGATCGTGAAGCCACTTGTGAAGATTCGGCGCTCACAATGACAAATTCTAAAGAACTCGATCATCAATGCCATGAAAATTCTCCTTCCACCTTGGAAGGATTGAAAAATCAAAATGCTATCATCATCACCAAGATTGAAGAAGAAGTTGGTAAGTAGAAGTCTACGGATGAAAATGAACCACACTTCATGCCTAGTGTTGACAAGAATCATGGGCTTGTTCGTTGGAAGCATTGGGAAAGCTCTAGTGCCAAGGACAAGGTGAAAGAAGGGACATATGACAAACTTCCTTGGCCAAATTTCATATTCAAGTTGAGCAACCCATATTCATGCTTATTTGGAGCTTGTTCACAAGCTTTCGATCTCCTTCTAAGAGCCTTGAGCTCTATGGATAAGAACTTCTATGATTTGAACTAGTTTGGTGGAGTCCTATCTCAAACCACCATTTGTAAGATATTTCTTGGACCCTTTAATTTGTATAATATTGTACATTATTGCATTTGCATATAATTTCTTGCATGAGAGTGGTGAGAGAGAGAGTCATCTTACATTTTTAATGAGCAAATTTCAGGAAAAGATAAGGAGTAATGGAAAATCGGTGAAAGGGTATGTTATTGCAAGGAAACGAAAAGAAAAGGAATAAAAGGGAGCTGAAGACGCCCGTCCCGAGGCCTGGACGCCCGTCCAGGACACACGTCAGAAGAATGATTGGCGCTGTAGCAGAAGACGGGCGGATTCTTCACAAGATGCCCGACCTTGGACAAGACGTCTGTATTCTTCACAGGACGCCCGTCCCGTATGTCACCTAAAATAAGATCTTGCGCTGCACCAGAAGACGGACGGATTTAATCCAAGACGCCCGTCCCGACCAAGACGCCCGTCCCAAGTCCCAAGATGCCCGTCTTCTTCCTGCTCTCAAACTTGGAAAAATCCCTGCATCAGAATCCGCCCGGATTCTTCACAAGACGCTCGTCTTCTATTCTCACGAGACGCACGTCCCGAAGAGAATCCGCCCGGATTGTCCCCTTTTCTCAGATAAACCCGACAGGGCCCACCCTTATCCGCTCGGATTTCCCCTTTCTTCTATTTAATCACCCCCTTTCTCCCTCATTTCTTCACCTTATCAAACCCTAAAAACACTCATCTCCATCCTCAAAATCACACCCCCCATCAAAAACACTCCACCCCCCCACATCAAAATGGCGCCATTGATGAACCTCAAGGGAAAGGCTAAGAAATTGGTTGAATCCACCGGAAAGAAACGCAAGGGATCATCCTCTTCAATTCCAAGGGAGGTAGTGCTATCAAGGAACTCCCAACCCATAATGAGGGGAGGAATTGAACAACTTGACTACTTCCAAGAGGTGCTATTTGAATCCGATGACCACCGCAAGAACTTTGTCAAATTACTAGGTAAGAACTACGAACCCACTCAATTCGTAGATACTAGGGTGTTGGAAATCCTTAAGATAAGGTACCCTACCGAGATGTTCTTTGATGGTCTTGGCATTGGAAAACTTTTCCATGCCCATGAGGAGACGTACTTTAGTCTAACCCTTGAATTTTTGAGTAGCCTTCGCATTGTAACGAATACCCACACCAATGTGGGCATGGAGTTTAGGTTGTGCAACCTAGACCATCATCTTTCACTCGAGGAATTCGCCTACAATTTCGGTCTTGAAGTGCCCACCAACTATACCGAAAAACCCGATAATTCGGTGTGGACCTTCTTTGGAAGGCTATCTCCGGGAGGGATTTTACCCATCCAAAGCAATGCTATACCTTCGCCATCCAACATCCGGTGATTCGATTCACCGAGCGCTTTGTGGCCGGTATCATCAACGGGAGGTACGAACAAGATAGGTGTACTCTCATCGATTTAACTTTTCTTGAATCCTATTTGAATGTTCGAGCGGTGAGGCGTTATAACTTCAATACGCCACTTGAGATACTTACTAGGTTCAATGATTTTGCTCAAGGAACCACTCAACTCAAGACCTTCGTGATGGGAGGTCTAATTACTATTTTGGCCCACCACCTTTATCCCGGGTTCAGTGCCCGAGGGACCTATACTCGTCATGAGGGGAGGACTTTGATTGATGAACACACCATCTTCAACCATCACCGGTGGTGTAACTACACTCAAGACGGGAGTGTAGAGTGGTACACCAAAGGATGCACTCCAATGATCCTTGAAGGTTGGAAGATACCGGGCATTGACCCAAGATTGAGCCCATATTCGCCTCCACCAAGCTACCTCCTTGATATCCAAATTCTTGACAATCCCCCTCAAAGGGAAGAGCCGCACCGCCAAATACCTTGTGGAGCACTGGGAAGGCCTATTCGCCCACCTTCCTATGTACCTATCCCACCATACCCTACCCCGTATACCGAATTTAGGCCGGCAATCCCCAATACCCCGGGTATTAATGATTTGATGGCACTCATGAATAGAGTGGACCTCGGGGTATATGAAGGGAGGGTCGACAACTACTTGGCACTTTAGCCCCAATACTATAACATGGCTCAACAAGGGTATGTTGACCCTAATGGTCCTAAGCCCTCTTGGGCACAACCGGAGCTCTTGTTCCCTAATCAAGGGAACCAAGCTTGGGATCGCGACGGCGGAGGGCATTCTAGCCAAGGTGGAGGGTACTCGGGTCAAGGAGGAGAGTTTGACCAAGGAGGGTATTGGGGTCAAACAAGCGGGTATGACCAAGCCGGGAGTTCTCATCGTTATGGCTATGATCAAGATGAGGATGACGAGTGAAAGAGGCCTACCTCACCACCTCCATGTGTATGATACCCATCTCTCCCTCTCTCTTTTGTATATACATTGCATTTAGTGTAGTTTTCACATGCATTTGTATCATATTTCATTTGCATTAGTTAGTTCATATAGTATAGTTTGCATTGTATATATCTCACATGATTCATGTAGATAGGTGCATATAGATTAGAATTCATGCATAGTCACTAATGGCCAAACCTATTCATTTCTACATTAGAAATAGTGTTTAAATCGATTTGGGGAGGTTTGATCATAAGATTTGGCAATTGTGGCAATGTTTGACGTAGTTTCTGCAATCGGCTTCCATGGTGGTCCAATAGTAGCCTAACCGCATTATTTTTTGGGTTAGCATTATTGCGCTCATGTGAGGGCCGCATTCTCCATCGTGGACCTCTCCCATGACTTTCTTGGCTTTGTTGTGATCAATGTAAAGGAGAAGGATCCTCTAGGGTGTTCTTTATTTATAGTTGTTCTTGGTTTATCACGAATTGTGATGCAAGCAAACAGACGGCTCTTTGTCCTCTTATATCGGAGTTGGGAGGGAATTCGTTTTTGGTTTTGTAGTTGATGATGGCTTGGTACGAAGGTTTGATATGGTTTTCATCGTCGTTGTTGATGGCACAGATGTGAGCTACCTCGCTCCTTCTCTCGATACATAGGGGCATCGATGTCACGTCTTCGGGTATGCTGACGAGCGCGACAAGTTTTGCTAGGGCATTAGGAAATTGGTTTTCCTTCCGTGGTAAGTGGAAGTAGTCGACTTGGTCGAAGAATTCAGCCTCTTGATTGATTTTTGCTTGGTATGGTACTAAGCTGTCCCTTCGGATTTTCCATGATCCGAACACCTGTTTGACGATTAGTGAGGAATCGCCGTGGACCCTCAACTTTTTGATGCCAAGTGTTATGGCTGCTTGTAGACCGATGAGGCATGCTTCATACTCGACGGCATTGTTGAAGACGGCGAAGTCTAGCTTGACTGAGATCGGAACGTGTTCCCCTTCTGGTGATATTCGAAGGAATCCTACCCCGAAGCCTCTCAGGTTTGATGCACCATCGAAGTATAGGTCCCATGCGTCAGTGTCGGCACAAAGGATGTCTTCGTCAGGGAGTAACCATGTGTCGGTCGTTGGATCCTCGTTGACGAGATTTTCTGCTAGGAAATCGGCGACTGCCCTTCCCTTGATAACCTTGAGGGTTACGAACTTGAGGTCAAATTCGGATAGCATGATTGTCCAGCTAGATAGCCTTCCGTTTAGAACAGGCTTTTCAAAGATGTATTTGACGGGGTCCATCTTGGAGTAGATATGAACCGTGTAGCTGAGCATATAATGTCGCAGCTTCTTTGTCGACCAAACCAGGGCAAGGCATGTCTTTTCCAGTTGGGTGTATCTTGTTTCATATTTGATGGAACTTTTTGCTGATGTAGTAGATGGCTCATTCTTCGCCGTCGACTGTTTCTACTAGCATTGCTCCCATGGCCGTGTCGGTGACAGTCAAGTATAGGGATAAGGGAATTCCCTGCTTAGGTGGCATGAGGACAGGAGGCTTGGATAGGATTTCCTTTATCCTGTCGAAGACCTATTAGCAGTCGTCGTCCCAATCGGTGTGATTGGAGGCGTGGAGCATCTTGATGATAGGTTCACAAATCATGGTGAGCTTGGCTATGAAGCGGCTAATGTATTGGACTTGACCGAGAAATCCCCGAATCTCTTTCTCGTTCTTAGGCCGAAGCATTTGCTGGAGAGCTTTGATTTTAGTAGGATCAATTTCGATGCCCCTTTTGCTGACGACGTGTCCCAAGAGTTTTCCGGAGGTGACCCCGAATGCACACTTCTGAGGATTTAGTCTCATGTTGTATTTTCAAAGGCGAGCGAAGAATTTCCGAAGGGCGTTGATGTGGCCGTCTCGCTCTTTTTATTTGACGATTATGTTATCAACATATACTTCTACTTCCTTGTGCATCATGTCATGTAGGAGAGTGGTGGCGGTTCTTTTGTAGGTTGCTCCGGCGTTGATTTGATCGAACGGCATGACAGTGTAGCAGTATGTACCCCACTGTGTAGTGAATACAATCTTGTGCATGTCTTCCTCAGCCATTTTGATCTGGTTGTATCCGGCCTACCCGTCCATGAATGATAATAGGGCGTGCTCGGCGGTGTTGTCCACAAAGATGTCAACATGTGGCAGAGGGAAGTCATCTTTTGGACATGCCTTATTCAGGTCCCTAAAGTCGACACAAACCTGAATTCTCCCGTATTTCTAAGGTACGGGGACTATGTTGGCCACCCAGTCAGAGTATTCGGAAACTTTGATGAATCCGGCTTTGAATTGGTTGTCTATCTCTTCCTTGATTTTCAGGGCCCATTCAGGGCGCATACGGCACAACTTCTGCTTCACGGGTTTAGCTCCGGGTTTAATGGGTATCATGTGCTCTGCAATCTCTCTGACGATCCCAGGTATGTCTTTGTAGGACCATGCGGATACGTCCTTGTATTCGTTTAAGAGGTCGATGAACTGATATCTTTTCGAGGGGTCAAGGGTAGTCCATATCCTAAGTTCATAAGGTGTATTGTTGGTCCCTACGTTGATGGATTCAGTCTTCTCAATGATCGGTGTCTTATCCTCTCGTTTGTCAAGTTCTTTGGCTAGGTGAGGTGGGTATTCACTCAAGTCAAATTCCCCATATTTGTTCATAATTGCATTGCAGTTAAATTGAGACGAGTCATACGCAAACTTAGCGTTCATTAAGTCGACCTGAGTGAAAAGCTCGGATTGGACAGACATCTCATAGGTACTCAGAAGTGACATAGTAGAGGAGGTGGCCCCTGGAATAAGCTCCTGGTTGCTACCTTCTACGGGACTGGGGATGACCCTAGCTGACTCAGCCTCTGAGGCAGCCCCAAGTTTGTGATAAAAAAGTGGAAAAGGGACTTTGACCGGGACATCAGGAGTGCTAGTAGCTAAGACAGACTCTGACTCAAGTTTGTAATCAGACTCGGACTCAGACTCAGTCTCATCTTCACTTCCTTCTTTGAACATGCGGCATTCTCCAGTTCTGATCTTGAGAATGCGGCCTTGACGATCGGTCCACTTGACAGTCTTCCTCTAGCCTTGGGTAGCTTTCTCTGGGTCAACATCAGAGATTAAGGTAGTGGGATCGAACTGGTTGTCTTTGAGAGCGCTGTTGATGATGTCCTCATAGTTGAGGTGTTTGATGTTGTGTTCTCCGAAGAGGAGACTCACGGCTTGCCCATCTAGACAATGGGTTGATTCAGATTTGGTTGACGCAGCCTTGGTGTTGTCGGGGATGAACTATCAGTCTTGAAAGACTCCTACGCCCGGGTGTTTGACCTTTGCTATGAGGTCGTAGATTGGCTATGGAAAGCCGTTGTAAAGCTCGGACTCTCCCTCGGGGACGAAGTAGCCATTGAGAGTCAAGTGATAGGGTCGGAGGATGACTCCTTGCTTTTTGCACTTCCGTACTAGGAGGCCCATTTCCTGGATATCTTCGTCAGTCGGTTCATAGCCTAGCCCGAAGGGGATGTTGGGGACCGTGGCCTGTTTCATGGGAGGCAAGGTGCTTTTTAGTGGGTTGAGAGGTAGGCCCTGTAAATAACCCTGGCGCATCAAGATGCGGTTGATTATGAGGTTCGAGAACGGGTCACAATCAAAGGGTGTTGATTCACCGGTTAGGGCATTCACAGCTTGGAAGCCCCACATTTCGTTGTCTTCCTCCTCAATAACCTGAGAGGCTATTCCATTATTCATGATAGCCTTGATTGGGGATGCAGGAATTGTGATTATTTTCCCGTTAAAGGGGACCCTAATTTTCTGATGAAGGGGGGAAGTAACGGCTTTGGCCACATGAATCCAGGGGCGTCCCAGAAGCATGTTGAAGGAGGCGTCGATATCGACCACCTGAAAACTGGCTTGTCTATCCAGGGGTCCTGTTGCAATGGTTAAGGTGACGATCCATGCGACCTTACGACGAGTGCCATTATAGGTGCGTACTCCGTAATTAGTCGGGACCAAGTCAGTTTCCTTGATACCCAGTTTATGAGCCGTCTTGAGGGGAATGATGTTGACCGCAGATCCGTCATCCACTAGGACCATAGGCACGTTCTTCTTCAAGCACTGCACAGAGATGTACAGGGCCAAGTTATGGTTGGCTCCAAATGGAGGTATATCTTCATCGGAGAAGATGACCGGATTGTTCAGGTTAGGGACATTCCTGGTCATGTGTGCTACCACTTTTTCAGGAAAGGAGGTAGAGGGAACTGTCAACTTCCCCAAGGCTTGTAGCAAAGCCAGCCGATGTTCGAAGGATGTGGCGATCAGTTTCCAAATAGATATTTCGGCCTTGGCCTTTTATAGTTGCTTAAGTATCGAGTTCTCAGGAATCCTGGGTTGAATGTCCACATCCGGGACGATTTGGTCATTTGTTGTTAGATTAGCTGTTGAATTGTTCGGATTCTGGTAAGGGCATCCGGATCGGGTAAGGTGACCGATCTCTTTTGCCCGTTTGCTTTTCCCGAAACAATGTAGACATCCTATGTGTCGTCTCTCCAGATACCGTTGATTTTGGGATCGCGAGGGTACCATGGAGAGGTATTCCTCGGCGGATAGTTTTCGTAGGGGAAGTTTTTATGGGGCTCGTTTTTTTGGGGTTGATTATTGTGGGTTTGATTATTGTGGGGTGCATGCTAGAATGGTTGCGGGAGCAATCCTTTCTGGAACTCGGAGCTTTGGTTGCTTGGAGGAACCTCCCTTGGGGGTGGTTTTGGTGTTGGTGGGTTGAATACCAGCCGGTGGTAGGCATCCTCAAGTTGGGTGATCCTTTCTAAGAGACTGGCTATGGCTTCTTCAACCTTCTGGAACATGGTGAGCATGGTTGCGGCGCTGAATACAAACATCCCGTCCGGGGTGTCTTTTTCCAAGGCGTTCACCTTTTCCTCAATAGGCAGGATGGGGTGTGAGCAATCCAGGGTTGGATCGTCATCGGAGATGGCGTGGATTCCCAAGGGGTTTGTCTTGTTATTTGGTTTTGTTGGCGGACGTAAAGGTAATTCTCCTTTCTCAATCATATCTTGAATGGCGTGCTTTAGCTTGAAGCAAGCTTCTGTGTCATGACCTTTGCCCTGGTGGTATTGGCAATAGGCGTTGGGATTCTAGAAGCGGGTTTTCTTGGCCTCGCACGGGTCCGGAGTGGGCCTAATTGGCTGTAGTTTCCCTTGGTCCATGAGTCTTTTTAGGGCGCTGGCATAGGTTGTTCCCAAGTTGGTGAGTGCCCTTTGAGGACGCTCAATTTTCTTTGTAGTTGGTTCGAGGAGGTTGACCTCATCGATCTTGTTTGTCTGACCGTAGGGACGAGATTTCGTTGATATAAACCCCTGGTAGGCTCTACCTGTGGTTTTGGCTAGAACCCCCTTGCGTAGGTCGTCTTCAATGCGGGTTCCGAGGATCTGTAGATTGGCATAAACTGGACGGAGATTGTTAATAAACTTCTCCACCAGAGTTGATTCACTCGGCTTACTGATCAATTGGGTGATTATCCTCCTCCAACGAGTCAAGAATTCTGTGAATCCTTCCTTTTAATTCTTAGTCAGGACTTCAAGAGTGCGAGTGTTGGCTTGTATTTCGACGTTGTCAGCATATTGTTTAGCAAATTCAACGGCGTCTTCGTCCCAAGTGGTAATGCTCTTGGGTTCGAGGGAATAGTACCATTGGCGGGGAATCGGTTCCAAGGATGATGGAAAGATCCGGGTGAAGAGTTCTTTTTTTACCCCCTTGATGGACATGTAATCCTTGAAGGCCCGATTGGGATTGAGTGGGTCCTCCACTCCCTTGAACTTAGGTACATCAGTTAAGGTAAAGTTGTCAGGCAGTTGATCCCTGACGGGTTCGAATCTTCGATTATTCTCGAGGTGGATGTTGTTTCCACGGGCTAGGAGTTGCTCTTCCAAGAGCTTGAGTCTCTTCTCAGTTTCGCTCAAAGGCGAAGTGTTGTGGTCTCCGGTTTCTTTATTTTCCAGGGTGTCATACGGGTCTCGAAACGGTCCAGAGTGACCTTAAGGGCTCTGAGCAGGCTGGCTAGTTGAGCAGTTGTAAGATCTCTATTGTCATCGTTGTTGTTGGACGAAGCTAAAGATGGGGCCATGGCTCTAAGGCAGAAAATGGCTCACGTTACATCCCAATCTGACACGGTTTAACAACTAAACGCAAACAACACAAAAGACGGAAAGACACTTCGGACCCAACGAGACGAGGGCAACCAGGTGTGGTGCCTCAGTGCTAACTCGATTTATGGTGTGACGGTGTTGACCGGACTTTAACTCACGTTCAACGTAAGGGCGTGACGCCGTTGAACGGGTCTCGAGGTGAGACGACTCATAAGTAAAGACCCATAAGTACGTTTGCTTTGACTCGATAGACACGAGGCGGAATCGGAATGGTGGACTAAAATTTTCGAAAATAGAAATTTTCAAAAGATTCATTTGTCGTTTATGTACGGCTTTCGAAGAGTAGGGATCTTCAAAAAGGTCGGCCAGTTGAAAAAGGGTTTTCTTAGGTTTGTTTTCAAAAGACGGTTTGAGTTAAATTTTCGGCAACTTTGAAAACAATCTGTTGTTTCCGAAGACGGCTTTTGAATTCAAAATCGCGTGTTTTGAAAATCGAGTTTTGAAAGGTTTGAAATTGTTGTGGTCTCCAGGACCGTGTACGGTCCTCGGGATTTGAAAAGCCTCGAAAAAGGGTGTGTGTCATTTTCGGGTTTTGAAAGAGCCATTGTATCGGCGCGAGATGGGTCAAAATCCGTGTCTTGACGCGGCGGTTATAACGGCGTAAAAAGGTGTTTTTTGAAACGGTTGTAAAAAACCGGGTTTAAAAATCGTCATTACGATGGCCTAAAAAGGTTCTTTTTGAAACGGTTGTAGAAAACCGAGTTTGAAAATCGTCATTACGACGGCATGAAAAGGTGTTTTTTGAAACGGTTGTAGAAAACCGGGTATGAAAATCGTCATTACGACGGCATGAAAAGGTGTTTTTTGAAACGGTTATAGAAAACCGGATTTGAAAATCGTCATTACGACGGCATGAAAAGGTGTACAACGGTCGGCGAAAGATCGAGGTTTGAAACGGCCATTATAACGGCGCGAAAAGGGTGTTTTGAAAGTTGGAAATGACACGGAAGGACTTATGATCACATAGCACATAAGAACTCGCAGTTCATTATATTATGCATAATGCTGACACGGGTTTTGACTTAGCAAGGGTGGGTTACACACCAAGCGATCAATCCCCGATTTTCGAGAGGGATATCAATTCAAATAAAATGTGTACGGAGGGTGCCCTAGCCTCGTGCACGAAGGAAATAAAAGCTCTTTGACGAAATAGAAGTGTGTAACGTCAATGGTATGCTTGAGTTAATCGGGATTCGAAACGCGGGGATCAGAAAACTCACGCCGATGGGACGAGCCAATTGGTCGATAAAGGTTAGGTTGTGGGCCCGGAAAAGGAACCCGACTTATGACCGTAATATTAATTAATGCATTTCAACCAAGACCTCATTCGAGTCTCACCATCTAGGGATCATAAAGATACAAGTGTCCTAGTTATCTCCAGCGGAGTCGCCAATCTGTGGACATGGGCCACCCGCGACGCCAATCCGGTCTATGGACGTGCGGCGGTCGGAAAACCACGCTCGACGGCGTATTAAATGCTGTCGACCGGATCGGTTTAGATCGGTTGGTTTCATTTCGGCAAGGGTCTCGAAATGATGTTAGAGATGTTCGGGGTCGCCACCAAGCAATTGTGGGATGCTTGGAAACCGTTCGAATCCACTTTATACCTAGGTCAACCAAGACAAAAAACGGTGTTTGACATAGGTAATAAAGATAAGGAGTCAATGTTGGGCTTTGCTTAAAGTCTGGTTGGATGTGGCTTTGCCTGGCAGTGGGATACTTGAGTGGTGTAGCTCTTGGAGATGCAGGTCTCTCATGAAAAAAAGGATTGTCTGTGCTGCGGTGTTGGCTTTGGTGTATCAGCTGTGGAGGGTCCGCAATGTGTGCAGGGTGGACTGTTACCTCCCTTCTCCTGTAAGTGTTGTTAATTCAGTGCAACAAATAGTGCAAAGTAGAGGTCAGCAATGGAAGTGGACTTCTAAGTATCAATGTATGAGTTGGTCTCCTTGGATGTAATTTGTTAGATGGTTAGCAGTTTATAGTAGGGTTACTATGTTTGTGTCTATTGGTGAATGTATGACTTTATCTTAATTATTAATATAATTTTCACATTTCACCAAAAAAAAATAAAGATAAGGAGTCGTCCCTCTTTAGCATCCTATCTCTAGAATGACTCTCGTTCGCCCTGGATAAGGTCGTCCACTATCCAAAGTTTCTGTGTAAGAGGTGAAGGTACGTATTGGGAAGCCCTTTAATCGGACACCCATTCCCACTCGCGGTAGCGACCTCTACTGATCGATCTTGGTTGTTTGAATGCAAAAATTGATAAAACGGGTAAATGCATGAATGCGCATCGACAAGTTTAAACCTAACTTGTGAAGTTTACTATTTCGGTTGTTATCCATTTATCAAGTAATTGATGTCGATTTGGATTTAGTGTTTATTTAAATGCAAGGCGGAAATTAAACATCCATTTACCGAGTTAGGTTTATGGTGCATAACGTGATCCATTTGTCTTAGAAAGGCATTTTGCAAATACCAAGTAAAATGCGGACTTTGTCAATCTGATCCGTCCTATATTCGAGTTAAACGAAGTCAGGATCGTCCTAGACAAGTGCTAGAAAGGAAGCAGGAACTGCATCAGGCAGCCTATTGAGGCGCGGGCCTTAGGGAAATGCAAGGGGACCTGTCCAGGTTTGAAAACTGGAAATTAGTGGGCCTGTTTAGGCGCGAGGTAGTAGACGACCAAAAGGGGTGTCTCCTGGTTGTTGAAAACGTTTATGTAATGGTTTGTAAAAGGGTATTTGAACCCGTTGAAAAGGTTGTTTAGACCGCTATTGTGCCAATGTGAAGAACGGGACTTGAATAGTCATCATTGTATTGACAATATTCGATGTCGGGTTTGGTTTTGCAAGCTTGACATAATTAGTTTTGAAAAATGTTTATTATGAACTAATTGTGTTAAGTTCATTGTTTTGTAATTAGTTAATATTCATCATCGTACTCGGATTTAAACCGACATGGTATGTGGAACCAAGGATGATTATGCATGTATGACTAATATGGTTGTTTTGGAAAAATGTAAACAAATGAATAAAAGGTTTTAAAGTGCTATTTAAAATGTGATTAACCAAATATTATCACCGAAATACGGATTAAACCGTCATGGTATGAGGAACCAAGGGTGAACATAATTTATGGTTAAAAAATATTCATCATAAAAATGATTTAAAACGGGTAAAAATGAAATGAAAATGGAAAGAATGAACTCAGACACGTTTGAGTTCTGACCTGGACAGCCCATTAAGGCGCGAGCCACCTAGTTGTGACTAGGGGCTTCTGTTTCAGGTCAAAACTTGGTTTTGGCTTATTCGATCCGTAATTTATACATGTTATGCATGTTTTAGCATGATAAGGTCATAAAAAAGATAAACAGACATGAAAAAAGAGGATTGATTATACCCTCATACTTACATGTTAGGTCGTTGGCGAGAAATCAACGGAAGTGTAAAAACTTGTTAGGTCGAAAAACTCGGTTGAAAACCGTTTTAGCAATGTAAAGAGTGTTGTTTTGTTTATTGATTGTGTAGTTGGAAGAAATGGGTGGTCAAGTAATTTAATGCACGATGACGGTACCAAACAATGTATATGGCTTGTATTTTCGATCGGTAGGTCGAAAATACGTGTCGGTTTGTGACTTGAGAAGTCGAGTCTAGAATTTTAAGGGAGAAATGAAGGCGGACACTCGCGTACCTTTAAATGGTGGCATTTGAGGGGTATTTATAGAGGATTGTGTGGTTGTGTGCGTTTTGAGCGACATGGCCGCATGGGCTACTCGAAGAGACGCGAGCCATTTGGCGGCTCTTCGAGCTGTCTTGTCACTATCACGCATTTGAAATCATGATTTGTTTTATCCTAGGTTTTGGATGTCATGATTGTTGCACTTTACCATTCAAGTATACCGGGTATACTTAACATGGAAGCTTTGTGATGTTTATTTTTTGTGTTTGACTCGGGATTTAAATTTTGAGTCGGTTTTTGGTCCGGTGTCGGTTTTGACTCTAGTTAGTGTCATTGTGACCCTGTCGTTGTGCATAAAACAATACAGGTACTTTTGAAAAATTTTGAAAATGTTTTGTTTTCAAAATCATTTTGAGTTTTCCGACGTATAGTTATACAAACTCTCGATTAAACGTAGCGATTCCTAAGCATGTTGTAGTCTGATAATTGTTGGGGATTCAACAAATACTGGGTATCTACAATATTCGGAATTACTCTTGATATTTACTGCTTTGTTATGAATTTATGTCTACCTTCGCAATTTCAAGCTTTATTTTTATTTAATTGTTGTTTTTGCTACATATATTTGCAATTACTTGTCCTCTTACTCCGTTTCTTATGAATTTTTCTAGATTTTCAGTTTTCATACGTTTTATTGGTATACCGTACGAATTTTCAATTTTCATACGGTTTTTGTTAACTATATTTTCAATTTTCTTATGAATTTGCCGTCATTCTAACCTATTGTTTAATTTACACCTGTTATCAGGTGTTTTTATGCATTCTCATACTATATTCGTTTGCAGATCTTGATATTACTTTCGAAGTATTACAATATCAACACATATCCAATATAACATCACACCATATTCAATACAATATCACAGCTATTACAATAACAAATTTTGTCATTAGTCTTGGTCCCCTAATGTTTAATTAATACCCGTTATCTGTTTTAATGCTTCTCATATTATATTCCTTTCCAGATGCTGATAGTTGTATACCTTCTTCTGGACCTACCTCTAACGATACTAGTGTGTCTCAAATTACTTGTATTCCACGCATTGAAAGTCCTTCTGCACCTACGTCTAATGATAATCATTTTCTTGAAATTACTTTTACTCCACGCATTGAACAACCTTCTGTTCGTTATCATGAACATCAACCTTTTTTGGATTCCACACCTGGTGGTACTAAATTATGGACAAGGAATTTCGCAATTCAGTCTAAACCTCAACTTGGTCAGATTTTCATAAAATTGGAAAACGCTATCAGTTTTATAATGTTTATGCAGAAGCATGTGGTTTTGAAACTAGGAAGTCCTCCCAAATAAAGAATGGTGCTATCTTTTATAAACTTGTTGTTTGTAACCGTGAAGGGTTTAGAGATGGTAAGAAGAGGAAGGCTGTTATTCATGATAGTGTAGTGTAGTGGACACTTATAAAGCTGTTTGATATCAAGAACAATAAACTAACTAGGATTGGTTGTGATGCTATGCTTGAATTTCGCCTTATCAAGAATGTTTATGTTGTTGCTCAGTTTCGTGAATGGCATAATCACCGTCTTTGTTCACTAACAAATCAAGAATTTCAAAGAAAAAAGAGACACCTTCATCTTTTTCATAAAAAGGCAATTATTGATCATTCAAAGGTTAATTTAGGCCCAACATTGGCATATAGATACTCTAAGGAACATGCAGATGGCTACGAGAATGTTGGTGCTCAATTGATTAATTTTAAGAGCTTTGGAAGGGATATCAAAATGTTTCATAGGAGATATGGATGCTCAATTGTTTATTAATCATTTTGAGGACCTATCTGAAACCAATCCAGGTTTCTACTTTGCTTATGAAGTGGATTCTTTCAAATGTTTGGTTCGTGTATTTTGGTGTGATGCACAGGCACGTCAAAACTACTATTCCTTTGGTGATTTTGTCACTTTTGATCCAACTTATGGTACAAATAAATATTCTATGATATTCACTCCTTTTACTAGGGTAGACCACCCCAAAAGATCAGTGACTTTTGCTACTGCATTGTTGTTTCATGAGGATGAAGATTCGTTTAAGTGGGTTTTTGAGAAGTTCTTAGATGCTATGGGTCAGCGAGAGCCGCAATGTATAATCACTGACCATTGTCCAGGAATAAAGAAGGCTGTACCCAAAGTTTTCAAGAAGACTATGCATAGATATTGCATCTGGCATATCATGCAAAATGTCACTGATAAGATTGGAAGTACAATATCAAAAGAGACTGATTTTGTGAGTTGTTTGAGTGTTGTAGTTCTGGAATCTGACTTGGAACCCTTAGAATTTGAATCTAAGTGGTCTGAGGTAATTGGTGAACATAACTTGCAAGCCAATTCATGGCTGTCATACATGTATAAAAAACGAAGGAGATGGATCCCGGCTTATTATCGTGATACTCATATGGGATGTCTTCTCCGAACAACTAGGCGATCGAAGTGCCAGAATAGCTTTTTCAAGCGTTTGAAAATATACATGGTACATTTTTTGAGTTTTGGATGTGGTTTCAAAGCGCCTTGGATCAACAGCGCCATACTCAAAAGCAACGTGATCGAGACATTGATTATACTTTACCACAATTAGCTACATCTCTACACTTGGAAGCTCATGCGTTCAAGGTTTATACCCATGCTATTTTCAAAGATTTTCAACAAGAAGCTACTGCCTCTACGTGTTCCCATAGTGTTGATGGCTTCACACTACCTATCAACAGTATAGAGGTCATTGGTGTAGCTGACGCTAGAATACATTAGACCTTACAAATAGTGTTCAATTCTACAACTAACGATATAGAATGTTCTTGTAAGTTGTTTAATAGAAAGGGTATTATTTGCAGACACATTATTTGGGTTTGCTCGGGGAAACAAGTCAACACTTTGCATGATAAGTACATTCAAAATTTTGGAAGAACACTCTAATGGGTAATTTCCTGGGATCTAAACCAAAGATACAACAAGTCGATGAATTTGTTCAGAAAAATTGGAACAATGTTACACGTCCAGTTGTCCAGTACTATAGGAAGGGATGGTACAGTTTCAGGTTTTTCTGTGAGGATGACATGAATGAGATATTAAAGGGAGGGCCATGGACTATGGGTTCTGGTACCCTTATTCTAAAGCAGTGGTCACCCACTTTTTCTAAAGAAATGGATAATGTATCCATTGTCCCTGCTTGGGGTTTATTCCCGGATTTGGATCCTTTTATGTGGTCAGAAAAGGTGCTCAGTAAGCTGGCAAGTGTGGTAGGCAAACCTCTCTTTGCTGATTTACCTACTACTTTTAAATCAAAGCTCTCTTTTGCAAGGGTCTTGGTTGAGGTTGATGTGGCTGGATCATTGCCTACTTCAGTCACACTTTCTTCTCCATATCATGGGAAAGTAGAGCAAAGGGTTATCTATGAATGGCTACCCTATTACTGTCATTGCTGCAGGAAATTGGGTCATGTCCAAGAGAAATGCAAGTTCCATACGATTAATCAAAAACTTGCTGAAAATAAGAAGAAGGTGGTTCAGGAGTTTAGGCCTGTTCAGATTAATACTCCTCACAACACAGATAGTCAGGACTCAGGAAGCCATATGCTAGGCCATATTCCTCCTAAGTCAGGGGAGGTACTCACTACTAACACCTCAGGGACGAGCTCAGAATGTCCTGGACTAGGCTCCTCTCCTGTTGTTGTGGTAGTTAGTTCTCCACCTGATGATAAAGAGGAGGGTCAAGAATGCAATGTGCTAGGTCAGCAAGACACTGTTGTTGTTGAGGTTATTAATCTGTCTGCTGCAGGGACTGATAATTCTGACAGTGAAGAGACTGGGATTCTTGTGAGCAACCGCTTCTCTGTTCTGCACACAGGCAATAATATTGGTGATACTCATTTGGTGGTCCCTTAGGCAGAGGACCCACCAGACCCAGGGAAATGATTATCTCCTCTTGGAATATAAGAGGTCTTAATGACCCAATAAAGCAGATGGAGGTTAGGAGCTATCTGACTAAGAATAAAGTGGAAATTTTAGGACTCTTGGAAACTAGGGTTAAATTCAATAATTTTGCTGCTATATCTACGACTTTTCCTTTATATTCTATTATGAATAACTATTCTCATCATTACAATGGGAGAATATGGGTTTTCTGGGATTATAGGAAGTTTACTGTTCTCTCTTCTCAAATTCATGATCAACTGATTCATCTTGAGCTTTTACATCATATCTCTCAAGCAAAGGTTTATGTTACCTTCATTTATGCCAGTAATGATGCTAACCAAAGAGAAAGGTTATGGGATGAACTCAGAGGTATAGCTGGTTCTGTTACTCAGTGGATTGTTCTGGGAGATTTTAACATTGTAAGGGAAATGGGTGAAAGAATTGGGCCAAATCCACCCTCAGTTTCTGAAATTCTTGCCTTCAAAAAATGTTTATTGGATTGCACCTTGGATGATCTTAACAGTTTTGGATGTGAGCATACCTGGACTAACAAAATAGAGTCTCATGATAGAGTTTGGTCTAGATTGGACAGGGTCTTAACTAATCCTTCCTGGTTAGTTTATTATCCTTCCACCCATGTTCAGATTCTCCATGCTGGGATATCTGATCACTCACCCATATTGGTTAATATTCTTGATGGGCATGTTATAAAAAGGAAGTTTAGTTACCTCAATTGATTGGAAGAGCACAATAATTATAAATCAGTTGTTCAACAGGCTTGGGACTTCACTGTTAAAGGGAACCAAATGTTCAAGCTCTTTGCAAAATTAAAGAATGTCAGGAAAAATCTTATTGCTCTGCATAAGAAAAACTATTCTGGGTTATCTAAGAGGGTTTTGGATGCTAAAAAGTGTCTTGAGGATTGTCAACTGGAACTTCAGAAGAAACCCCTTGATTCTGATCTTATTGGGCAAGAGAAGCTCTTACTGCACAATTATCTCACTATTAGGAAAACTGAAAGAAGCTCCTTGCAACAACGTGCTAAAATTAAAGATGTTAAGTTCAATGATGCACCTAACAGTTATTTCTTTTCTCGAATTGCTGCTAGGAAACATCAGAGCCTTATTGGGAGAATTCAGGACATTCATGGTGTTCAGAGGGAGGGACTGTCTGAGGTTAATGCTGCTTTTGTTGAATATTACCAGTGGCTTCTTGGTCAGAAAAAAGACATTGCTGATTTTGATTCTGTCAGTCTTGAGGGACATACTCTTCAGGACCATGATTGGGGTCCTTTGTGTAAGGAAGTTACTGAAGGGGATATCAGGAAAGCTCTTTTTTCTATGGGGTCCCATAAGAGTCCTGGTCAGGATGGTTTCTCTGCCCAATTCTTTAAGACTAATTGGAATATCATCAAGTCTGATTTTTGTTCAGTTGTACAAGAATTTTTCAAGAAGGGGACAATGCCTAAGCAAGCCAACACTACTCTACTTGCTTTAATCCCAAAAAGCCAGTGGTTACCACTGTCATGGATTATAGACCCATTGCTTGTTGTACTGTTCTCTACAAAACAATAAGTAAAATTTTATGTGACAGGTTAAAAGTAGTGTTGCCTGAGATTATTTGAAAGGAGCAAGGGGCTTTTGTAGCTGGCAGAAGCATATTTGAAAACATTATGCTCACTCAATCTCTGGTTAAAGGTTATGGGCAACAAGGGGTTTCAGCAAGATGCATGATCAAAGTTGATATCAGGAAGGCTTTTGATTCCTTGCAATGGAATTTTATACAACAGATGTTGAAACACTTCAACTTTCCCCCCCAATTTCAGAAGTGGATTATGGACTGTATCACTTCTAGTTGGTTTAGTTTAAAAATCAATGGTGATACAGTTGGTTTCTTTAAAAGAGAGTGTGGGTTGAGGCAAGGAGATCCTTTATCTCCTTTCCTATTTGTAATGAGCATGGAGATTCTGTCCAGGTTACTCAGATGTATGCATTCTAAGCCACATGTATCTTATCATCCTAAGTGTGGAAGACTGGGATTAAATCATCTTAACTTTGCAGATGATTTAATGCTCTTTGTTCGTAGAGATGTCCCTTTAGTCAAGGCTGCTACTCAAACTTTGGAAGAGTTTGCACAGTTATCTGGGTTGTATGCAAATCCTGATAAAACTAACATATATATGGGAGGAGTTTCTGCAGGAGTTCAGGAAGCTATACTTGAGGAGACAAAATTTGTGCAAGGAGAGTTCCCATTCAGGTACTTGGGTGTGCCCCTAAATGAAGGAAGACTTAATAAAGAGATGTTTGCTGATCTGTTGAATAATATCCAAAAAGCTCTTCATCATTGGGCCAATTATAAGTTATCATATGCTGGAAAACTCAGTTCGATAAATACTGTGATCTTTGGTCTGGAACAATTCTGGTGTTCCACTCTACTGATCCCTAAGGGTGTAATTAAACTGGTTACCAAATTTTGCAGTTAATTTCTATGAGATACTGAGGAGGGTCAACGCAAACTTATAATGAAAAGCTGGAGTTCTTGTTGTAAACCTCATGTGGAGGGAGGGTTTAATATTAAGGAAGTCTTGGCTTGGAATAAATGTTTACTGTGTAAGTGGATTTGGGCTATTGAGACTTATGCGGATAGCTCTTGGGTCCTCTGGAATCATACCTATAACATTAAGAATGGAAGCTTTTGGACATTGCAACCAAAAAACTTTCATTCTAAGAGTTGGAGAAGCATTCTGAAGGTCAGGAATATTTTATTAGCAAAGACTGGTGGTGTTGATCATGTTCGTGCCTTGCTGAAAAGTTGTGTTGCAGGTGGGAAGCTGCAACTCAGCCTAATCTATGAACAACTGAGAGATCATGATCATAAAATCAGTTGGGAAAAGACTGTTTGGAACAAGGTTGCTCTTCCTAAGCATAATGTCCTGGTAGTCTTGGCTATGCAACATAAGTTAGCTACCATGGACAACTTGAATCATAGGGGCTTGTATATAGTTAACCGCTGCATTCTGTGCAAAGCTGATAATGAGTCTCATCAACACTTGTTTTTCCGTTGTCAGTTTGTTGCATCAATTTGGCACAGATTATTGCATTGGCTGAAGATAAGGGGGCGAACTGATTGCTTGAAAAGGGAACTGCATTGGTTAGCTGGTCGAAGGAATAGGCGCCATTGGAAAGCTCAGTGGATATCAAGCTGTCTTACTGCATTAACCTATAGCTTCTGGGAAGAACGGAATTCCCGTATTTTTCGAGATGTTGAACATAATGAGGACTATATTGTACGACGTGTCCAATACTTAGTTAGTATAAGATTATTATATGCATTTCACTCTTCGTATGAGGATGAAATCCTAGAGTCCTTTAGATAGAAATATATATTTGGAAGTGTTGTCGGTTATCTTTGTAAGATTAGCCTCTTTTATTCAATTAATGGATGAATAATATAGGCTTGCTTTTCTTGCAAAAAAAAAAAAAAGATAAGTACATTCTTATGTGCTGGACAAAGAATGCACAAAAGATCCCTCTTTATGGTTCACATGGTGAGTTACTTGACGACTTTGATGCCACTGATGTAAGGAAGCTGGAGATGTGCAGGTTATGGTCAGAGTTTTACTCAACTTCAGTGTGCTGAGAACTATGCCTAACAACCAGATAACTGATTTTGCTGACACACTGAAGCAATTTAGGGTCAAACTCAATCCACCAGCATAGTCAATGACAAAAGAGCAGAAGTTGGAAATGCTTCTTGGATGCAGTTCCTCAACTGAGGTGAGGATTCTACCGCCTCGTCAGGCAAAGAACAAGGGTAATGGGAAGAGAATGATATCGACAAAGCAACAATGCATTGCCAAAGCAGAGAAGCCTAAAAAGCTTTGCAATAATTTCAAACAATTGGCTAAAAATGATAAGCGTAACTACCCTAATCCTTTTGTACCTGACGTCGAGAATCAGGTATGCTATCTAAATAAATATATTCTATTACATTGTGTCTATAAGTAAGGGGCCATATGATTCTGTTTATGACTTTAATTTCTGGAACCGTATATACGGTCTGTGCTCATGCGCCGACGACAACTCGCTGTGCTGTTTCTAGTACATTCTATCTATAAATAATAGTCCACACAATCTGTTTATGAATTTAATTTCTGAAACTCTATATACGGTCTTTGTTCATGCGCTGACAACTACTTGTTGTGTTCTTTGTATTTTCATAGGAGTTCAGATGATGATTGAGGGGTTGAATGATTCATGTTCATCAAGCTCATCCAATACATTTCTTGTGTCGTCGTCTCTTTGTTGGAGGATTCATTGTTGATGGAGCTCAATAGATATAGGATATACACCTCATACTTCATTACTAGTATAGCAATAACACTCCATACCTCATTAGTATAGTATAGGATATATGCACTGATATAGGGATTTTATTCGTACATTGCTTGACCTTTGTGTAATTTTGGTTACTATAACTCATAGATAAAGTCTTAAAAATAGTATTATCATAAGTCTGCTATTTTAATGTACATGTTGCGATATTGCATAGTTAGACGTGTGATATTGCATTGGATATGTATTGTGATATTCTATTAGATATGTATTCTTTACAGTACAATATCACAAAATATCTAATACAATATCACACTTGTCTCATATAAATACCACAAGTCTAACACTAATTACATAATAGTAATACTAATCTTTACAATATCACAATGTATTCAGTACAATACCACAAAGTATTCATTATATCTTACTTTTTGGGAAATAATGATTATCCTCTCAGTATTACAATATCAGCTGTTTTGCTATACAATACCACAAAGTATTCAACACAATATCTTAGTTTTTGGGAAATAATGATTATCCTCTCAGGATTACAATATCTGCTGTTTTGCCATACAATATCACAAAATATACAATACAATATCAGACTTTCCGAAAAGAGATTGTAAGTCAAGGGTGAACAATGTTTGCTCAATCAGAGTTACTACATCACATGTTTTAAAGCATTACAATATCACCTAATGTTCGATTTAAAGTTACAATACCATAGTTTACATAATACAATCTTGCAATGTATTCAATACAATATCACACCTGTCTTCTTTAATAGAAATCGCACATGTAAGATGCACAAATAGAAGAATGAACCCTTTGAAATATCCCAAAAATCCAAATTAAATTGAACTTTGAAATAGCACATTAACAGTAGTATGTTATATCTTCATTTCAAATCCATTTTCAAAATTTATCACACGATCTACATTGTACCATTTTTGTTTATCTATTACAGATCAATTTTCAAACCCATTTCCTAACTCAGATCAAACACTTTCTATTTTCCCATATTACTGCCTCTATCTCGACCTCTACATCGACCCCTTACTCTTGCATACTGTGCAACTGTTTTGAACCTCTGACCACCACTTGTGTTTTGCCCTTGCACACTGAGAATACTGCTGCAATTCCGAATATGTGATAGATACTCATTAATATATGTCTATAGTTAAATAAAACAAAAACAAATGTCTCACAAAGTAATGACATTATTATATCCGATGAGCCAAATTTTTATTTGGTTAATTACCTTTTCTTAGGAGACCTACGAAGGACAGGCATTTCAGCATTCAATGGCTTATGCACATCTTCACCTTTGCCTCCTTTTGCAGGCTTTTTGTTTGTCACTGCATCTCTTTTCAGTTTCAGTTGAGGCCAGACTTCATCCTTTATTGCTGTGAACTCTGCTACCCTTGCAATGAGTTGATCCCTAATTCCATTTTTTTCAACCAGCAGTAATGCTGCTGTCATTTCTGCCTAGTAGTACCTGCGACCGACCTTTCCATCAAGATCTGCTTCAAATACTTCTCCCTCATACCTTATCATGTGCAGTATTAGAAAAGTGCCGGATTCATTGTTCTTTTGTTCCGTTTTTTGCCATTTGAAAAATATGTAAACAATGTTAAAACCTATTATTTATTCAGCTTTTGGCCTTTTGTTTGCTTCTAGATAGTCACTCATGCATGAAGCCTGACACATTACAAGCAAATTATGAGAATGAAAAACACATATATTATCCAACAATTTTCATATTTCCATTATCAACTAAACCATTCAACTTACTACAATATCTGCCAGCTTGTAAACACTTGTCTCTTCCCATTTATCATAGGATGTATTGTCTAGGACTTCAACCTTGTCTTTGTTAAAGATTATACAAACACAGAAGTAATGGCCTTCAAATAGCATTGGTACGAAAACAATCTCATCTGTCAAGTTGCATGTACTCTTGTTTGCGGTAATGAAACTATACTAAACTTCGAAAATCCTCAATTAATGAGTTTCATCCTGACTTTTATCCCCTACTTGTTGATATAATGCATGAAAAGCATCCTGTTTGCAAATTAGTTATTTAACAATAACACCACTTATTCATTGTAATAATATTAAATTTACAATGACATATCAAAAATAATTTTAAATAATATTGCATACCATGTGGCGAAGGCCGAAAGACATTAAAGTTGTTGTGCTATGATCCTTGTACTCAATGTCATTCAGTATATGTGCCTAACATTCAGTCATTTTGCTCGTGACATTCACCGTCTGTTGTATTGATAGTATATCCTCTCTGAGGAGTTTTGGTTCTTCGCCGTACACAGCAATGCTCTCACAGCAAGCAGTATATAGGATAAGCATCAGTGGAAATATTCTTTTATATGCTACTAAATAAATGATGAGCATCAGTTAAAATATTTGAGGATATTGTAATAGTTTTCAATGTTACTCTATTGAGAATGTGTGGTCGTCCAATTAGCAGTAGTGTAGACACCTCGTTTTTTCACCTCCCGCGAACCACCCAGTGATAATTGGGTCACATGTTTAATTACGCGGAGTGATTTATGACATTTCGTAAGTTCATCAACAAGTGGTAGCTCAAACAGTCGAGTCAACCTCATGGTTGTCATCTAAGCACCGATATGGTCGTTTTGATAGTACTTAGAGTTCATTTGGTGTCTGGGTCAAAACCGCTTCTATTTTCTAAACCTTCTTAAACCCGAGTCGGAATATTCTATAATTTTCCGGAGTAATATTCCTAAATTTTATCTATTATCACGAAAATATCTACCTTGCCGATTAAGAAAGCCTACATCTTCTCTAATTCCTAAAACCAACCGTGGACATCTTTCTTGCTGAGGAGGAAACTTCCCAAGAGAGAACGCGGCATGTACTGCGCCTCTTGGAAAGGTCGCAGTTCCTGCTAGGCCTCTTCCTGGGCTGCTTATTCTCTTGTTTCCATATTTCCTCCGGATTTCTATCCTATTCCTACTTTTACCATAATTCCTCCGTGTGATTAGTATAAATAGAGGCCTCCGCCTCACATATTTTTCACGCGAGTGTCCGCCCATCTCTTCTCCGTTTGCATTCTAAGACCGTGCTCTTGCTTTTTGACGCCTACGTGGTTGATCTATTCAGCCACGTAAGCTCAGATCATTCTGAATGCCAGTCACGTTTGCATGACTGACCAATTTGACCATTACACTTTAATCAACTTAATCAATTTGTTCTAAATCCTCTTAAGAGGGCACTTTCATATTACACCGAGTCGACGAATCACTAATACGACAACTTAGTTAATCTGGCTTCGTCAAAGATGTAAGTCAGAGGGTGTAAATCCCAATTTATTTAATAACGAAAACCCGCAAACCTATATTCAAAAAGCTTAAGAAAACGGACCACACCATGTGGGACGGCGATTGTCAAAAGGCAGTTGACAAGATCAAGGAGATATTGGCTAAGCCACCAGTCCTAATGCAACCGCAGAGAGATCAACCCTTATCTCTGTACCTCACAGTCACAGAAACGGCCATGGGGGCTATGCTCGCATAAGTCGTCGGGAAATAAGAAAGAGTTATCTACTACCTTAGTAAGAAGTTCTTAGAATATGAGACTAAGTATGCACCACTTGAGAAGACATGCCTCGCTCTTGTGTGGGCAACCAAGAAGCTACGCCATTATATGCTTAGCTATTCCCTCAAGGTGTATTCGAAGATGGATCCTATCAAATATCTTTTCGAGAAGCCAGTCTTAAATGGACGTCTAGCAAGGTGGACTTTGGTGCTCTCAGATTTCGATCTCAAATACGTACCCCTGAAGGTCATCAAAGGACGAGCAGTAGCCGAATTCTTAGTAGACAATCCCATTCATGATACCCAAGTCATAGATACATGGCCATTTCCAGATGAAGACATTTTGCACACCGATGCAGAATCGTGGGACCTGTACTTCGATGGGGCTTCACTTCTAAGAGGATATGGTATAGAAGTGTTGCTCATTTCTCCTGAAGGCGAGCATACACCAATTTATGTCAAACTCGACTTCGAGGTGACCAAAAATGCATCAAAATATGAGGCCAGCCTCATCGGTTTACAAGCAGCAGTCAGTCTAGGTATCAAAAGACTTCGAGTCCACGGCGACTCATATTTAATCATCAATCAAATCACTGGATCTTGGAAAATCCAAAGGGAAAGTCTTGCGCCATATCAAGCCAGGATAGATCAAGTGGCTCAATTCTTTGACCAAGTCATTTACTTGCACTTACCTCGAGAAGAAAATCAGTTTGCAAACGCTCTTGCGAAACTTGCATCCTTGATCAACATGCCTGACAACATGATAGAAAAGCCGTTATGTATTGAATGACGATCTGAGCCAGCCTATGTGCATTTTCTCACTGACGAAAACGAAAGTCAAGAGGAGCCTTGGTATCAAGCCATTCTAAACTACAAGCTCAATGGCATATACCCACCCGATATGGATAAGAGGAGACAACGAGCGATTCGTCTATTAGCATCTCAATATGTCCTAAATCAAGGAGAGTTATACTAAAGAACGCCACAAGGCATCATTTTTCTTTGCCTTGATCATTCAAAGCAAAGAAAGTTATGAAAGAAGTCCATGATGGAGAATGTGGTCCTCATATGAGTGGACCAATGATGGCAAAGAAAATTATGCGTCTAGGGTACTATTGGACAACGATGGGGACAGATTGCATCAAATACATAAGGCATTGCCGCAATTGCCAGGTCTTCGGGAATTTGCAACACGTTCCACCATCTCTGCTATATACGATGACATCTCCTTGGCCATTTTCCACTTGGGGAATTGACATCATCGGGAAGATAGATCCAGCCGGGACGGGTGGCCATTGTTTCATTTTGGTAGCCATCGACTACTTCACAAAATGGGTCGAAGAAGCATCATATACTACTCTGACATCCAAGCATGTGGCTAAGTTCATACAAACCAATATCATTTATCGATATGGGTGTCCACATGAGATAATCGGTGACAACAGATCCCATTTTCAAGCCGAAACAAAACAATTGTTGCCCAAGTACAAATTCAACCATCATCATTCCTCGCCCTACCGACCTCAAAATAATGGTGCAGTAGAGGCAGCCAAGAAAAATGTTGTCATCAATAATTATCGGGACTGGCCTAGCAAGATACCCTTCGCATTATAGGGATATCGAACCTCAGTCAGGACGCCCACTGGGGCTACTCCTTTCTATCAAACCTATGGCATGGAAGTTGTACAGCTAGTAGAGTTAGAGATCCCATCTCTACGTATTCTACTAGAAAGCCAAATTCCGGAAGCAGAATGGAATTGGGATAGATATGAAGAACTCATCCTCTTGGATGAACGAAGACTACGTGTCGTGCATAATGTTCAAAAATATCAAGCACGGATTAGGAGAGCCTTCAACAAAAAAGTCAAACCTCGGAACATCAAAGAGGGAGATCTAGTGCTTAAATCTGTTCAAGCTCTTCTACCAGTTGACCCAAGGGGAAAATTCAAACCAGATTGGGCCGCTCTTTATTTAGTCAAATCCATACTCTCAGGGGGTGCAGTTAGAACTACGGACTTAGAGAGGTATAGGTTTTCAAACCCGACTAATTTAGACCAACTCAAGCGATATTACCCTTAGAAAAGAACTAAAAACGTGCCACGCGGGCCCACGTGCCGCTCTTGCGACACGAAATACATGGCACCGGCCAAATATCAAAACTCGTGCCACCTCTCTCTTGCGTTTTGGCATTTTTATTTATCCTCAGTATCATTAACCTAACTTAATTGCATTCTTAAGAGTAAGTAAAGCACCATGCTTATCCCCTATGTTCATTAAAAGCTCTTGCTTCGAACATTTATTCTTTTACATTTTCTATTTTCGAACTACGTTCTGGTTTCGATTTCATTTTCAATGAATACGTAGGCAATTCTTCACAGGATACAACCCAATCAATTTCTAATCAAAAAATGTAAATAGAAGGACATTTGCTTTCGCACTTGGAATTCGAAAGAATAAATAAAGGGAGCTGATTTTAAGTTCCTAACTGAAAACAATCGATTTATTCATCTATTAATAATACGCCAAATAATATATAAAGGCTAAAATAAAATGCTAGGCTAGGATTCAAAAAATCCCGCCATTTATTACAAATGATAGTTAATAATAATGAATAATATAAATACACGGGCTATTTCTATTCTTCCATCTTCCCCTTGCCTTTGTCATTTTTGTCATATTTCTTGTCTCGACCTTGAGGGGGATGCTCTTGCATTATCTTTGACCTAATCACCAGTGGTCTTTCTCGAGGCCTAGTCTTTCCATTCCGATCTACACTCATCTTCTCAATAGGAGCATTGTTTGGCTTCTTCTTTAGGCGGACGACTAGGAATCCAGCTTCTTCTTCTTCGGTCAAGTATTTCTGGTTCTCTTTCGCCACTTCGTGGATCTTGTAGTCAATTAACTCATGCTTTCTCAACTTCTCGCGCTCTTCCTAGGTGCTATCCTTGACCCACTGCAAATAAGAATCTGACACCCTTAACGAACCAACTGGGACAGGTATAAACCACATGTTCCTTTGAGTCCAGCACAAAGCCTAGTTACGATAAGTCTCAGAAGTATGTGCTAAAGCCACCTGCGGAATGGTATCAAGCTTAGGAATTTTCTGTCTCATACCAACTTGCCTCATTAGCCTCTCCGGGAAAATATAGACCATAAACTCCAGGCCTGGAATGCGAACATATTGAGAAGGATCAAGAGATGATACTCCTATCAACGCCCTAAGGTGCCACCAAGGGACAATCCATCTAATCAGTGGACCTCCTTCATTCTTTAGTTTATTCTCCCAGTAGTTACAAACTCGAGTAAAATAAACCATGTACAGCTTTGTCCTCATCATGATCGATCGTGATCGATATCCAGGCATGTCAACTAGGGGCTCGATCAATCGTAGCCTTTCCATCAGCAAAATCTGTAAAAGGAGACAAGTATTAATATCCCCGTCTTTCAAAAAAAAAAGAAAAAAAAACGGAAAAACGAACGAAAAGAGAGAAATAGACGGGAGCATTTTTACCTGTAAGATGATAGGACTTCCAAGATACGGGAGCTCACGATTCGTCTTTCGATTATCCAATCCTAAGATAGTCTCTCCTAATACCAAGTAAGCTGGGCTCTTGCGCAGTCCCATTTTCTCGATAATACCCAAAAACCGCGGGTCACCTCTCACTTCCGCGTCAACATGGCCCTTTGCGACAAAATAATGAAGAAGGAAAAATCTGAAGGCTCTGCGCCTCGCAGCATAAGAAATAGAAGGGTCCTCCCTATTTATAAAACGGTCCATAAAGTCAAACATCCGTACACCCTTGGAGGTTACAAGACAACCAACTTCAGCTTTGGTCAATCCTATAAAGTCCCTAAATTTATTCTTATATCCTTGGGAGCTAGACGGTAAGGCCGGTAGACTTTCTGTATCCCACCCTCCAGTTGCTGTAAATTCTTCAGGAAAGGACAAATTTCACCTCCAGGAGGCGAAAACATGATACTCCGGGTTCCAATATTCAAGACAAGCATCAAGAAACGGTCTTGCCACTTTCACTTGTTTAAAACTGATGATGGATCCAAAGACACCCATCTTATACTTCTCCGCGTTTGAAAACTCATTGGTCCATTCTTTGAGTCGGGATTCAAAAGCATCCATTTTTCTTGAAAATATTTTTTTGAGAGAAATATTATATTTGATGAGCTATGGAGTAATAAAAGGAAGAATTGTGACAATTGAAGCTAAATCGAGGCCTCTATTTATATTATTCGGCCTTTCCTAAAAACGCTAAGGAAGAGACCACCTAGGGAAATAATGCAGCAAATGCCGCGCCCTTTGGAAGCACCGCAGCTCTTGCTACGCCTTTTCCCCAGCTCGGTTTCCTGCGATTTCCGCGAGGATCTTTCCAAAATTCGGTTTTGGCTTAACTTTCCTATTCCTATAGGAATATGTATACGGAAATTTTTATTTCCTTACCAATTTTTATTCCAAATTCGTTGCGGAATCCTATTTTGACACGGGTTCGCTTTTCGAGACGATATCGTCACTTCACATTTCGTCACAAGTACACTTGCGCATTTTATTTCTTTTTTATTTTATTTTTGGGGAATCATTTCGATCCCTCACTCGTCTCAAAACTTTTCTAAACTTATTTTATTTCAAGCACTCCCATTATCCGTCGCGCGTCGAGTCATTTTTGCTCACTAAAGGGGCACTTTTCTTCTTTTTTATATATATGTATATTTTTCGACTTGATCAAGTTACATTTTGTGCTATTTAAGGCCAATTTTCATGCTATATGTGTTTTATTTGGTTTTTCTATGTGAATTTCGGCAGCATGACGGCATAAACCGTCAAAATGCCAAACCTATTTCCAAGCTAACCTGCAGGTACCAACATTTTACACCCAGAAGCAGCAAATGGCTCGCAGGCCATGATATATATACAACAAAACATTCATATGTACAACAAAATTCGAGCTTATGCCCGAAAGAAAAATAAAATGTACAAAAATACAAGTCTAGCTAAGATGGTCAGTCAGACGACCCCTCAACTCTGCCACCATCGCCTCAAGAATGGCAATGTCGGCATCTCAGACCTCCAGCTCCCTCAACAGGCAGGCCGTCTCCTCGCGTGACTCGTCCAACTCACGCTCCCTCTGAGAGGAAAAGAAAGCTGATAAATGCAAGCACTCCGAAAGTAATTCAAATGTTCATACATATCAAAGAGAAAAGAAAGGGAGGTTCATAACTGTCGACCCTGACCACCGGAAAGAGCCTCCACAGCCGACGCTCGGAGTCGGTTAGCCATCCTCCACAGGTCTGTGTGCCTCGACGATGCTACCTGTGTTTTAATAATAAAACCAGAATTAGAACCGTGTTCTTACACGATCAATTCAAAAAAGGAAGATTAGCCTAAAATGGGGGCTTACCCTCCTCACGATGTGCTGCCACTAGTCGAGTCTAGCCTCTGTCACCGCCTCAGTAAAAGACGGAATCTCCATCAGCATCGTCGTACCAGCCGGCCTAGGGTACTCAAGTGTCTCAGGAAAAACTGGGGGCTCGATGCCCGCCACCTCGATCTCCTGCCAAGTTAAATTTATCATTTTCAAGTTATATTCGAATACGTCATTTCAAATAGCTAAGAAGAAGGTATACTTACCACGATAGACCAGTACGCCAGTCTCCTCCGCATAAACATCGAGTACTCAAGCTCGGTAAGGAAGAGAGCGTCGCCGCTCGCTCCTGCGAGGTCAGTCGTCCTCTCAGCCTCTGAAGGCTCACTAAAAATCTTCCGCGGAGGATCGATGGGAACTACAAAAGCGTCACGGAGGCACTGTCGAGCCAACCGCTCACCCAAGTACCACATATGTCCCATAGGCATCGCCAGAAGCAACCTACTCGAACTCCTAGGTCAGAGAACGTCGGCTATAAAAGCTGGAGCGCCAGCGTAGTCCTCCCAAGGTCTCGACACCCACTGAAAGGGATACCAGAGGTCATTCCTATGATCACTATTATTTGAAAGAAAAGCAAGTAAAAATCAAAAGCAAGGAAAAAATGCTTACACCGTCAAGCTGCACAGCGTTGACACCCCTTCTATAGGTGTCGCAAGAAGACCGCTGGCTCTTCTACCGGTAGATGATCAAGTCTCTAACTACGGGATACTCTCTCGCCACGTTCGAGGCCCTCTTGGGAGCAAAGCCGGGGAAATACGAGTATACTCATGCCTGAAAAGCATAAATGATTACAATTTCAATTCATTCGCTCCTATTTCAAATCAAATCAAAATGATATATCAAATCAAAACGATCCATCGTTTCTATCTGTACTCGGTCGTTCAATTCAAATTCAATTCCAAATTCCAAATTTAAATTTCCAATTCAAATCAAAAATTAGTAATTAAATTCAAATTCAATTTAAATTTCCAAATTCAATTCAAATTCAATTCAAAATTTCAAATCAAATTCAAAATTCAAATTTAATTCAAAAATTTCAAATCGATTCAAATTCAAGTCAAAAGTTTCCACTTTAACTCGAATTCAATTCAAAATTTCAAATCGATTCAAGTTCAAAAAAGTTTTTTCAAACTCAATTCAATTCAAATTCAAGTCAAAATTCCAAATTCATTCAATATTCAAATCAAAAAATCCGAATTCATTTCAATTCAAATCAAAGTTCCCATTACCATCAATTTAAAATGATCTCCCACTCCTAATTCAATTCAAAGCGGCCTTTTATTTCATACTTCTAAATGATTTTTCATTTATGAGCAGTTCTATCATTTCTAAAATCGAAAGAAAAGTTATAAACTCGTTATGGGTGGACCCAAGCCCTATATTTTACCGCCTTGGGATATTTATGTTGGAGTATGTGTCCTCAACAATAGTGCGATCACATCAACAAATCTCATATAAGAATACGTAAGGGATGATTTAATATATATAGTCAACTGATCAATATTAATCGGTAATGATTGGCTAACTAGAGTTTGACATTACTGTCGTTTGACGGTAGTGATCAGTTGATCCCTTACGGTCACACATAAAGGACGATTCCCTCAATTGTAAAGTTAATAGATTGTATGACGATACAGATTGATTAAATCCTTATATTGAACAAATTGATATATAAGAGAAAATATTCTATTGTAATATGATTAAATAAGACTCAATTTAGGAATTAATATGTTATATTACTAAAATTCATTAATGTTTGTGAAACATTTGAGATAAGAGTATTTGGTTAATCATAATTGCAAAATGTTGTAGATTATATTAACTAGACCTAATGTGACCCATTTTATATACATGTAATTGTGAATTACTTGTTAATTTGTTAATTGCAATTTATTTAATATATAATGATATTTAATTAGTTAAATATGCATTTATATTACTAATGACATGTTACATGTCACATGTCACAACTTATTACAAATGAAAAATGACAAAAATAAAATGGAGTCCATTTTAAATGGCCAAAACCGGTTTATGTAAGGGTTAGTGGGTGATTATTTTATGCTAATTGGAACATAATGATGACCCTATTGCATGAAAGATACCTACACCTATTCTAGCTTTTCTTGTGAAGAACAAAAGGCAAAATTAGGAAGAAAAATTGGACTACCCTATGTGCTAAAACCGGTTGCCCCTCTATATACTAACAAGTACATTGTTCTCATTTTGCAATATAATTATTATGCTCAAAATCTCTTCTCTCTACATAAAAATTGTTTTATGCATAAATTTTGTTCATAAATTCTAATATTCACATAACATTACTGTGGTAGTAATATAACTAATATTAGAATTAATATTTAAGGTCACTACAAATATCATCTAGTTAATAATATTTGTAATATTGTGGGATAGTCTTGGTGCAACTAAGAGGAGGTATTCCACTATGAATACTTGAATTTTTTGGAGAATCATCCAAGTATCGTATTTAGCTCAAGATCTAGATTTGGAAGGAGTCCAAATTTAGTGCCCATAAATCCGTCACAAATGTATGTAAGAAAATAGTTTTCTCCTTATTTTTTATGAAAACATCTTGCATGCAACTAGATCCATATGACTATAAATTATGACTAATTTATAAAATCTATTAAATAAGTTTAATAAGGGTTTTAGAAATTTTCAATTGGTATCAGAGCTTTGGTGTTGCATCCATATCATTTTTATTGTTTTTTATGAGTTATTTGATAACAAAATAAAAACTAAAATTTTAGATTTATAATGATAAATCACAAAAATTTTGGCATGTTATACATTCTGGTCCTAAAATATTTTTAGGTCATTTTGATGATTTATGGATGATTATTGCTTATTTTTATGATTTTTAGTGAAATAATTACATTTTAAGGAATAAAATGAACTTTTATTTACTAAAAATAGTTAAACTTCACTACTGGCTGTGATTTTTTTAGTATGACCTCACATGCATATTTTGCATATTGTATGTAATATTTTGGATCATTGTGATTAGCTTTGCATGTTTTATAATTTTATGTGATAAAAATGGTATAAGTGGAGGTTAAATGACTAAAAATAGTTAAACTTCGAAACATACCATAAAACTTTAATATAATGTCACATGCATATTTTACAGATTATATGTAAAATTTGAGATAAATGTTATTTATTATGCATGATTTATAATTTTAATTGTTAAAATGATATAAATAGTGACTATTTTTAGCAAAACTAGCTAAAATGAATTTTATGGCATGAATTTTTTTTCCCTAATGTTGTATATATGATATGGATATCAGATCTAAAGTTTCATGATTAATTTTGATTGATTTGATATGTTTATTGATTTTTATGTGATAAAGTCGATAAAAGGGCAACTTTGTTAGTCATAAAAATTAATTCGAAATTTTTGTTTGAAATTTTGCCATTTCCAGGTTCTGGAAATTATTTAAGAATGTTAAAAATTTTGATTTTGATTTTTTCGTAATTTTTATGTTTAATTTGGAATTAAATGGTAAAAGTAATGTTTTATACGATTTATTAATGAAGTAAATTATAAATATTTTTGTGGGAAAATTTTATTGAGTTTTTGGAATCTTGGCAATATTCCTGTATGTATAAAAATGTGATTTCGAATTTTTCCAAATTTTTATTATTTATTGGGAATTATTTAATAATTGTTATGATTAAAAGAAGTTTAAATAAGCAATAATACAAAACCAAGTTGAATTATTGTCAAATGTTTAGTGAAGACTAATTTTTGAGTCCTAAGAAGGTTAGGATAATTAACTTGGGCTTAAATTTTATTTAAGTATTGATTTGTGATTTTAATAAGTTATTATCACACATTTCCATAAAACCGGATTATATACGATATAAGAGCTAAGTAGGGCAATTTGGCACATAAATTTGGCATGTTAGACACATATTATAATGCTGCAATTTTTATAGATAAATGTCATATTTTAGTTATATAAATTTGAATTATGTAATTTTATCTTAGTATGGCCTTAGTTTTAATCGATATTTCCCGTAATTTAAGGGGATATTGATTCGGTTGTAATTTAATGTGATCGCGTATCACTTTTATTTTTACTAGTTTTTCATATTACAAATGTATAATAGGAATAGCTATGTATTTTATTATATTTGTTATTCTGGAGTTTCTTCAAGATGGTGCCATTCAGAAGGTGTTACGACAAGACGAAGTTTTCTTGGAAGGCATGCCATATGAAGATTCAAGGGACCAAAGGAGTTGGTTTCCGAATTTGTAATAGATAATTATATTTTCTATTTAGGAAGGGCCATACTAGGAAATTTATTTATTGCTTTGCAATTTTCTTTATATGTTACATGCATTGCCAAATTGCCATTAACATCACATGCATTTTTATATATATTTATATCGTCTTTTCGACCGTCTCGATTATAATTATCGTTAGTTCACTAATATAGTTCACATAAAAGTGATAGATAATAAATCGACAAGACCTCTCACATATTTAAAATTGAGATTAGCCTTACCAAATAGTAGGACCCATGAATCCCTTTGACATTTGGGGTAGATTCGGTTTCCCGGAGTACTTTCATTTTTCATTGGGTAAGTGGGGTAATAAAACGTTATTACACGCGAAATGTGGTTGGACTCAACGGGACATCAAGACTAGTCTTATGTTCCGGGGCTAGAGATGAACTTAACGTAATTTCATCGACCGAGAGTTCTAATTGTTGAATCGGTTAAAGAGTTAACCCACCGAGTTATATTAGTGAGACATGTATCGGTTTCCCGGTGCCTTTGTTAATATGGATTTGGATCTCGGATTCATTTATATAATTGGGTGGAGATCATTATATAAATGCTGAAACATGCTAAAATGTTTTCATAAATTAATGATGAATGTTTCTTTTCCCACTATTTCGTTGTTTTATGTTGTTCTTTATCCTTTCTCCTATTATTATACGATATCAATTCGTTTGTAACGCGAGTCTCCGCTTAACCACTATTACTAACGACAAATAGAATCTCTTTCTAAATCCCCAAATGAACTGTTTAAATAAGGCATGGACTAGCTCCATAGGAATCGTTCTATTCCATAGAACAACATAGGAGTTGTCCTATGTCATATAAGATTAGCATCGTAAAGTCTTAACATGCCTATGTATGATTTCTTGTGAAGAAGTGTGAATAGAAGTAATAATTAGTCAAAATATGTTTTGATAATATCATCTATGAGTCCACGGTTCAAAAGTCTTATTGCTCAAACTAAACACTTGTCATCAAGTACTTAAGTTATTAAGAACATGACAATGTTAAATTGGTAAATTGATTTGTTGGAAATTTTGATTAACCAAATACCACAATAGAGTTAACCCTTTTGAAGGATTAACTAGAATTTATATGAAGATAAGTCTTCATCAAGTAGAAATTCTTGAAGTTAGTGGGAGAAATAAAAAATAAGTACCTATCTTAATTGTTAAGGATAGAACTAGGCTCGAAAGAGAAGGTGTTAGACACTAAAATAGATACAAACCCCAATAATTAAAGATCAAGGAAGTTGGTCGTGTGACTACAACATATTCCTTCTTGAAAATCTATGACATTGACATTACATTCTTGCCAAATACCGCATCATGAGTATTTGATACAAATTTTTGAAATTCGTCATGATATTTACCATTATCGTGTGACGACTAGCGAAAATAAGTTCAGAAATTTGCATGAATGGAATTAGGGTAGTTGTCATTTCATCCATGAACATTTGAATGTCGTAGTGTACTTATTTTAGTTTTATATTTAGAATTGTACCTCAATAATTATTATGATGTACTAAGTTTTTGTATAAAAACAAAGGGGTTTCACTATTATACAATTAAAACAAGCGTTGTGCCCTTACTTACCACGATTAAGTTTATAGTGAGACCACACAAATCAGGGTAATTATATTCAAACTAAAAATAAAATGTCATATATATACAAAACTCAAGTTGGTGACCCCAATCATTTCTCAATTCTTGATTAAAAATCACATTTAGAAACTAGTTTTGACTAGTCTCCCAAATCATTTGATTGGGAATCTTTTGGTGTGTGTGAATCTTGTATTCAAAGTAAGAATAATTCATGACTTCTTTCTAGAAAAGGATTAAGAAAAGAACAAGATATTCGCCCTATTTACACTTTAAAGTGTATGGTCGAATACAATTTCAATCAGAAAAGGTTATTACTTCTTCATCTCTTCTACCAACGAACTAGGTAGATACTTGGTATCCACTTAATGAGGTAAGAAGAGAAATTCTTTGAATAAGTTCAATGAATGTTTAAAAGGTATTAAAACCTAAAGATTATAAAACCAAAGTATTAGTACTTTGCTAAAATAGGGAATAATAAAGTGAAGACTTTTATATGCACCAAAAGGAATGTGATATGGTATCACAAGTCCACTTTCATTATGATATGATTGAATCTTTACATTTTAGTTGGAGGTAGTTTCTATTGTATAATTTGTCTAGCATTTAAATTTTCTGCTAATATAAAACATGATTAAAGCAATCATCTACTTTTCATATGAGATATGGTTAGGCATGGTACCTAAATTGTAGCTTGTTTCGATAGTAAAAATGTGCTCTCTCTTCCTACATGATCACGAGAACAAAGGGTTTGTGGCTCGTGATGCTGTCTATTAAAGAAAAGAGGATTATTTCTTAAAGACAGAGTGGGAGAATGTAACACCCCCATACTCCAAGTGCCTTACCAGGACCACTCAGGTATAAGGATACTACCATCTCGGTTGCCCGAGGTACTGAATATCATAAGACAATAAAGAAACGTACTTTTAAAGTAATTATAGATTAAGTGATTACATGTTCAAACCAAAACTAATAAAAGGAATTACAAGGTTCTCATACGGTCTACAGCTAAAACTATCAAAGCTACTAGACTTCGTCGACACGGCGGAAGACTTCTAAGCGCCACGTGATGACTCATCCGGCTATCCCATACGCGTCATATCACACCGCTCAAGAACCGCTCACCACCCCGAATGGATCACCACGATTTTTAAAACATTTAAATGGGGTCGGTACTAATCACACAATTCAATACATATATCAACAATAAGATAAACAGACAGTTGAATCGTCACACACACACACACACACACCACCAACTCCCATCGTCTCAATATCGACCGTCCACTTTGGACCCCCCGCCGATGGGGGACCGCATCGTTCCCACCTAAGCCCCGCTCATCGTACGAGCGATAACCCTGTCCCATTAATGTGCGCATCCCCTTCCGTGGCGGGTTCCACGAAGGGCGAAACTAGGGCGTGAAGTCACTCCCGCAAGTGACCCCACTCACCGAGAACGCATCTCGAGAGCCATAGACAACCAATCACAATCACAATCACAATCACAATCATCATATCAAACAACTAACTACAAAGACATCACCAATATCCCATCATGGGACTAATACCGAGTAGGAAATCCTACCCGGAAAGCACAACACGCAGACGGTATCTACAATTTGTATCAAAACGGCTCCTCTACGAATTCTCCTCCTATCATACAAACACATAAAGACTACACATCACAAACTACACACCAAAACCCCCAATTCCTAAATTAGGGTTTAACCAATCTTAACAAAACATTATAAAAACTATATTAAAAGCTTACCCTCAACGCAAGGAATCCAACGACACGAAAAACGACAAGAACCGACCGTCGAACTCAGGAATTGCTAAGAATGCGATTAGGAAGATGAAGTGGTTGCTTTCTCTCTTAAACGGGGTTTTAGGTTTTGTAAAAGTGAATTAAAACAATGACGAATATGTTTAAATACCTTAATCGCATAATTAACAAAACCCGAGAAAACTCCCCGTAAAAACGGACACTCGATCGAGTACCCAAGGTACTCGATCGAGTACCCCTACTCGATCGAGTACCCCCACTACTCGATCGAGTACCCAACAGTCGTCGAAACTATTCTAAAACGCAACTTACCCTTACTCGACAGAGTAAGGCCTACTCGATAGAGTACCCAAAGACTCATAAATACGGAGTATTACAGTCTTCCCTCCTTAAAAAGAACTTCGTCCCCGAAGTTCAACCCATACATAAAAACAACCATACAGACTCGACCAAGACACAACAACTTAGCTAAGGACTCAAGAACTCGACCGAACATAGAACATGAACTCTTAACACCCACTCCACCAACTATGTTTACTTCCACAACATGACTCACTATATCGTATCTACCACATATATATCTCTCACGACACCAACTCCATACATAACCAACTACCATCCTCTAATGCTGCTAGCTCCATAATATCATCAACTATCAAATCCAATACCAAGACACTCATAGACATCAAACGGGATGTTACATTCTACCACCCTTAAAAGGAGCTTCGTCCTCGAAGTTTACTCACACTCGTAACCTCATCATCCAACTGTCAATACTAGCGAAATATTCTCACACTCCTAAATATCACGCTACTACAAGCACGGTCATGACCTTTAATAAAATCACCCACAACACGAATCGATCTTTTATTCTACATCAAGACTCAACTTCCGAATATATTACCATATGTACAACCATCAAAATCTGTTTTATCGCATCCTACTCCTCTTAAGACAAACGTTACGTCCTCGTAACTCACTAATACCAAACCATATCTATATCTCATTACCCTCTGTACCACCACATGTCTAAGATAACCGTCTATAACCCAAACACTCACCATTCTTATATCCAAGGCTCCCATACATAAACATTTCCCATTCCTCAACTCATTCGGCAGCGCACCTAACCTATACCATAAACTCGTAGCAAATCACCATACCCACTCTTCATTATTACTGCCAAACAACATACCTCTCTACGTAAGGCACTTATCTCCCAGAAGCATAACTCACGATCCGCACTCGTTACGTACACGCACACTAGATCCTCAAATTCTTTCTTTCATTACCGCAAAATTCATACACAACTTAACATGACACTAATTTCCCCAACACCCTACACTCACTGTCTCAACAAAAGATTATGAACTACCTGCCGCTTTCAGATCATTACCACACATGTTCCACGAATTATTTTCCATTACCATGTCTACCGATGTCTCATCTGAAAACAAGATCAAAATTACCGTAACAACCTCTCACAACCGTGTCCCATCAACAGATTATCACTATCCCATGACAACAACGAAACATATACAACTCTATTTCACATCATACTCTACCTCATTCCCAACTTAACCTGGTAAAGAAAACATGAATAAGCAAGACAACTGTCTATCAGCACAAACTGAAACTCGCAGAGAGCAACATCAAACAAAACAACAACAATCTATGTATAATGGTATGTACTTTGAAACTCGAATCATAATCATCCCGCCTACTCCACCACAACCGGTGACGGCATCACAACACCGCCACCAACAGCCACACCGTAGTGCGAAAATACCCGCATCACAGCACTATGTACCGTGCCCGGATCACCACCCGAGGCACCACAATCACACCGATAGACATCACAACTGCATACAATTCCCATAAATACTGACTTAGCATAACTTCTCAGACAAGAAAAACTTACTCAAATCCACTTTATTAAATCACCACGCAACATATTATATGGATAAACAGATAAGCATCTCATGAACATCATCTCTACCATTTCCCGGAATACACATGTGTTATCAATACACATAAAATTATAACTAGCCATGTCAAATCAATCAAATTATTACCTTTTTGGATATTATTAATATAAATTACCGTGTCCAACATATATATTACCGAACATTCATAAAACAATTTTATAATTATCATACCATACCACTTCTTGTGAGGTCAGAACCTCACACAAACATTTACACAAATCACGGACCGTAATCACAACCAACTAGTCAATCCTGACCACGTAAGTCACCACTCGAAAAAGGTTACCTGCCGCCCGAGTTTAACTCATATGCCCCTCATAACATATTCCCCCATTCGCACAACCATCACTTTCTGCCAAATATAATCACACCTTCACTATTCAACTAATAGCGTCCGCCTCATCTAACCACATCTTATACCCTCTCACAATCATACACAACAATCAGGTCCCTACCAAATCAACCTCTTTAGAATTGTTACCTTTCTAATATTCCATCACTCTTAACCATTAGTGATAACACCACAATGCCACCGCTGCTCGTATATCAAATCTCTTACACTCATATCAAAATAACATGGTTTTTCTCCTATTTTTTTTTTGGTTAATATTGCAAATAACGAACATCAAACCCATCCACAAAATTACCTCAACATTATTCCCAATGCTATCTTATTTGTATTGTCATCCAACTCTCCACCAAATATCTCGTATCGTGCCAATACTCCACCAACTTCTTACTCCCTTAATTCCTCGAAACTCATTACCAATCATGTTGCCCTGAAACTCCTATATAACTTTTAGCTAACATCCTCGTGATACCATCACATATTTCTATGATTTCTTATCTTTATATCACATAGCTCTGGTGAACATTTTCCTCAGCTTACTTTTATCCTTCTTTTCTCTTTACACTCAATAATACCAATTAATAGTTCAACTCCTTATTCCTTCTAGCTAACTCTTTAGAAATCTGGTTACCCCTTCGTTGCTCCAAAACTCAATTCCATTATTTTCTACCGACATCATCTCACTCTTTCTTACCATGGATCTTCTCTTATTATGCTATCACTCATACTTGCCACTAATCTATCCATAGAACCAACGTTTAATGTTCAAACAATTGTATCCCCCTTTTTACATCTCTAGAAATCAGAATTCATTTAATACCGTTAATTACCCAAGGAAATCACACAGTAGTTTCATCTTTTAATAAACCAAACCTCCTAAACTCACTCACTGTCTACAAATACACCTCGCGACATGTCTCCACAAAGTTCACTATGTATTACTCTTCTCAACCCCTTTAAACGAACTTTCACTACATAAATCCATAACCCACACGACTCCTAACCATTTCCTTCCATAACTCTTTACACATCTCAAGCTGCCACTATCCACATTCTTACTTTCAATCTTTTCATTCTCACGTTCATTATACTCACATCATCCCTTGCCTATATTCACTTATTTTTACCTTACTCAACACACAATCATATCACTCATCCCGTCTCACAAAACGTGCGCCATGCCTCAATAAACTATACCAATCTTCCTTTTCTTTTTCCACCATCTATCATAATCACATATAACTCATGTCCTCCCCACCGGACTCATACTTATCATAGTGCCACTCTTTACATCATAAGCTTGGGTAACTTACGCTTCAGGACCAACACATACGTAAAACAATGCATAAAGAAGTAATACAACACCTTTGAATTAAACATAATATGCAACGAATGTCAAAAGACAAACATATGACCCGAAATACGCATATGACCTGCACAGACCCCACTCGATCGAGTACCAGGACCTACTCGATCGAGTTGAGGCTACTCGATCGAGTGCCCAACATGCTCGATCGAGTGCCCCGACTCTTAACCCAAACGGACCTTCGGATCTCGACTTACTCGACCGAGTAGCCCGGCTACTCGATCGAGTGACCCCATACTCGATCGAGTTCCCGAGGTACTCGATCGAGTGCCCAAAACACGATTCTGGTCAAAATAACGACAAGTACCCACTCGATCGAATCAAACCCACTCGATCGAGTCATGCAGACTCGCGAATACTACCCGCATGTTATCTCACATACCCCAACGTACTATGCATTCATTATTATTTCAACATTATGATTACAACTACGCATTCAAATCAGCGCGACTCCTCATACAATCAACAAAATAATCTACTTCGTGTTATCAAGTGCCACGTTATAAACAACCATCATGCTTTTCATCCAATTCGTTATATAAAACACATATCATTGAACCTCTATTCTTCATGTTACTACTCACCAAAAGCCAAACATTACCATCTATCATGCTCATATAACATTCAACTTTCTATTACCCGCATGTTTTAAATTTTCATAACTTTTCATAACACAAACCACACCCATACACTACAAATCCTATTCCCATGTTGCTAATACAACAACATTACAAATCCACTTCATCACACATCATCATATACGAACTACTTTCTTTTTCTACCATATCATTCATCATTCTCATATACTTTTCCAACTATTCCAACCAACATGTAAGCCAACTATCATGCAACATGCTTTCAACAAACCATATATAAAGACAATTAACATACACGTCGCACATATACACACGGACTCCACGTTCCCATACCATGTGACTGGCTTAAGTATCATGGGGCCAAGATTTTGAAGTGAGGGCGCCTACTCACCCAAAACCTAGCATCGGTCGGGGCTCCCATTACACATACACCAGGTTCATTTTATTAGACTCCCTATGTTCATTATGTTCATTAGTTACGAGTTCCAAGATCGTCGCTCGATACCATTTGTAACACCCCATACTCTAAGTGCCTTACCAGGACCACTCGGGTATAAGGATACTACCATCTCGGTTGCCCGAGGTACCGAATATCATAAGACAATAAAGAAACGTACTTTTAAAGTAATTATAGATTAAGTGATTACATGTTCAAACCAAAACTAATAAAAGGAATTACAAGGTTCTCATACGGTCTCTGACTAAAACTATCAAAGCTACTAGACTTCGTCGACACAATGGAAGACTTCTAACCGCCACGTGATGACTCATCCCGGCTATCCCATACGCGTCATATCACACCGCTCAAGAATCGCTCACCACCCCGAATGGATCACCACAGTTTTTAAAACATTTAAACGGGGTCAGTACTAATCACACAATTCAATACATATATCAACAATAAGATAAACAGACAGCTGAACTGTCACACACACACACACACACACCACCAACTCCCATCGTCTCAATATCGACCGTCCCTTTGGACCCATTACCCGCGATGGGGACCGCAGCCGTTCCCACCTAAGCCCCGCTCATCGTACGAGCGATAACCCCGTCCCATTAATGTGCACATCCCCTTCCGTGGCGGGTTCCACGAAGGGCGAAACTAGGGCGTGAAGTCACTCCCACAAGTGACCCCACTCAGCCGAGAACGCATCTCGAGAGCCATAGACAACCAATCACAATCACAATCACAATCACAATCATCATATCAAACAACTAACTACAGCACATCACCAATATCCCATTATGGGACTAATACTGAGTAGGAAATCCTACCTGGAAAGCACAACACGCAGAGACGGTATCTACGGTGTATCAAAACGGCTCCTCTACGAATTCTCCTCCTATCATACAAACACATAAAGACTACACATCACAAACTACACACCAAAACCCCCAATTCCTAAATTAGGGTTTAACCAATCTTAACAAAACATTATAAAAACTATATTAAAAGCTTACCCTCAACGCAAGGAATCCAACGACACGAAAAACGACAAGAACCGACCGTCGAACTCGGAATTGCTAAGAATGCGATTAGGAAGATGAAGTGGTCGCTTTCTCTCTTAAACGGGGTTTTAGGTTTTGTAAAAGTGAATTAAAACAATGACGAATATGTTTAAATACCTTAATCGCATAATTAACAAAACCCGAGAAAACTCCCCGTAAAACCGGACACTCGATCGAGTACCCAAGGTACCCGATCGAGTACCCCCTTACTCGATCGAGTACCCCCAGCTACTCGATCGAGTACCCAACAGGTCAGAAACTATTCTAAAACGCAACTTACCCTTACTCGACAGAGTAAGGCCTACTCGATAGAGTACCCAAAGACTCATAAATACGGAGTATTACAGAGAAAATGTTCAAGAGAGCCACAAACTGAGATTAAGACGTAGGAAGATGTTCCTTCTTGGTCAAAATCAGTAGAAATTTATTCGAAACTTAAGTTAATAGGAGTCATGTTACGTTTTGAAAGTAACGAACCTGTAACTTATTAAGATGCTTTATCTAGTCTCAACTACGCAAGAGTCCGAAATAAGAATAAGCATGAAAATGTTTATTTAGCTTGGTTTGTTGGTGGGAAAGGGTTTTGCATGCAACAACAACGCTTCATTGTATTCGGATATGATTTGATATAGTTGGATTTTAAAATCATCTTGCATAAGTTTTGTAAATCGCAACTATCTTAAGGTAGGATACGAACTTACAAAGAAATCTTAAGTAGAAGTCAAGGAGTTGAATGGTATGTTCATGTTATAAACCTTTCTCGATTTGTCGAGTAGTTATGTTTATACATGAAGTTTAGTGGGAGTAAGGTGGTGTTAATAGTCTTATATGTAAATGACATATTGATCATTGTGAATGATGATAAAATAAGGAGAAGAATAATACATCTCTAAGATATCCAGTTCGATGGATATTAGCATAAAGTTAATATTCTTATATTAATAAAAATCTTGACAAGTTCAAAAGTATTGAACATAAAGAAATTGAATCCTTTGCTTCCGCTGCTAGATTAATACATTACGCTAAGATGTATTACTATTCTTAAACCTCGTATACTTGGAGTGTGACGAGATGTTACAAATCAAATCTTTGAGAGAAGTCTCTATAAAGCCACATAGTTCATTAGTTAGTAGTCATGAAGTACTAAAGATATGAAGCTAAGCATTTAGAAATGAGATGGATTTATGAGGATGGTTAGATAATAATCTTAGCTATATTATTTAAGGAGGATATCTTCTAGAAACGTCCTAGGCAGTTGAACAATGAGGTATATACAACAGAAATTGAGTACACTTGCAATAATGAGATATGCAAGAAGGAAGGGATGATATTAGGATTCGGTTTTGTGAATTGGAGGAACTATGGTAGTCCGTTCCAATAACCGAATGTCCTATCCCTACTGACTGTGAGGATAGTGGGAGCTATTCTAAAGCAAGATAGCCTATGTCTAGATTGGATCTAGATACATATACTCAAAAAGTTTTTATAATAAAGATTATACATAACAAAGGGACAAAGTATATAGTAAAGTTAGTAAGTGCAAAATGTTGCTAAGACTTACTAATCAAGGCCTTCTCATAGGCTTAGCATGATGTGTCATGCCATTTCAATTGAATTGAGATGATCCATTATATATACGAGATTAAAAATGAATTATAGATTATGTTGTAATTGATATTGTATCAATTTTACATATGTGATAATGCACTCATCGTTTGAGTTTTATTCAAAACTCTTTTCCTTAATGCTTTGTTTTTTTCCAAATAGGTTGTAGAGACAATTTTAAACCCTATTAAAGTGAACTGGATTGACATAGTATTCGCCCCTAGTCACTTATATGAGGTGACGTCTCCTAGTGACTAGAGTGTGAGTCGATCGATGGCAAGTTCAAGTGCCATAGGGTCATAAGGGATGACTAATCGATCACTTAGGCAGACTGTATAGGACACTCTGTCGGGCAGTGACCGCTTATAGAGTTTTGGCAATTTTCTATTGCCTGGTCGTGGTGAGAGCTACTATAGTATTCTTTTGAGTCGATTCTTTGACTAGAGACTGTTCACCCAAGTCAGCACAGTTTCTGATTGACTTTGATTTTTGCCCCAAGCCATTCTGTCAAAAGAGGTGAGTGTGCATCTTTTGGCTCATGATGAACTGTGGGTGTACGAAGGGAATAGTGCGATAGGAATTATCTATCCCTTGTCAGGGTTATTTGAAATCTCAAGGCCACTCGAAGAGCAGTGAACTGGAAATGCGTGGCCACGCTCGGAAGGTATCTACGGTAGATAATTCCGGTCAGACAGTTACTCTCTAGATCGAGGAAACCACTCTAGATATAATCAAATGCAAGTACGACCTGCAAGACACCTTGCATTGAGTGGGAGATTGTAATAGGACAAGAGAATTTGTGACGCACACTTGTCTCGGACAAGTGGGAGATTGTTGGAGTATGTGTCCTCAACAATAGTGCGATCACATGAATAAATCTCATATAAGAATACGTAAGGGATGATTTAATATATATATTCAACTGATCAACATTAATCGGTAATGATTGGCTAACTAGAGTTTGACATTACTGTCGTTTGACAGTGGTGATCAGTTGATCCCTTAAGGTCACACCTAAAGAACGAATCCCTCAATTGTAAAGTTAATCGATTGTATGACGATACAGATTGATTAAATCCTTAAATTGAACAAATTGATATATAAGAGAAAATATTTTATCTTATTGTAATATGATTAAATAAGATTCAATTTTGTAATTAATATGTTATATTACTAAAATTCATTAATGTTTGTGAAACATTTGAGATAAGAGTATTTGGTTAATCATAATTGCAATATATTAACTGGACCTAATGTGACCCATTTTATATACATGTAATTGTGAACTACTTGTTAATTTGGTAATTGTAATTTATTTAATATATAATGATATTTAATTAGTTAAATATGCATTTATATTATTGATGACATGTTACATGTCACATGTCACAACATATTACAAATGACAAATGACAAAAATAAAATGGAGTCCATTTTAAATGGCTAAAACCGGTTTATGTAAGGGTTAGTGGGTGATTATTTTATGCTAATTAGAACATAATGATGACCCTATTGCATGAAAGATACCTACACCTATTCTAGCTTTTCTTGTGAAGAACAAAAGGTAAAATTGGGATGAAAAATTGGACTACCCTATGTGCTAAAACCGGTTGCCTCTCTATATACTAACAAGTGAATTGTTCTCATTTTGTAATATAATTCTTATGCTCAAAATCTCTTCGTCTCTCTACATAAAATTTGTTTTATGCATAAACTTTGTTCATAAATTCTAATATTCACATAACATTACTATGGTAGTAATATAACTAATATTAGTATTAATATTTAAGGTCACTACAAATATCATCTAGTTAATAATATTTGTAGTATTGTGGGATAGTCTTGGTGCAACTAAGAAGAGGTATTCCACTATGAATACTTTAGGTTTTTTGAGGATCATCCAAGTATCTTATTTAGCTCAAGATCTAGATTTGGAAGGAGTCCAAATCTAGTGCCCATAAATTCGTCACAAATGTATGTAAGAAAATAGTTTTCTCCTTATTTTTGATTAAAACATCTTGCATGCAACTAGATCCATATGAGTATAAATTATGACTAATTTATAAAATCTATTAAATAAGTTTAATAGAGGTTTTAGAAACTTTCAATTTCCACTAGTGCTACGGGTATTTTTATTCCGTGCATTTTCTACGTGTATACTTTTTCACCCATTCTGTAACACTCCCATTTATTTAGGAGCCTTTAGCTAGACATTCCCAAATAAATAAGACTGTTACCATCTCGGTTTCGCGAGGTAGTAAATAACAAAGTATAACAAAGCAAAGTACTTTAATTAAAACTTAGCATTTACATGTTTATTACAACTTAACCAAACTAAACTTAATATGAAATAAGATACAACTCGCAGCAGAAATAAATAAAGTGATTAAATAATATATGTGGTCTAGACTTCTAGGTAGACTGGCCAAGTCCTCACGCATCCCATAGCTCCTAAGTCAGCTAATCTTTAGCAGCTGTCAAATCTGATCCCCATTATGGTTCATCACAAGTATTCACGAATACACTGTCAACCACGAGGTTGAGTAGGAATAGCTAAACAACAACAATAAATGAATACAAGACAATATCAAATGCAAATGCAATGCATGCTCATGATCAATCCTTCGACGCTCCCGTTCATCCCGCCAATCCGTGGTCGGGGTAGTCTCATCATCCCAACCGAAGTTGAGGTAGTCTCATCATCCTAAAAACAAGTCCTGCAGAAGCTGTTCTGAGGTATCCAATCCAAGTGCTCATGATATGAAAATGCAAACAATTGAGCAACACAATTTCTTACCATCTCAGACACGAAGCCGAGATACCCAATAATCATCTCAGTCACGAGCTGAGGTAGTCAATAATCAAATCATCTCAGTCACGAGCTGAGATAGTCATTAAACAATTTATATCAACGCAACCAACCAACAATCATATATCATCCATCACAATTCCAAATAATTCAACCTATAAAATCAGATAATACCATTCAAGTAAACGTTAAAGTGATTGAGTAGCTATCCTACCTTTTCGCAAATAATCGAGTCACTCGAGTCACACAAGCAATCAAAACTGATCCTTTAAAAATTCATAACCTACATAACATAATTATGTACAATTACTATATGACCAATAATCAACCAACTAATCATGCACTTATCCTATGCCCATCACGTCCTAATCCCTCTGACAACTTCAAAGCTAAATCTCTAATTCTACCGTTTTACAGCACAGTTCAGTCACGCTATAAAATTCATAATTAATTCAATAAAAATCTAAACGATGCAAGACAAGTGGGGTTGGAACCCTAAGACACATATCTACAGTTCTTGTAAAATAGACTTTCCTCAAATTCCAGACTTATCAAGGTGTTCTTGAAAGCTTTATAAATACTGACGAATTCTGTCGCATAAAAAGTATCGATTCATAAAACAAGTTTAAAATATTATTTTTGATAAATTCCAATGCCTACCATCATCTATACTCTTCAAAGTTAATATATGCAAAAGACCAAACGAAATTTCAATTTATAACTTAGGTTTACGAACCAAACTTCAGACTACTAGTGCATTCGTGGATTCTTAGTCGACATGTTTATAACGAATTTATTCTGGAAAATTTACACAGTCAATGGCTACGAAATTTACTGGCATCAACTAGGCTTTAAAATAACCTAAGTCTATTCTTTACATTTTTGAAGATAATGACCTTAAAATGGTCTGATAATTCGGTTAAGACAACTTACAAATTTACAGAATTGCTGTAACTTTATTCTTTAACAAACTCGTCACAACTTTAACTATAGATGATTATATTTAATCTAGACATGATTAGCTGATGAACTAAAACTTAAAACATGCTTATAAGGATTAAAGATTAAAACTTTGAAAGATTAAAGATGAACTTACGAAATAAAATATTACATCCAATAAAAGTAGATGCAAAATCCTCAAATTGATTCCCAATATCCCTTTTCCCTTTTTTTCTTCCTTCTTATTCTCCCTCCCCCTCCCTAACTTTTATGTGATGTTGTAACAGTGAATAAGTGATTTATGAATAGGCTAGCATGATAGATATAGTAGTAAGGTAGTATTATTTTACGAAAGTTTCGCTCTTTATTATTATTATTATTATTATATTATTATTATTGTAACTACTACAACTATTATTACTATTACATATTATATTAGTCTTTCCATAAGTAGCATTACCACATACATCATTTACTAATTTTATTATTACCATAACACTAATATTATTAGGATCATTACTATTATAATTATTATTACCTTTAACTATTATTAATTTCCTCATTAATATTTTATTAAATCCCGAAACAATTCCCGACCATACTCATACTAGGCCTAATATAATCGGCCCACTTATCTTATACACACGGCCCAAGGCCTTATTACAAGCCAAGTCCAATTCCTGACTTTCTTACTTAGTTTATTATTTAATTAACGTCTTACTTGCAACTATTATTAGAAATGCTATTAATTAATTATTTAAACTACATAAATTATTCTCATAAATCATTATTATATTACGAGGTCTACATTCTCCCCAGCGGTTGCAATATTTTTTACCCCAACGAGAGTTCATTACCGCTATACAGCCCATGTATTTCTTTAAATACGAGTTTGATCCATGATTCTCGGAAAGTATCATCCTCTATTAAATAAAATAAATCTCAAAAATTTGGTTCCCGGAAAGTCTTGTTTTCAAGACAATTATTATCCTGCCGTTCTCAGAAAGGTCCACCTCCTTCAAGTCATTTATTATTCAGCGTTTCTCGGAAAGCCTCGCCTTCTACTCAAGTCAATTATCCTTTGACAGTTCTCGAAAAGTTCTTCCCTCAAAAAAAATAAGTATCGATTAGCGTTCTCAGAAAGTCTCGCCTTCTATCAACGTCAAGTTCCTTCGGCGGTTCTCAGAAAGTCCTGCCTCTGTTCCGGCAGTTTCTTTCAACGTTCTGCTGGCCTTCATATTATAACATCCTCGAATTTCTCATTTTGACATTTTATAATTTATTTAACCATTTAATTACTTCATTTTATATTTTTAAATTATTCAATTCAATTAATTCATTTTAAACATGATTTTTATAAAAGTAATATTTTTAAAGCTTAATTTATATAAAAATACTTATTATAGTCGGATAGTAATACTAGTGACAGTAATAATAATAGTTTTCCGTCTTAAGTTAATATGGACTTGAGACATTTTCTTGTCTAGCATAGGACCGTCACAATTTACTTGTAAGGCTAAGTTTAATTTTGGACCAATCAAATCTTGACAACACTCATACCACTCACCTCACACACTCTACATTTATATATATAATCTTATTATTATTATTATTATTATTATTATTATTATTATTATTATTATTATTATTATTATTATTATTATTATTATTATTATATTTATTATTATTATTATTATTATTATTATTATTATTATTATTATTATTATTATTATTATTATTATTATTATTATATTAAGGATGCGCGCAACTTTCATTAAAAAAACAAATAAAAGTTTACATGAAATTGGTGGGGAGCCGAGAGACAATCTTGGCTCCCACACCCTTATTATTATTATTATTATTATTATTATTATTATTATTATTATTATTATTATTATTATTATTATTATTATTTTTTTTTTTTTTTTTTTTTTTATATATATATTAAGGATGCGCGCAACTTTCATTAAAAAAAGAAATAAAAGTTTACATGAAATTGGTGGGGAGCCGAGAGACAATCTTGGCTCCCACACCCTTATTATTATTATTATTATTATTATTATTATTTTTATTTTTTTATTTTTATTTTTATTTTTTTTATTATTTTTTTTTTTTTTTTTTTTTTATTATTTTTTTTACCCGTCCCCACCCCTGCTTTTTCCCTTCTCTTTCGTTAAATCAACATCAACAACAACATTCACACAGCAACAACAACAGTCAAGCAGTAAACCGAAAACACCATTTCCGTCACCTTCAACCTCAGATCCCGACCTCATTTCTGAACTTTTTTCGCTAATTCTCGCGCCATTAGCTTCCCCTTCTCGTCCTTCTTCTCTGCATGTAAGAAAGACGCCAACTTTTCCCCTGTTTCTGTTCGGCCGTCCATATCATGGCTCGAAAATCCGTGTTAATCTCGTGTTTTGTGATGTCTAGGTGTAAGCTTGGACGACTCGGAGTGGTTTTGAGTCGGAATCGCGTCCATTGAAGAAGTTATAAGGTAACGATGATAGGTTACTCGACAAATGTCGAAATTTCCGTCTTTTGTATTGATTTATATGCTCTTTTTTTGATAAAGTTTGGTTCTTTACATTTTTCTCATTGGTATGGTAATTTCCGTCTCAATTTGATGGTTGAAATGGACTGTTTGGAATGGTTTCGTGGAGTTTGCAAGCGGTTTTTGAACTGTTTTGGAGCCGGAACGGGCTGTTCTGGTACCGTTTTGTTGGACTGTCTTTTTCTTATGCAGTTTTACGGACTGTTTTACATGGGTTTTCGAGCATTGTTAGGATGAGTGTAATGGTTGTTATTCGTGTTCTAGTTGCGTTCTGTTTCCGTCTCAAACTTATCTACCATGCCATCTTAATCGTGACTTGATTTGGACAGTTTTTATGCTCCGTTGGGTGTCGTTTTTGGGTTGCGTGATGGACGGATAACGCGCTGAAGCAGGAGAGTCTGTACTCTATTCCTTTTAGCCGTGGGAGGTGGTGTGGTGGCCGTCAAGACCTGGTTGGGTTCCATTCTAGCAGCTTTTGCAGGTGTGGTCTCGGTATGGCAGTGTTCGGTACCGTTTTTGTGACTGTTTAACAGGTTGTGGGAACAGTTTATGGTCAGTTAAGGACGGTCTTGTATGGGTCGTATGAGTTGTCTTTGGCTCGGTTTTGGGACATAAATTTTGAGTTTGCTTGACACGGTTCTTGGGCTGCTCATGGCTGCTTGTTTGGGCGTTATTATGGTGGTTGTTTGTGGACTGATTTAGGGCGAGATATGGAGTGGTGTGAAGAGTGGTTATGGGTAGTCGAGTGGTGGGTGTTGAGGTCGAGTATGAGGGCTGCCTAGCAAGTCTTCAAGTCGTGGATTTGAGTGGTTTTGGCACTAGTTAGTTTAATTGAAATATTTGAATTTCCATCTTGTGTTTTATATAACGTAATTCGTTAAATATCGTTCATTATATATATTTTTCTCTCATGATCAAAGTGTTGGGTTTCACATGATTTAATGGTTGGTTTTTACATGAGTGATTTGTTGGACTTTATCATATGACTTAATTGTTGGGCCAATCTTATGTTTTGTAGTGGGCTCACAAATGAGTCACTTGTGCTTGTTCCCATTTTATCCCGTAAATTTCACATAACATAAATTCTTCATTATCGCTTGTTATATTTTATTTAACCGGCATGTTTAATTATGAAATGAGATATTTATTAATATATTAAAAGTATGAAAGAATTATTATAAGTAATTACTTGTAAAGAGTCGTAATCTTGTGAAAATGCCATAATGTTATGCCTTCTTGCGTGCCTCACATTTACGCCCTACTTGTACTGTTCTGGCAAGTGCGGTTTGGTTAGTTGTGTTGTTCTGGCAAGTACGATTTTGGTCACTTGTGTTGTTCTGGCAAGTGCGGTTTGGTCACTTGTGCTGTTCTGGCAAGTGCGGTTTGGTCACTTGTGTTGTTCTAGCAAGTGCGGTTTTGGTTACTTGTGTTGTTCTGGAAAGGACGATTTTGGTCACTTGTGCTGTTCTGGCAAGTGCGGTTTGGTCACTAGTGCTGTTCTGGCAAGTGCGGTTTGGTAACTTGTGTTGTTCTGGAAAGTGCGGTTTTGGTTACTTGTGCTGTTCTGTCTAGTACGATTTTTGTCACTTGTGCTGTTCTGGCAAGTACGGTTTGGTCACTTGTGCTATTCTGGCAAGTGCGGTTTTGGTCACTTGTGTTGTTCTGGCAAGTGAGTTTTATCATAGTCGTCCTACCAGGGGAATTATATTTAATGAGCAGTAAAGGTCTTGCTTGGTTATAAATATTGTCATTGTTTGGATGTAAGAGTCTTTGGTCCTATCAGATACTAGAGGTGAGATGCAAGCCTTCTAGTTGCGATATGATCGTCGGGATTTATGTTCCCATCCGTTCTTATGGTGAGATGAAAGCCATATGTATGAATGTGATATTAGTAGCCACGTCCCGTGCAATGTTTGCTAAGTGGTTTTCCAAGTAATGGCTACGGTTTCTATTCTTGAAATTTGCATTGATTGATCCCTTACTTAACTGCTCCACATGATTCGGATTCTAATCTCATATCTATGTTGTATTTCCTAGAAATGCATGTCTTTTGTATAAATGACCGTATTCTTGTCTCTCGTATTATTTAATTGTCTCACATGAATGGTTGAATCTTTATTATGCTAATGTTGATCTATCTTGCCATGTTTAAATATAAACTTGATATTTATATCTTTTGTAAGTATTTTACATGACTTACCTGTTTTAGTTCTTTGTTATGTTCATTTTGAAAATTTGTGGCTGGGAGAACCTTGAGTTACTCCCCATTGACTGTGGCGTTCATGTTTACATGAATGACAGGTATTAGCTGGTGCATTTATGGGGTGAAGACATATGTGAGCTAGCGAGCACCTTGGACTTGTAGTCGGTTTAGTAGAATTGCTTAGACTCACCCTTTATCATTTGTCATTCGAGGGATATATTTTTCCTCACCTTGACTATCATGTTTGTATAATTTAATCTTTATTTCCGCATTCTTTATTTGTGATTTAGATTTTAATGAACCTGCGCTTTAAATTTGAAAAGTTTCAAAAATTTCCTAATTTCCGCTTGAATTTATATGTTATATTTTCCGCGTTATCGCAGGGTATCACACATATGATTCCCCATGGAGTTCGAGAGAAACAGCTCCCGAACAGTTCACTAACCCTTTCAGATAAATTCCTTTAGAAGTTATCTTCAGTTAACTTTCATAAGCGTTCTTATGTTCCGTCCTTCAGAGAGATACCAAGTCATCTTCAGACAAAGAAAGCTTTTGCCGAAACGCCTTCAATCCCATTTCACCTAGGGGTGTTACAGGTATGATTTCTTCTTATGGCTGGCGATCCTCCTTACGTAGTCTAATGGAGTTTAAACGACCCTCCCCGATAGTCGACAAACTCTAAAATGTTCTCGACGACAGGTCCTTGGCTCAGACCCTTTGAGCCGCCTCGCGTCGCCATAGTCTTCAGGTTGTAATCATTGATTGACCTAGAGGCTATACTTTGAATTTTGCCTAGTCCAAGCCTTAGTCAAAGTGGGGGCTCTGTAGACACCACGTTTCTGCACCTCCCGCCAACCACCCAGTGATGATTGGGCCGCATGTTTAATTATGCGGAGCGATTTATGACCTTTCGTAAGTTCATTAACACGTGCTAGCTCAAGCAGTTGAGTCAACCTCATGGTTGTCATCTACGCGCCGATACGGTCCTTTTGAAAGTAATTAGAGTTCATTTGGAGTCCGGGTCAAAAACCGCTTCTATTTTCTAAACCGTCTTAAACCCGAGTTGGAATATTATGGAATTTTCCGGAGTAATATTCCTAAATTTTATCTATTATCACGAAAATATCTACCTTGCAGAATAAGGAAGCCTACATCTTCTATAATTCCTAAAACCAACCGCGAAATCTTTCTTGCTGAGGAGGAAACTGCCCAAGAGAGAACACAGCAGGTACTGCGCCTCTTGGAATGGTCGCAGTTCTTGCTGCGCCTCTTCCCGGGCTGCTTTTTCTCCAGTTTCCAGATTTCCTCTGGATTTCTTTCCTATTCTTACTTTTACCATAATTCCTCCGTATGATTAGTATAAATAGAGGCCTCCGCCTCATATATTTTTCACGCGAGTGTCCGCCCTTCTCTTCTCCCTTTGCATTCTAAGACCGCGCTCTTGCTTTTCGATGCCTACGTGCTTGATCTATCCAACCACGTAAGCTCAGATCATTCTGACTACCAGTCATGTTTGCATGACCGACCAATTTGACCACTACACTTTAATCAACTCAATCAATTTGTTCTAAATCCTCTTAAGAGGGCACTTTCATATTACATCGACTCGAGCAATCACTAATACGATAACATACTTAATCATCATACATGTAAGTCTGAGGGTGTAAATCCTAATTTATTTATTGTATTTTATTATGTATTAATTAATGTACGAGTTTATACCACAAGTACGCTTAAAATCGTTTTCAAAACCCTTCTTTCAAATCTTTTTTTTTTCAAAACAGCATTGAAAGACGTCCTAGAAGAAACGCATCAATAGATGCGCCTTCTGGATGGATCGCAGCATCTGTTGCGCTTCTTCCAGGGGTTGCTTTTCTGCTGCTGCCTTTCTTCTTCTTTCTCGAGTATCTGTTCTTTCTTTGTCTTTCGTTTTCTCTTCTTCTTTCTTTCAAAATTCTTATATTTTCAGTTTGAAATTTGTTTTCATTAATACCTTTCAATTATTTTCGACCTAAATCCCTTATAACCGATATTTGCGGGTTTTCGTCATTCAATTCAAACCCGGATTTAAAAGGCTCGATTTGTTTATATCAAGTTTGAAATTCTTATATTTTCAGTTTGAAATTTGTTTTCATTAATACCTTTCAATTATTTGTTTTGTATGTAAATCTGTTTCCGACATCGCATGATAACCAACTTGTAGTATTTCGTTTTAATTCTTTTTTTTTATCGCTTTATGACGGTTCTTAATGTATGTAATCTGACTAAATCACCTTCACTCGAGTTGTATAATGGTAATCAACCTTAATTAATCAATGAACAATAACGATTCAACGAGTCTGACTTTCACAGTCATAACCCAACTCAAGAACAGACGCACGGTCTGATGCACCTCTTCAAAGGGACGCATCAGATGATGCGCCTGTTCTGAGGTGGATTCTGCCTCTGAACTTATCTCGTTCAGACGTAGGCTTTCTAGTTAGGTTTTAACCGACTATTATTTGTATTATCGCTAATAACTCGACATATTATCATATTTTCTTTAATTATTTTACTTCTTCTACCTTTTTATTCAAAATCCTTCTTTTTCAAGCGTACTTGTGACGTAAATTCAAGTTATCCATTGTAATTCAATTGTAATTTATTTTTTGTAATTTTCTATTTACTTCGTATTATGTATGATTTATTTACTTGACGATCAAATTTAATTAATCTAATCTCCTACTTCGGCTCAATTAAATTGCTAAAATTGTTTGTTCACTGACTTAGTCTAATTCTCACATGTTAGGATTAAAACGTGGATGTTGCATTGCATGCATACAATTGACAACATATCAAGTATAGACAACTTTCCTGATCATTAGTAGAGGCCGCTATCGAGGTGGGCGGGATTAGGCGTTCAAATAAACGAGCTTCCTAATACGTACCCTCACCCCTTACTCAAGCTCTGTGTAAACATCCGTGTTCATTGGCATCATGAGAGTCATTCTAGACATAGAATGCTAAGGGTAACGAATTTCTTAGTGTTCATGTCACTACTTTGTGTCTTGACATGATATGAAGTATTCAAAAGGTTCCAATTTTCCATAAAAATTGGTGGCGACTCCACAAAAGCAGGCTTTTCAAACCTTTCACAAGTTTCAATGCCTTACAAATCGGTAATGGCCCATGACGTGCCTCGGCCTCGCGCCGGAGTTCCATGGGAGAAGTGTCGCCGCCTCAAAACCAACGCGCGAGTGCACGTGGCGCGGGTGGCTGTGTCCACAAGTAGTCAAGTACTTCTTTTCTTAATTTCAACAAGCTTGCCAACAGTGCTTGATTACTCCTCATAAATTTGGATACAACCAGCACATAACCAGCTTTGCCACAGTTGTATGTGCACCCAAGACCATCTGAATTTCCTTTTTGACGGCTACCTAAGAAACTAGTATTGTAATCATTGTCGTCTAGTTTTTTGAACCCTAAAGAACAGTTCAGATGATGCAACCGTTTTAGTACCAAATGCAACTAGGTTGTTTACAAAAAAACGAGTGCCTTAATAAAAGTATTTAACCTTTGATTTTTGACTTGGGTGTACAAACTTTCTTCCGACTGTTTGCTTTTGCTTTTTCTTCCTCTTTTCTCTTTAGCCTCCTTTTTTCCAATAGGATTGGTTCCAACGATTCCTTTACTTTATTGAAGTTTGAAATAGTATCCATTGTTTCAGTCCTGGTATGGTTATAATCACTCAAAACTAATGCTTCTGCTATCTCAGCTGGATTTAATTCCCTCTTCATTTCATCATTCAAATCACAATCAAATTGATGTGACTCATATTTGAGCACATTTAGTCCCCGAATTAACCTCATTCCTATGCTTTATAGCACTTATTTGGGTCATTTACTATCTTTAGTTTCCCATTTTGCATATTCTTTGAGGTTTTGTCTCCTTGGTAGGAAAGGATTGCTAACCTTGCATTTATGAGGCGAAATGGAGCTAAATGGATCGCATCCAATGACCAAGCATCAAAGAGAAGACCAACACTAGAGGCCTAAGTAGATAATAAAGTGAAATGGGCAATGATGAAAGGATCCTTTCATCCCCGACATGATACTTGCGGATTGTTAAGAATCAAAAGAAGAGAAGCATGCTGTCCAGGAAACCGAGCGGATCGAGCATGATTCGAGCGTCTAAAAGCACCAGGAACCGAGCGTCTTGTTCCCAGGACGAGCGGCTTAAAGTGCCAGGATCCGAGCGGATCACAAGGCAGAACAGCCCGTGCCATATCACGGGACGAGCGGACCGATGCAGGACTAGCATGGAGGATCCGCTCATTTCCCTCGGGAGTAGTGATACCGTCGTCAGGTACCAAAAATAAAACCTAGATACACTAACAGAAGCAGCGGTAAGTAGGGTCGATCTCCACAGCGAGGCGGTCACTATCTACTTGTTAATTCGGTCTGTCTAAGGTCACAGGATGGGGGTTTTAATTGATTTCTAAACTACTGAAGATTAAGGGAAAGAGAAATAAAGGCAGAAAATGTGATAAATATAACAGATAAGAGAGAATATGTCAGGATTTCGGTTCACCATGGTAGTCAATTGATTCAATTGCAATAGCCTAGACAATCTACTGTGAGAAGGATAACGGAAAGGTCCTTCCTGTCCACTTTCTATCCTAGAATTCCACTAACTTAACTTCCGTCCTCATTAGGGTAGTCTACTGTTCATAGCGGGTCTGTTCATTCCAATCTTCCGATCCAAGAACGAAATTAACCAAATTAAAGGGTAACTTAGAAGCAGGCACTCAACTAAGTCGGTATTATAATTAAATTGCCATAGGTACAGATTCTCACAACTAAGCCGTCTAGTCTATTCGCTACATCGTCTTTATTCTACCATAGATCCCCTAATTCCAACATGAATGACTTTAGCTACTCATATTGCTAATGTTGTCAATAATAAGAATAATGAAATAACTAATAAATTATTGTAATAAAAATGCATAAACTAATTAGGGCAGAAATTAATTAATGAAGAACAAAGGAATTAAAGCAAACAAAGTATGAGATTAAGATTTAAAGAGAGAAAGATTACATTCACGAGAATTCCGGCGTAAAGAGCAACAAGATCCAAGCGATAAAACCCGAAAAGCAAAAGTTACAAGGGAAATGTTTGGGGATAGAGAAGAGTAAAGAGTGGCGTCAGTAAAAAAGTGTGTTTATGACCTAATCCCGACTTCCTTTATATAGGGAAGTCATTATTAACATAAAATAAACCTAACACGGGTTAAAAATCCCGAGTATATAAGCTAATCACTCGATCGAGTAACTTATTAAATATGCAGTACTCGATCGAGTAGAAAAAGGAGTCGATCGAACACAATTGTACTCGATCGAGTACTTTCCAGCGCACAATTCCTGCTTCGCGCACTGAACTTCAAATGACTGCCATTTCTTCGTTACTTGGGCAAACAGGGCGATTCCAGTGGCGTTAGAAAGCTAAGAGTACAAAATTTCATGTCCATTTGGAATAACCTAAAAATCGGTTGTAAAACTCGAGATATAGCTCTTAAAAGTAGGCACTAGCAATTTGAAGTTCTTCCTTTACTCGCCTAGCTATCTTACTTCTTTACGCATCATAATTAGTAGTTTCCAAGCTCCGACTCAACTTATTTCCTAAATGAATGTATAGGGACATGTATTAAGCTTGATTATGCTCCTTTCCGATTCATACCTGCAAATAATACAAGACAAACCAAAGTAGACAATTCGGGGGACATTTGTAGCTAAACACTACACAAAATACATAGAAATGCGTGCAAATGAAGTACAAAATACTTATATAAATTACACGCATCAAATCTTCCCAAACCAAACCTTTACTCGTCCTCGAGTAAACTAAATGCAAACTAAGGGAACGGAAAAAGAAAGCTCAGAGCTAGCTACAAATTGTCAAGTTAAACCAATTTAATGTAGCAAACTAACACTTATAGCAAAACGTCTGATGCAAACCAGTTGTAAGATGTTTATAATAAAGCTGAACCGTCGACCTTGCAAGACCTTTAATAATGGACTCTCACGGGTCACTCTTCTCTCATGAAGCAAAGGGTGAACATATATATGTAAGAGAGAAAGAAATATAGTCGCTCACCTAAACTACGACCCACATAAACATGCATGCAACTAATATGATAGACAATTCTAACTACCACACATACATTCCAACCAAACAAGGTCTGTCACAGCCGAGGGCTTACAAAAATATGGTAATGTGAGGCAATGGGTAAGAAAAGGCAAAACATTTATGGAAATGTGGAGGTATATGCGGCCAAGCTAGTACCTAAACAGAACCATATAACAACATCCATTTCCAACTCAATTATAGAATTAAACACAATGCCCTTCATTTGGCACAAAACTCACCAAACCGAACTGAAAATACTCCTTAATAAATGTAAATAAAGCATAGGAGCGAAACCGTCTCATCAAACAACATCTTTTTCTTTCTTTTTTTCATCACGGCTTCTTTTTTTTCGTTTTTTTTTTTCGATTTCTCTTTCTTTCTTTTTTCTTTTTCTTTTTCACGTTTTTTTTTTCCTTTTTTTTTCATCCTCCTTTTCTTCATTAAATACCAACTCCAAGTCAATGGATACAAGCCAAATTTGGCACATAAATTATATACCGCAAAATAATCTTAACTAGCTTGACAAGACTGGCTAAATTTGGATGTAGCTAAGGGTCACAGGCAAATTCGACTAATTTGGAGTTAAATGGGTAAAAATGAAAGAAAGGGGAAATGTAAGCACCTCCCTGCATGTGACACCAACCACTAACCCGGATGTATGTAGGCAAAAAGCAATTGAATTTCATATACGTGCAAATTAATGATATATAATATGCAAGGAGTAACTACTCACAATCCTACATGAAACTGGTCACAAATGACACCAGTTTATAAGGCTCTAATTCCTTAGAAATTATAAGTAGGTTGCCAAAATTTCAGGTCAAGTCTATTCGTTCAGCTAAATTTTAACATTAACTCGTAGATATGCAATAAGACAAGGCTAAAGATATTAAGTTTTATGCAAGGCTTAAGTAAAAAGGACAATTATAGTGCAATTTCATCATTGAAATCAACCGTTCCGACTCAACCTATATGCAAAAGTAGACGTGAAATTTTTGAATTTTTCAAATTTTCTAATTTTTATGAGATTTTTGAATTTTATAAAAATAACAACAATGCATACAGAAAAATTAAACGTGATAACAAAAATGCAATAAAAACATAAATGCAGACACATATATGGATGCATAACCTCCCCAAACCAAACGGTACAATGCCCTCATTGTACTCAAAAATAGGGAAAGGTAATGCAAACTGAAAAGGAGAGAGTGGAGATGCAGAAAACTTACAAGAGTACGCGAAGTAGAGACCTCCCCTAACCAGCCAACAACGTGGGAGGTCGCAAACAGCTGCCAAAACATCGTCACAGGAAGCTAATCCAAGCAATGGGCATCTTAAAACAGCTCGATCGAGGAGATGGGGCAGTCGAACGAGGGATCACCTTTGGCAGGTTATCGATCAAGAAGGATATACGCTCGATCGAGCGAAATCAGCAGCAGAAGTTCTCGATCGAGTACAAAAAGTACTCGATTGAGTCATCCTCCGTAGAAACTTGCAAAGACGCAACAAAAACGGCCCGCAAAACTAACAAAGCAAGCATAACTGAAATAGTCTATGGTATGAAAACCAATTATTACACATACGACTAAAAAAAATGTTTGAAAAACAACTAAAAATAAAATCTCTCCGGTTTGCCTCCCGAGTAGCGCTAGCTATATACAGGTCCCAGCTCGACCTTCTTTTCTTCAACAGCTGCTCCAGTCAGTTAGAATCAAAGCAACTCAAAGCTCTTAACAATAGATCATATAACTGCGCATGTGTTACACAAGAGCATAAGTAGCACCAAAGTATAATAGAAACATAGGAAAATAACATGTATAAACGTTTAAGTCTAACAAATTTCCTATGAGAGCTCCTAAATTTGTCAACAAAATAAAGTAGTTCGGGAGCAATTATCAATAATCTAAGGCTCCGTTTCAGATTAACAAAGTTGTGACGACAAGTACGGCGAAAAACTATTAAATTACTTGTCCAGCTAGGAGGGGGTATGGCATTAAAATATGGAGCATGAGTCAAATGAGGCAATGCACTATTTAAACAAGCACTAATATAATGATCGTCAACTACCTCAGTTTGGTCGCTCTTAGTGATGAATTATCGACAAAGGAAGATATTACCTCTTCCGTGCTAGGAGTGATAACTGACTCAACTGTCTTCTCATCACCCTCCTTAGTAGAATCCGTCCCGTAAATCGCAGCCTGAAGCGCATCCAGCTCGACCTTGAAAACGGGAGATTCACCGTAACCATTGTCCTCATCAAAATCGTAATCCAAAACGAACCAAGATGACATTTCATTGCTCTCCATGGCCAAGATCAAAGGTACTCAAGCCTTACCTTTGACGATCTTTTACTTAGAGTTGTCTAGGTAGGACCTGTAGGACCTAACAAAACAACACTAGAGAAAACGATGAGAACTGCCTCATGGAACTAATCCCTTGAGGCTAAAGACAGACAAAAAAATAGACAAGCAAATAAAATAGTTGCATCCCCGGCAACGGTGCCAAAATTCGATACGTCGTCAGGTACCAAAAATAAAACCTAGATACACTAACATAAGTCAGCGGTAAGTAGGGTCGTTCTCCACAGGGAGGCGGTCACTATCTACTTGTTAATTCGGTCTGTCTAAGGTCACGGGATGGGGGTTTTAATTGATTTCTAAACTACTGAAGATTAAGGGAAAGAGAAATAAAGGCAGAAAATGTGATAAATATAACAGATAAGAGAGAATATGTCAGGATTTCGGTTCACCATGGTAGTCAATCGATTCAGTTGCAATATCCTAGACAATCTACTGTGAGAAGGATAACGGAAAGGTCCTTCCGGTCCACTTTCTATCCTAGAATTCCACTAACTTAACTTCCGTCCTCATTAGGGTAGTCTACTGTTCATAGCAGGTCTGTTCATTCCAATCTTCTGATCCAAGAACGAAATTAACCAAATTAAAGGGTAACTTAGAAGCGTGCACTCCACTAAGTCGGTATTATAATTAAATTGCCATGGGTACAGATTCTCACAACTAAGCCGTCTAGTCTATTCGCTACATCGTATTTATTCTACCATAGATCCCCTAAACCCAACATGAATGAAATTAGCTACTCATATTGCTAATGTTGTCAATAATAACAATAATGAAATAACTAATAAATGACATAATGAAATTGTAATAAAAATGCATAAACTAATTAGGGCAGAAATTAATTAAGGAAGAACAAAGGAATTAAAGCAAACAAAGTATGAGATTAAGATTTAAAGAGAGAAAGATTACAATGACGAGAATTTCGGCGTAAAGAGCGACAAGATCCAAGCGATAAAACCCGAAAAGCAAAAGTTACAGTGGTAATGTTTAGGGAAAGAGAAGAGTATAGAGTGGCGTCAGTAAAAAAGTGTGTTTATGACCTAATCCCGACTTCCTTTATATAGGGAAGTCATTATTAACATAAAATAAACCTAACACGGGTTAAAAATCCCGAGTATATAAGCTAATCACTCGATCGAGTAACTTTATATCACTCGATCGAGTAAATCCAAGCTAAAACCTCTCGATCGAGTAATTTAGATACTCGATGGAGCACTTATTAAATAGGCAGTACTCGATCGAGTAGAAAAAGGAGTCGATCGAACACAATTGTACTCGATCGAGTACTTTCCAGTGCACAATTCCTGCTTCGTGCACTGAACTTCAAATGGCTGCCATTTCTTCGTTACTTGGGAAAATAGGGCGATTCCGGTTGCGTTGGAAATCTAAGAGGACAAAATTTCATCTCCAATTGTAATCACCTGAAATTCATTTCTAGAACTCGAGATATATCTCTTCAATGTAGGCACTAGCAATTTGAAGTTCTTCCTTTACTCGCCTAGCTATCTTACTTCTTTGCGCATCATAATTAGTGATTTCCAAGCTCTGACTCAACTTATCTCCTAAATTAATGCATAGGGACATGTATTAAGTTTGATTATGGTCCTTTTCGGTTCATACCTGCAAATAATACAAGACAAACCAAAGTAGACAATTCGGGGGACATTTGTAGCTAAACACTACACAAAATACATAGAAATGCGTGCAAATAAAGTACAAAATACTTATATAAAATACACGCATCAAGTAGCATTTCCTCAACTTTTATTAGGGTCTTAATAGTCATTTAAGCCCTTAGTAACCCTAATCCTTGTACCTAATCTTTAGTATAAATACCCCTTTGTACTACCTAGATTAGCATCAACTCTTATGATCTCTTAATAAAGTTGTAATCCTCTCTTAATCTCATCTTAATACTCTCAAACTAGTATTAATTTAGTTGTAATACATTTCTTAATATTAATCACATCTTAATCTCTCCTTAATTTCTCTATTGTTCTTCCTTTATTTTGGGTAATTAGAAGATTATTTGGGTTTATTTGGAGGATTGACAACCTTCCATCAATCATAAACTACTTCTATTATTCTTTGCTTTATTATTTGGAATCATCTTCATAGGTAAAATTCTCTCTTAATCTTGTTTAATTATTGTTAATTACTTTTATTTATTCATCATGTTTTGCTTTGTTGGTATGATTGACAACCTTATTAGCATGCTAAACTTGATCATGAATGAGTAGTTTCCTTATCTAGGGTTAATGGGGAATTAGGGGAAACAAACATGGGGATTGATCTATGCTTAATTTAATATGTTTTCATAATTAATTTGCTTGTTTGTTGTGATTTCAACTTATGCACATGTTATGTTTCATGAAATGCGGGCCTATGAATCCTTGCAATTTTTTATCCATCACCTATCTCTTCAATGAGGCTTGTAAGCTTATAAACCAACTTGATCCTCATTATACCATGCATAGAGTTGAATAGGAAGGATTAAGTCGACTTGTAGGTGTTGTATAATCTAATCGATTCGGCTCCGGGACCCAAACCTTCTTAGGGATTGTAAGATATACACTAACTCGATCCCATCATAACAATAAATGCTTGCATCTGATTGAGAACATGTTTGTATGATCAACTCCCATGAATCCCCTATGAACCCCATGACACCCTACTACCTTTAATCAATTGTTTATAAACCCTTTTTTTTAATTGCCTTGCTTTGCTGTCATTACTTTACTTTTATTTTGTTGATTAATTTAGATTACACATCACCTCAACCCAAATTATGACACCCTAAGACCTAGCTATTTGCAATTAGGAATCCTACATCAATACCCGTCCCTTGGGATCCGACCTTTACTTACCTCTTTACTAAGAGTAGTTTGTGAAGTTATAAATATTGTTTTGGTTGGTAGCTTTTGACGACGAGTTTTAAACCCACACCAAAAATGGCGCCGTTGCCGGGGACGGTGTTAAATTGATTTGATTTTCATTAATTGTTTTTAGTTGTGTCTTTCTTTACCTTGGGGAAGTCAATCTCCTCAAGGTTGTTCTAATTGTTTTCGAGTTGTTTGATATTTTGCATGACTAGGAGATCATAAGATAATGTATTACCTATTGATTTCGAGATTGAAAGGACCTTAACCAACAATAGAAGAGTTGCTAGAGGTACTTCAAGAGTTGTAGGTATTGGAGAGATTGTGGACATTCAACCAAATAGCATTGAGTTTACCAACCCTTTTGCAAGAGAAGGAGAGGACAACCCAATACAAAACCCACCACACAATCAACCCAGAATGGCTAAATTTTCATCACATTCCATACCAACCGAGGAGAACCTACCAAATGGTACTCCTACACCACCACATTTAACCGGTAATTTCATTGCCAAATCCGTATTCATACAACTAGTTGAGAGAACTCAATTTGGAGGGATGCCTAGTAAAGACCCTCATTCACATATGGGGACTTTTTGTGACTATTGTGATGCGATTTCTCAAACCGGAGTTACTCAAGATCAAATCCGATAGATATTATTTCCTTTTTCTTTGATCGGTACCGCAAAGTAATGGTTAAAGAGCCTAGACAAGGCTACCCTTGGTATTGATTCATGAAAGAAGCAAGCATTTCTTTTTACAAGAAATTCTATCCTCCGGAGAAGACCAATATGTTGAGAGCCAAATCACCGGGTTCAAGCAAAGGGATGAAGAATTAGTGTATGAGACATGGGAGAGATTTAAGGACACTTGTCGTTCTTGTCCACACTATGGGCTTAATGAGTGGTTCCTTATGCATCAAATTTGGAACGGTCTATTTGAAGATTCCCGTAATATCATCAATATGGGATCCAATAGGATGTTTACCGAAGTTGATGATAATCAAACATAGGCCAAAATCGAAGAGATGGCGGTTCATAATTCGTAATATAGTAGGCCTCAAAAGGCCACTAGATGAGGAAAGCATGAGGTAGATTCCATCACTCCATTAGCTGCTCAATTAAGTGCTCATATTGACACCATCAATTTGAAGTTTGAGAAGGCCATGGAGAAGCTTGATGAAGCTTCTAAATCACCCAAACAACATGTTAATGCTATGGTGGCATCATCCTCAATTCCAAGTGGAGTATGTGGAAGTTGTGGAACTTTGGGACATGACCAGAGTGAATGTAGGGGAACAAGTGAACAAGTGAATGCTTTCCAAGCATAAAAAAGTGGCACCCCATGTTCCAACTATTACAATGAGAATACCAAATTCTATCCAAATCTTTCATACAAAAGCCAAAATGTTCAAAACCCTCAACCAACATACACCTCACCTCCAATGAGAAATCAAGCTCAAAGACCCTTTTTCAACCAAAGCCAAGGTTATCAAAACCAACCTTCATACAATCAAACCAATGACCAAGGCTTTGATGTTCAAAAAGCGGTCCACCAAATGCAAAAGAATCAACAAGAATTTTTCACCCAAATGCAAAAAAATAGCCAAGCAAAAGATATCACCATCAACAACATACTAGCCCACACCAAGATGTTGGAAACTCAAATGACCCAATTAGCATCTTCTAGCTCTCAAAGACAAAAGGGGCAATTACTACCTCAAGGTAATCCACCAAGACATGAAACGGTGAGTGACATCCATTTGAGGAGTGGTACAAGTTATGAAGGGCCGAAGAGGCCAATTAATGAAGATGTTGTGAATTCTAGTGACAAGCAAAGAGTTGTGGAGAACTCTAAGGAAGAAGAAGAACCCACCACCAATGAAGTTTCAAAGAACAAGAATGAAGAGAAGGCTAAGGAAAAAGAGCCTATTGTGATTAGACTTCCATTCCTAATTCGTCAAGCTAAGCCTAAGTTTGATGAACAACTTGGAAAGTTCATGGAGATTGTAAAGAACTTAGAAGTCTCAATCCCATTCACAAAATTGATCAATCATGTTACGGCCTATGCAAAATACATGAAAGACATTCTTACCAAAAAAGAAATCCATCTGGAAGCTAGAGACTATTGTCTTTACCAAAGTGAGTAGTGATATTCTTCAAGGAAGTTCCCCTCACAAACTCAAAGATCCGAGAAGTTTCTCTATTCCATGCACCATTGGCGACACTACAATCAACAAAGCATGATCTGACCTTGGAGCAAGTTTAAGTATCATGCCATACTCGGTATGCAAGAGGCTAGGAATGAGAGAACTCAAGTGTACTAACATTACTTTTCAAATGGCGGATCGATCAACAAAGATACCTTTAGGGGTATGGGAGGATGTGCCCGTAAAAATTGGCAAGTTCTTCATCCCGGTAGACTTTATCATTGTAGACATGGAGGAGGATTCCAACATTCTTATCAGTTTAGGAAGACCTTTCTTTGACACCGCGGGAGCGGTAATTGATGTGAAACATGGAGAGCTCACACTTGAAGTGGGGGATGAGACAATCACTTTCAACCTTGACAAAACAATGAGAGCTCCCCGACTACATGAGCCATGTTTCATGATCGACCATTATAGCCGAGAAATTGATAGAAAGAAGTTGGCATCTCAATACAAAGATCAAACTATGGGTAAAGAATCACCACCCATATGGAAGAACAAAGTGGATAATCTTCAAGATGCTCTATCCGGAGAGCAAGAAAATTTCAACAACAATGAGAGCTTGTATAGCTCACCACCAATCATGACAAGAAATGAGGAAGGCCTCATTGGCCATGACAACAAGAAAGAGGAGTTGTTCTTGTCAACTCATGATACCATTAGGGAGCAAGTTGATGAAGTTTGTGGTCTATGGGATGCTGAATTTGAAGGATTAGGCAATCCTTATATTGGCAATACTATGACCTTAGACCAAGGATTTGGTAATCCTTGTCATCATCTTGACTCAAGTCATCACCATAATGAAGAACACAATGTGCAAAGATCTATGCAAGATCTTTATGATGAGAATGAACAAGCCTTTGACTACTTCTACAAGGTGTTGAGCAACATCAACAACACCTTGGCTATGCCCCCTTGACATCTCATCCAAGAATGAGAGTTTGGTGGAGTCCTCCCTAAACCACTATTTGTAAATATTCTAACCCCTTAACTAGCATTTTATTTCTTGTATTGAATTTTTGGTCATTTTTGGATTTGCATTTTTGTGCTTTGATCTTGATTTTCGTTATGAGAGAAAGTGAGGGAGGTGTTTTAACGTGTTTTGATGTGTAGTGTTTGATCTAGTATGGGGATAGCAAATGCTTAGGCAAACCGAGCCTTTTTAGTGCACCCACGATGTTGAACAAAGGAAATAAAGAAAGAATGATATGGGAAAAGGAGATCCCTACGGGCAGAACTGAGCTCGTGGGTGCAGAGTTGAATCCGAGCGTCCCAGGAGGGAATCCGCTCGTGCTGCTGATGATTCGGGCGTCCCAGCGAAGCATCCGAGCGTCCTGACCTTAGGACGTGGGTCTTGGGAGTTCTGGAATTGAAGAAAGGGGACTGTTACAAAATATGAGCATATCACATACAGGACGAGCATCCCAGGCCATGAGCCGCTCATCTTGAGAACAATCTGCGTATCCTGGTTGCTTCAAATAATTTAAAGTTCACGCTGTTTATAAATCCGAGCGTCCCCAGGTGAAGCCGAGCGTCCCCAGCAGTCCAATCTGCTCGTCTTAGCAAAGATCTGTGCGTCCCAGCACGGGTTGAAAATTCCAGAGCACACTGACTGAGGATCCGAGCGTCCCCAGTCCAATCCGCTCGTCCCCCGCTGCTACTTATTGAAAACATGGGATTCAAACCCTCCTCCCCTAATTCATTTGTATCTTTTACAAACACAAACACACACCCTTTCTCCCTCGAAACCCTCAATCCCCTTATCAACAAAACACAAATTCCTCAACTAAATTCACCAAAATCAAAACAAAACTTTCTCAAATCAAAATTAAATCACTCATTTATCAACAAAACACCATCCAAACATCAAAATCCTCACGAATTGAATAGATTTTATAGGGTTTGAAGGCAATTTCGAATTTCCCAAAATCGATTGGGAATTGATTGAAGCTTGAGGAAACAAGGAGCATTCAAGCACAATATTGTTTTGTTGATACAAATTTAACAAGGAGAACAACATGCAAGAACAAAAGGTGGAAACAAGGCACCCAAAACTTCAAATCTTTCCAAAAGGCAACAAGCTCTTCTAGCCTCAAAGGCTATGGTAGTGCATCAACCAAGGGTGGAGATTCAAGAAATTGCTACTCCTATGGTGGAAGCTACACCTACTCTGGCCATAGAACAATTACAAGATTATCTGGAGGTAACTTTCATAAACGATTATCATAGGAAAGCATTTGTATCCCTTACTAGGAAGACTATTATAGCTACCAAGTTTATATGTCAAGATGCCTTAGAAAAGTTGGGTGTGCTTGAAAGAACTAGGAAATTTTTCGAGTCTATGAAATTCCTAACCCTCTTCGAAATGGAGGAATTGACCTACCCTTCATTAACCATGGAGTTTGTAAGCTCCTTGAAGGTGACTAAGGTAGAGGCTCGAAAAAATGTTGAATTCCGCCTTGAGAACAAGGATAGACGAATGTCTTTGAGAGAGTTTGGTGAAGTGTTTGGTCTTTTAGAACACTATCATTATGAGAAAAGGCCTTTGAAATATGATGCCGCACCCCTTTAAAAAGCGCTAACCGGGCAAAAATTCGAGTCTTTCCGGGAGTGCCATGTTCTTTATGTTCACCATCCGGGCATTTGAGTATGGCACAAGTTTTTGGGCAACACTTTAATTGCAAGAAAAGGCACCAACCACTTTACCGAGCTTGACTTTGTTTACCTTGAGTCTACTATGAATGTCAATAGCAAGTTCACCAAAGAATACAACATCCTTCAACTCTTACTTGATCGGTGGCTTGAAATTGACAATGGAAAAGATGGGGCGGCTTTTATTGTGAATAGAGGATTAGTGACGAGGTTAGCCAAGCATTTTAACCGAGATTTCAACAAAGATAACACATACAAAGCGGTTAAAGGGAGCAACCTCCTTGATTTGGCTACTATGATTAACAAGTTCCATTGGGTCAAAAATGAAAATCTTGACAACAAGTTTGAGTGGCTCATCAAGGATGCTAAGTCCTTCATCTTGCCTAACAAGATATGCCGCATCACCGTTCATAGCCCAAACTACCTACTACCCGTCTCCGATGAAGCCGAAGTGATTATGAAGCAACATAGGGAATCAAATGCCAAGCCCTCCTCCTCCTCCGCTGTGACTCCACCATATCCATTTGCCTACCAAGAATTCAAACCAAGTGGCTCAAATGTCATGGTAGGCAACGACTACTTAACCCAACTATTGCAACATATGCATAAGGATGCTCATGAAGATCGGGTCAGTGCTTACCGTGCTCAATACCCTCCCCTCCGACACTTAGCTAGGCAAGGACTACTTGATCCATCATGTTCTTTGCCTATTTGGGCGGATAGGGAGGTATTCTTCCCAAATGCTTCTAGAGATGCCACCATGGATAGTAAAGTTGCTAGGGGGAAGGAGCTTGTTGTTGTTGAGAACGGGGAAGGTAGTGACTCTTTCCAAGAAGAAGAGGAGGAAGAAGAACAAAGCTAAAGTGATGATGAGAGTGGTGAAGCCTTTGGGTCAATGGAGGTAGATGATGAAGATGGTGAGGAAGTTGATGATGAAAGCAATGATAGTGATGAGGATGTCGCAATGAGCGATATTGAGGATTGACAAGCTTTATGGAGGATTCCATTGTGAGTTTCCTACACCTCCTTTAGCTTTGTCTTTATATCATTTTAATTTTATCTTGATCATTAGTTTTGAGTCCTAGCAACACTTAGAGGACTCCCACCTCGGTTTCATTGAGGTGTCTCATATTGTTCCCACTTTTGAAAATCCAAAATGACAATTAGTTTCATGCATTGAATACTTGTGCATGAACTTCCCTTTTTTTGACACTAGAAATAGTGTCTTACTCGGTTTGGGGAAGTTCAAACACAAGCATTGGGAGTTAATCCAAATTAGCTCTCCAACCAATAAAATCATGCATCATATAGTATAGTATAGATTGCATCACTTGTATATATATATATATATCATGTAGCGTGCATATTAGTGTAGAAATCATGCATTCTCATTTAGCTTGCATAATTTTCTAAAGTATTGGCCATTGAGGACAATGCCTATACTAGTGTTGGGATGGAAAATTTTAACTTGACTTTTAAATAAAAAACCATAAAAAATTGAAAAAACCAAAAACATGTTCATTTCTTTTATAGTGTAGAATTGTATATTGTGTATATACTTGTTTGTTTGTCTATCCTCCTATCACATTGATCAACTGCGCCACATCGGAGGCATGAGGATTATGAAGACTGCATGGTGTGATCTTTCCAATCTCCTTTTTTCTCTCTATGTTAATGACTATGTGGCTTTATTTTGATTGATGCGGTATTAACCAATGTGATTCTAGGAAGTTGCATTTAGTTTATATGGCATATTAGTTGATAGAAACATTTGCATTAGGTTGTATAAATGTTAGTTGCATCATGGCATGTAGTTGCATTACAAAAAAAGTTTGTGAAAATATCTATTTGGGAAACTTGATAAGTGTATATAAGGCCCTTGTAGATACTTTTTCTTCTTAAGACTTTGCTCATTAGAATGCTTCTAAAACACCCTAGGATGTGTCATGCTAGTATCCTTTAACCCATGGATTAAGGCCAAGTCAAGAGTACCTTATGGTGTGATAACTCTTTGGCTACCGTTTACTCCAAGGTGACCCTTGAAACCATGCAACCATCTTCCACTTCTATCACATTTTGTCAACAAAAAGGGAATGGGCACAAATATTTATCAATTTGAGTTCAAGCATTGAAATGAAAATCAAGAAGTTTGCAATTTGCATCAAAGAAAAGAGGAGTACCAAAAATAAGAACTTCTATGCTTAATAAAAGCACCCCCGCTACAAATGGGGTGGCTTTGAAAATGTTTAAAAGAAAATGCAAACATTTGAAAGTTGTCAAGTGTTGAAATGCCAAACATTAAAGAAATGGCAAAAAGAAAGTGTTCTAAAAAATGTCAAATGCCAGAAGAAATTGGCGAGGAACAACAACATCAAAAGCAAACTACCGTATGAAACTCAAAACACATTGATCCCTTTATCCATCGAATCCACTTTTGTGCATGGTAGAGAGGGGACGACCCATCTTCTTGTCTAGGCAAGAAGGGGAATTCCGCGATCCTCCAGTGTTTCTAACACCATAGGGAGACTACTCTTGACGAAAGCATTTAACGATTGAGGACAAAGGTACCCTAGCTTGACACAACTTGGAGGTGATTTATTGGTATCCTTCTAGGCTTAGTAGTTTGAAGAAACCATATCTATGATGGAATGTGTACCCTTAGATTGCTTCCCCTATAGATAATTTCTGCCACTTAGATGAGAAAAGTGGCTATTCATTTTTGTAGATGCATCCATTACTTTCTTTTGTGTGCTTAATGCTTGTATGTATCGCCATTTTGGCAACCCCACCTTACCTTTCAGGAAGGCATCCTACCTCATGGTTTTCTTGTTGTGAGTTGAAGGGGGCGGAGTGAGACCCGCTAATTGTCTCATATCGGCTATATTAGTAGGTTAGTTTAAATAAAGGTCCTAGTCTTAGTCACCTCTTTACTCGGGATGAGCAAAGGTTCGGTTTTGGGATGTTTGATGTAATTCATATTTGAGCACATTTAGTCCCCGAATTAACCTCGTTCCTATGCTTTGTAGCGCTTATTTGGATCATTTACTATCTTCAGTTTCCCATTTTGCATATTCTTTGAGGTTTTGTCTTCTTGGTAGGAAAGGATTGCTAACCTCGCATTTATGAGGAGAAATGGAGCTAAATAGATCACATTCAATGACCAAGTGTAACACCCCGTAAATTTGAAGACCTTTATTATATTTTAAAAGTAATATTTTATTCTATTTTAATTTTATATTAATTTATTTTAAATCAAATTTATTTGATAAAATTTAATCTTATTTTATTTTGAAGAAATGTAATTATTTTTGATAGTTTAGAAATGTTTAAAAGTGATTTAAACTATATTTAAACCTTTTTCCTTTGATAAAATAGATTTCGGATAAAAGTCGTACAATTGGGATTTTCCCATTTCTTACGGTCGTTGGGTAAACGAGTTTGGATATTGGGCATATGAGTACTTAATCTTTTAGTAAAATCGTGTTTAAGAACTTTAATATTCTCGGAAATCGCGTTCGACGAATAATTCTAATTATCGTCGAAGCGAACCCAAAACGTAAATAATTGACCACCTTTCCACACCATTTGGACCGACCACCTACCCCCATTTTTCCCCTCTTTCAATTCTCATTTCCTCCATAATTCACTCTCTCTCTTCCTTTCATCAAACACCAAATTCATCTCAAAAATCCTCCTTACAATTCCTAAATCCACCATAAATCCTTTATTTCTCCACCAATTTGCATAAAAATTATATAATTGGAATCCTCTCTTCAATCCTCATCTACTAGTAAGCTTTATTTTCATTTCTCCCAATTTTGTTTTAAGACTCATCTTTTAGGGTTTTCGAATTTAAGCTTAGTAATTGTGTTTTTGTTGTTCTTATAGGTGAAGAATATGAAGATGAGTTAGGAGACTCATATATTGTAGAAGATGATGAGTGATTTCGGTTTCTAGGGCTCTTTCTCAAGTGTTATTGTTCTCTTTTTCTAGCTTAAGATAACTATTCCGAGTCACTCGACGAATTAATGTCACATTAGTAGTTGTATTTGTTGTATTTGTTGTTTGTTGTTGTTTGTTATCGTTTGATGTTGTTTGTTGTTGTTTGAGACGGTCTTGTTGATAAATGAATGAATGGAGTAAGATGAGTATGCTTATGTTTAATTTATGTTACCCATTTGTATATTATTGTTTGGAACAAATTTGGATGAGGAATTATGTGTTGTGACAAGTCCGTGTTTTGGCTGGAACGCGTCAGTACCGGATCGAGACTGTTTCCAATGTTTCCAAAAATATGACAGATTGAAGGGCATCGAAAAATTAGGTGGTTTAGCCACTTGAATCACTCAATTCGGAGTCCGTATGAGTAAATGGCGTCGTTTTATCGATTAAAAATTTATAGAAAAGTTTACCCTTGTGTGAGACGGTTATTTATGCTATTTTATTATGCGAGAATTTTGTGGAATTAGTTATTTTGTAAGTTGGAATGTTTTCTTTATGTTGATAGTGTTCGCATGATAGAAATTGGAATATTGCATGAGAATGATATTGTAATGACTGTTGTGATTTGAGCCAAAATGGGCCAAGACTCCGAGCCATGTTATTCAAGAAGAAATCCCAGATTTGGAACCTAACTTGGCTTTGGAAGATAGGCCGATCCGAATCCTCGAAAGGGCAAACAATCAACTTAGAAACAAAGTCGTGCCCCTAGTTCGTATCCTTTGGCGTTGTGGAAATGTCGAAGAAGAAACTTGGGAGCCTGAATCTTCTATGTTAGTTAAATATCCCGAACTTTTCTCGTGAGGTAATTCTCTTTCCTTTATCTAATTCTTGTGAGTTTTAGCTATCCTTTCGAGTGTTCCTCTCCTTCTCTTAATTACTCTTCGCGTTAGTAGTCCTTGCTTAGTTGTTTAAAAGTTATAGTTAGAGTTTGGTCATAGCTAGTGGAGTTATTATCCTTATTATAGAGTTTCGAACTAAAGATTTTTGAAAATGTTTTAATGTTTTCCCCTGGTTTTAACGTCAATGAGTGGTAAAGCTCATTATTGGAGACGTCCGATAATTGGTTTTCTCATTTGTTGGTGTAAAAATATATATTTTTATGTCTTTGATTTGGAATGTTGATGTTCTTGAACGGCCGACGAGGATATTCCGTTCCATTGAAAAGACACTTATATTTCATACGTTCATATTATGAAGATTTTGTTTACTTGATTTTAAAGAGATAGACCTACATATATACAATGTTCCTTCTTCTAAGTTTCGGGGACGAAACTTCTTAAAAGGAGGGATGATTGTAACACCCCGTAAATTTGAAGACATTTATTATATTTTAAAAGTAATATTTTAATCTATTTTAATTTTATATTAATTTATTTGAAATAAAATTTATTTGATAAAATATAATCTTATTTTATTTTGAGGAAATGTAATTATTTTTGATAGTTTAGAAATGTTTAAAAGTAATTTAAACTATATTTAAACCTTTTTCCTTTGATAAAATAGATTTCGGATAAAAGTCGTAAAATTGGGATTTTCCCATTTCTTGCGGTCGTTGGGTAAACGAGTTTGGATATTGGGCATATGACTACTTAATCTTTTAGTAAAATCGTGTTTAAGAACTTTAATATTCTTGGAAATCGCGTTCGTAGAATAATTCTAATTATCGTCGAAACGAACCCAAAAGGTAAACAATTGACCACCTTCCCACACCATTTTGACCGACCACCTACCCCCATTTGTCCCCTCTTTCAATTCTCATTTCCTCCATAATTCAGTCTCTCTCTTCCTTTCATCAAACACCAAATTCATCTCAAAATCCTCCTTACAATCCCTAAATCCACCATAAATCCTTCATTTCTCCACCAATTTGCATAAAAATTATATATTTGGAATCCTCTCTCCATTCCTCATCTACTAGTAAGCTTTTTTTTCATTTCCCCCAATTTTGTTTTAAGACTCATCTTTTAGGGTTTTCGAATTTAAGCTTAATAATTGTGTTTTTTGTTGTTCTTATAGGTGAAGAATATGAAGATGAGTTAGGAGACTCATATATTGTAGAAGATGATGAGTGATTTCGGTTTCTAGGGCTCTTTCTCAAGTGTTATTGTTCTCTTTTTCTAACTTAAGATAACTATTCAGAGTCACTCGACGAATTAATGTCACATTAGTAGTTGTATTTGTTGTTTGTTGTTGTTTGGGACGATCTTGTTGATAAATGAATGAATGGAATAAGATGAGTATGCTTATGTTTAATTTAGGTTACCCATTTGTATATTATTGTTTGGAACAAATTTGGCTGAGGAAGTATGTGTTGGGACAAGTCCGTGTTTTGGCTGGAACGCGTCGATGACGGACCGAGACGGTTTCCAATGTTTCCAAAAATATGACAGATTGACCGGCATCGAAAAATTAGGTGGTTTAGCCACTTGAATCACTCAATTCGGAGTCCGTATGAGTAAATGGCGTCGTTTTATCGATTAAAAATTTATAGAAAAGTTTACCCTTGTGTGAGACGGTTATTTATGCTATTTTATTATGCGAGAATTTTGTGGAATTAGTTATTTTGTAAGTTGGAATGTTTTCTTTATGTTGATAGTGTTCGCATGATAGAAATTGGAATATTGCATGAGAATGATATTGTAATGATTTGTTGTGATTTGGGCCAAAATGGGCCAAGACTCCGAAACCATGTTATTCAAGAAGAAATCCCAGATTTGGAACCTAACTTGGCTTTGGAAGATAGGCCGATCCGAATCCTCGAAAGGGCAAACAATCAACTTAGAAACAAAGTCGTGCCCCTAGTTCGTATCCTTTGGCGTTGTGGAAATGTCGAAGAAGAAACTTGGGAGCCTGAATCTTCTATGTTAGTTAAATATCCCGAACTTTTCTCGTGAGGTAATTCTCTTTCCTTTATCTAATTCTTGTGAGTTTTAGCTATCCTTTCGAGTGTTCCTCTCCTTCTCTTAATTACTCTTCGCGTTAGTAGTCCTTGCTTAGTTGTTTAAAAGTTATAGTTAGAGTTTGGTCATAGCTAGTGGAGTTATTATCCTTATTATAGAGTTTCGAACTAAAGATTTTTGAAAATGCTTTAATGTTTTCCCCTGGTTTTAACGTCAATGAGTGGTAAAGCTCATTATTGGAGACGTCCGATAATTGGTTTTCTCATTTGTTGGTGTAAAAATATATATTTTTATGTCTTTGATTTGGAATGTTGATGTTCTTGAACGGCCGACGAGGATATTCCGTTCCATTGAAAAGACACTTATATTTCATACGTTCATATTATGAAGATTTTGTTTACTTGATTTTAAAGAGATAGACCTACATATATACAATGTTCCTTCTTCTAAGTTTCGGGGACGAAACTTCTTAAAAGGAGGGATGATTGTAACACCCCGTAAATTTGAAGACATTTATTATATTTTAAAAGTAATATTTTAATCTATTTTAATTTTATATTAATTTATTTGAAATAAAATTTATTTGATAAAATATAATCTTATTTTATTTTGAGGAAATGTAATTATTTTTGATAGTTTAGAAATGTTTAAAATTAATTTAAACTATATTTAAACCTTTTTCCTTTGATAAAATAGATTTCGGATAAAAGTCGTAAAATTGGGATTTTCCCATTTCTTGCGGTCGTTGGGTAAACGAGTTTGGATATTGGGCATATGACTACTTAATCTTTTAGTAAAATCGTGTTTAAGAACTTTAATATTCTTGGAAATCGCGTTCGACGAATAATTCTAATTATCGTCGAAGCGAACCCAAAAGGTAAACAATTGACCACCTTCCCACACCATTTTGACCGACCACCTACCCCCATTTGTCCCCTCTTTCAATTCTCATTTCCTCCATAATTCGGTCTCTCTTCTTTCATCAAACACCAAATTCATCTCAAAATCCTCCTTACAATCCCTAAATCCACCATAAATCCTTCATTTCTCCACCAATTTGCATAAAAATTATATATTTGGAATCCTCTCTCCATTCCTCATCTACTAGTAAGCTTTTTTTTCATTTCCCCCAATTTTGTTTTAAGACTCATCTTTTAGGGTTTTCGAATTTAAGCTTAATAATTGTGTTTTTGTTGTTCTTGTAGGTGAAGAATATGAAGATGAGTTAGGAGACTCATATATTGTAGAAGATGATGAGTGATTTCGGTTTCTAGGGCTCTTTCTCAAGTGTTATTGTTCTCTTTTTCTAACTTAAGATAACTATTCAGAGTCACTCGACGAATTAATGTCACATTAGTAGTTGTATTTGTTGTTTGTTGTTGTTTGGGACGATCTTGTTGATAAATGAATGAATGGAATAAGATGAGTATGCTTATGTTTAATTTATGTTACCCATTTGTATATTATTGTTTGGAACAAATTTGGATGAGGAATTATGTGTTGGGACAAGTCCGTGTTTTGGCTGGAACGCGTCAGTACCGGACCGAGACGGTTTCCAATGTTTCCAAAAATATGACAGATTGACCGGCATCGAAAAATTAGGTGGTTTAGCCACTTGAATCACTCAATTCGGAGTCCGTATGAGTAAATGGCGTCGTTTTATCGATTAAAAATTTATAGAAAAGTTTACCCTTGTGTGAGACGGTTATTTATGCTATTTTATTATGCGAGAATTTTGTGGAATTAGTTATTTTGTAAGTTGGAATGTTTTCTTTATGTTGATAGTGTTCGCATGATAGAAATTGGAATATTGCATGAGAATGATATTGTAATGACTGTTGTGATTTGGGCCAAAATGGGCCAAGACTCCGAGCCATGTTATTCAAGAAGAAATCCCAGATTTGGAACCTAACTTGGCTTTGGAAGATAGGCCGATCCGAATCCTCGAAAGGGCAAACAATCAACTTAGAAACAAAGTCGTGCCCCTAGTTCGTATCCTTTGGCGTTGTGGAAATGTCGAAGAAGAAACTTGGGAGCCTGAATCTTCTATGTTAGTTAAATATCCCGAACTTTTCTCGTGAGGTAATTCTCTTTCCTTTATCTAATTCTTGTGAGTTTTAGCTATCCTTTCGAGTGTTCCTCTCCTTCTCTTAATTACTCTTCGCGTTAGTAGTCCTTGCTTAGTTGTTTAAAAGTTATAGTTAGAGTTTGGTCATAGCTAGTGGAGTTATTATCCTTATTATAGAGTTTCGAACTAAAGATTTTTGAAAATGCTTTAATGTTTTCCCCTGGTTTTAACGTCAATGAGTGGTAAAGCTCATTATTGGAGACGTCCGATAATTGGTTTTCTCATTTGTTGGTGTAAAAATATATATTTTTATGTCTTTGATTTGGAATGTTGATGTTCTTGAGCAGTAAGACGAGGATATTCCGTTCCATTGAAAAGACACTTATATTTCATACGTTCATATTATGAAGATTTTGTTTACTTGATTTTAAAGAGATAGACCTACATATATACAATGTTCCTTCTTCTAAGTTTCGGGGACGAAACTTCTTAAAAGGAGGGATGATTGTAACACCCGTAAATTTGAAGACCTTTATTATATTTTAAAAGTAATATTTTAATCTATTTTAATTTTATATTAATTTATTTGAAATAAAATTTATTTGATAAAATATAATCTTATTTTATTTTGAGGAAATGTAATTATTTTTGATAGTTTAGAAATGTTTAAAATTAATTTAAACTATATTTAAACCTTTTTCCTTTGATAAAATAGATTTCGGATAAAAGTCGTAAAATTGGGATTTTCCCATTTCTTGCGGTCGTTGGGTAAACGAGTTTGGATATTGGGCATATGACTACTTAATCTTTTAGTAAAATCGTGTTTAAGAACTTTAATATTCTTGGAAATCGCGTTCGACGAATAATTCTAATTATCGTCGAAGCGAACCCAAAAGGTAAACAATTGACCACCTTCCCACACCATTTTGACCGACCACCTACCCCCATTTGTCCCCTCTTTCAATTCTCATTTCCTCCATAATTCAGTCTCTCTCTTCCTTTCATCAAACACCAAATTCATCTCAAAATCCTCCTTACAATCCCTAAATCCACCATAAATCCTTCATTTCTCCACCAATTTGCATAAAAATTATATATTTGGAATCCTCTCTCCATTCCTCATCTACTAGTAAGCTTTTTTTTCATTTCCCCCAATTTTGTTTTAAGACTCATCTTTTAGGGTTTTCGAATTTAAGCTTAATAATTGTGTTTTTGTTGTTCTTGTAGGTGAAGAATATGAAGATGAGTTAGGAGACTCATATATTGTAGAAGATGATGAGTGATTTCGGTTTCTAGGGCTCTTTCTCAAGTGTTATTGTTCTCTTTTTCTAACTTAAGATAACTATTCAGAGTCACTCGACGAATTAATGTCACATTAGTAGTTGTATTTGTTGTTTGTTGTTGTTTGGGACGATCTTGTTGATAAATGAATGAATGGAATAAGATGAGTATGCTTATGTTTAATTTATGTTACCCATTTGTATATTATTGTTTGGAACAAATTTGGATGAGGAATTATGTGTTGGGACAAGTCCGTGTTTTGGCTGGAACGCGTCAGTACCGGACCGAGACGGTTTCCAATGTTTCCAAAAATATGACAGATTGACCGGCATCGAAAAATTAGGTGGTTTAGCCACTTGAATCACTCAATTCGGAGTCCGTATGAGTAAATGGCGTCGTTTTATCGATTAAAAATTTATAGAAAAGTTTACCCGTTCGTGAGACGGTTATTTATGCTATTTTATTATGCGAGAATTTTGTGGAATTAGTTATTTTTTAAGTTGGAATATTTTCTTTATGTTGATAGTGTTCACATGATAGAAATTGGAATATTGCATGAGAATAATATTGTAATGAATGTTGCGATTTGGGCCAAAATGGGCCAAGACTCTGAGCTGAGCCAGTTTGACCGAATGAGTTTGGTCAAACTAGGTTTAAACTGGCCAGCCTCGATTTGACAAATGACCCGTCGCGGAACTCGGGTGAGGGTTTGTCTTTGAGGTGAGATTGGTTTTTATTGGATGTTTTATGTTGATGCCTTGATATTTGTGATTATCATTTCACATGTTGGTTGTTGGATGCTTTGGATGCCTTATGCTTGAGTCTTGTTGCCTCTTTTCCATTTTAGCTTGTTCTCATGGATTATGGTACTGTTGGTTAGCTGGAATTTGGATTATTATTGATATTGGAGATATTGTTGGATTGTCAGCTGAATATGCTCTTGTGTAGCCTTTCATATGCTAGGGTGTGTATGATCATTTGTGTTTGCAAGTTTGGACTCTTTGCCCCTCTTATGGTTAATTGGGTGTCCAACTTGTCTTGTGTGGCGTGGGCTAAAGTATTCAAGCTGGGACTAGGTCCTAGGTGAGTATTTCGGCCTTCATAATAGATAGGCCATTATAGTCTTTGACGAGTGTATGTTTGCGGCTTAATAGCCTTTGTGTCTTAACTTGGTGGGTTTATATCCAAGATAGGGTATGACCTCCTGGCGTACTCTTAGAAGTATGTGGTCAGCTTAAGTACTAGCCAACCCTTTGGTGGACTCCTTAGGGGTACTCATGTATTGTTATCATGGGTCTTGGATGAGGTAGTTTTCCGCATGTCGCTAGGTCTGCGCAGGTTTAGGACTAGGGTGTTTACCTTACCTCGTGGTATAGACTCGATTTACAGAGTGACTATTGACCGTCCTAAGAACTTATGCCTGTCTCTAGATATATTGTCCTTTCTTGTTTGATGATTCTATGAATCATAGAAGCTGAGATGCAAGCCGGCTATGGTTGATAGAGTTTGGATTCCTGGATGTTATGTGATTCACATGATAATGTAGTATGAGTCGGTCTAGTATTCACATGCTAGGACTATGTGTTGTTATATTGTTGTTCACATGATAAGCACGATTGTCTAGCATCTATATACTAAGGCTATGCGTTATTCATATTCATATTCTTATGTTTACATGTTATATTAATTATGACATTTCGTGGCTGGGAGAACTCGGAGTTACTCCCCACTAACTGCGGCTTTCGTATTTGTATAAAATGCGATTGATAGGTAGGTGATGCATATATGGGGTACATGGACGAGCAAGCGAGGAAAGTAACCTTGGAAACTAGATTGGCTTTATTTTATTGTGACCCTTAAATACTTTTTATGTTATAGACTTTTAGGGACATATGTCTCCCTTTTTCATATATGGGTTATATAACTTTGTTTCGCGACTTTAGCGATGTTTTATTTATGAGATTTATTTTAGACCTTGCATGTTAGACACCTTCTTATTTGGATATTTTTATAACAGGTTCAGGTTTCGTTTTCGGTTTTAAAAATTACAGGTTTTTAACCAAATGAACCTATTACAAACATATCCATGGAGTTTTTATCTAGAATTATGTGTTTACTTTTCCGCAATGAATGAGGGTGTCACACCAAGCATAAAAAAGAAGACCAACACTAGAGGCTTAAGTAGATAATAAAGTGAACTGGGCAATGATGAAAGGTTCCTTGCATCCCCGACATGATCCTTGCGGATTGTTAAGAAGCAAAAGAAGAGAAGCATTCTGTCCAGAAAACCGAGCGGATCGAGCACGATCCGAGCGTCTCCTAGCACCAGGAACCGAGCGTCTTGTTCCCAGGACGAGCAGCTTGAAGTGCCAGCATCCGAGCGTCTTCCCCAAGATCCGAGTGGATCACAAGGCTAACAGCCCATGCCATATCACGGGACGAGCGGACCGAGGTAGGACTAGCAAGGAGGATCCGCTCATTTCCCTCGGGAGTAGCATTTCCTCAACTTTTCTTAGGGCCTTAATAGACATTTAAGCCCTTAGTAACCCTAATCCTTGTACCTAATCTTTAGTATAACTACCCCTTTGTACTACCTAGATTAGCATCAACTCTTATGATCTCTTAATAAAGTTGTAATCCTTTCTTAATCTCATCTTAATACTCTCAAACTAGTCTTAATTTAGTTGTAATACATTTCTCAATATTAATGACATCTTAATCTCTCCGTAATTTCTCTATTGTTCTTCCTTTATTTTGGGTAATTAGAAGATTATTTGGGTTTATTTGGAGGATTGACAACCTTCCATCAATCACCAAGTACTTCTATTATTCTTTACTTTATTATTTGGAATCATCTTCATAGGTATAATTCTCTCTTAATATTGTTTAATTATTATTAATTACTTTCATTTATTCATCATGTTTTGCTTTGTTGGTATGATTGACAACCTTATTAGCATGCTAAACTTGATCATGAGTGAGTAGTTTCCTTAGCTAGGGTTAATGGGGAATTAGGGGAAACAAACATGGGGATTGATCTATGCTTAATTTAATATATTTTCATAATTAATTTGCTTGCTTGTTGTGATTTCAACTTATGCACATGTTATGTTTGATGAAATGCGAGCCTATGAATCCTTGCATTTTTTGATCCATCACCTATATCTTCAATGAGGCTTGTAAGCTTATAAACCAACTAGAGCCTCATTAGACCATGCATAGAGTTGAAAAGGAAGGATTAAGTCGACTTGTAGGTGTTGTACAATCTAATCGATTCGGCCCCGGGACCCAAACCTTCTTAGGGATTGTAAGATATACACTAACTCGATCCCATCACAACAATAAGTACTTGCTTCTAATTGAGAACATATTTGTATGAGGATCAACTCCCATGAATCCTCTATGAACCCATGACACCCTAGTGCCTTTAATCAATTGTTTACAAACCCTTTTTTTTAATTGCCTTGCTTTGCTTTCATTACTTTACTTTTATTTTGTTGATTAGTTTAGATTACACATCACCTCAACCCAAATTGTGACACCTAAGACCTAGCTATTTGCAATTGAGAATCCTACATCAATACCCATCCCTTGGGATCCGACCTTTACTTACCTCTTTACTAAGAGTAGTTTGTTAAGTTATAAATATTGTTTTGGTTGGTAGCTTTTGACGACGAGTTTTAAACCCACACCAAAAATACTTCCCCATTGTAAAACATCATGTGCAGCATCATAAATACCCCACAGTCTAACTTAAAATCATCTGTTTGCCACTTGAATTGCTTATTAACTAAGGGAAACATCTGCACTTTCTCGCCTTGCTTTATACCTTTGCTGCACATGTAACTCCCAAATGTCTATAATTTTTTGACAAAAATTAAATAAATCTCATTAGCGTAAAGCAACTTTTCTCCAATTTAATAAAACACATCAATTGTATTTTGCAGTAAAGATTGAGTTACGACTTACAGCCAACTCAACAATGTAAAAATATTCTGATTCTTAGAAGTTGTCATAGACCCTATTGTCTAAGTAGTCCAATGTCTCATTTTCAAAGTTGATGCATATACATAAATAATGTTCGCTTATCAGCAAAGGCAGGAACACCTAATAAAGTTTACGTGAAAAAATTTATCAGTTTAATCAGTAAATAAATGTCATAACACAAACAATTGCGACAATGCTAGTGTCTTACCAGATCTGAATTTAAGTCCAATGGCTGCTTGCAAACATTTGTCCACGTATCCCATGTTCCAGCTAATTCTTTAGTAAGTGTTTCCGTCTTCTCAAAGTCTTCTCCATTTAGCATTAATATGGTTTCTAGAATTTTCTGTAACATTACAATAACACAATAGGTTCCACTCATTGGTATAACAATGTTTTCTCAATCAGTATTACAATAACATCTGTCTTACACTACAATAACACAAATTCTTCAATACAATATCACACTTTTTGAAAGAATCTTTTTCAGTCATGGTAGAAAAATGTTTTATCGTTCATCTTATAATAACAACTGTCTTACATTACAATAACACAAACTATGCAATACAATATCACATGTTTTTGAAACAATCTTTTTCAGTCATGGTTTAAAAATCTTTTGCAGTCCTGGTTTAAAAATATTTTACAATAACACAAACTTTTCAATACAATATCACAATTTTAAGAAATAGAACCTACTGCATGTGCAAGCCCAAAGAATCATTTTAGGTGCTGGTGCTTCTTGTTCCTTTTTTGACAACTCATTCATCAGAATTGACCACGATTCAATCACAGATGACTCAATCTTCACATTAGGCAATAATGATTCTATATCTAATCTTGAATTTACATGGTAAGTCCCATATGTTGCAAGTGTTTCTCTGTTATACATTATCAACCAAATTAAAGATCAATTACTAATATTTTTAAAAATAGCAGTAAGCCTTTTAAATGTTTAAATGTTTGAAAAGAGACTTATGATTTTTCAATTGTATGATTGATGAGTCATAATTATATACATATTTATGCCTCCCCTTAATTGCTTTTGATACGGTTTTTGTGCTAGATTATGTCATTTACATGCCTTTTATGTTAGAATGTTGATACTTCCGCTATTTGATGTTTAATGCAGGAATGATGCATTTGACGAACAAAGGAATGAAATGGGCATCGCGGAGTAGGCATGGAATAATACACTAAGCATGGCACGGGAATCTGGAAGAATAAAGGAAGAGAAATAAAGAAGACAACACGAGAAAGTGGATATTAAGCAGGTGCCTCGATCGAGTACCGTGAGTATTGATCGAGGAACTAGGTGCTTGATCGAGTGACATCGGGAATTGATCAAGGATCAAACTTAATTAACTAAAATATGCAATGTCGAGAGTTGGGGTTTCTGAAGATTGGTGCCTCAATCGAGTGCACATAGGCTCGATCGAGGAACCGATATTTTCCAATATTTTCCGCAATTTCCTTAAGTCGGTTATGTTTTACTATAAATACCTAAATCGTGCCCTAAGTTTATTTACGCTTTATTTTTGGTAGCTACAGTAGAATTACCCTAGAAAACTCTCAAAATAATTTAGTTTAGTTTATTGTTCTTACTTTTGGATCTATCAATCTTTCCTCATTAATTGTTAAGGTATTTAATGGTTCTTTATTAATTGTCAATCAAGTTTATGCCTTTATTCAATTGTTCTTGTTTCATATCTTTAATCATGCTTTCATCTACCTTTATTGTTGTTAATGCTATTAGTATAAGTAGCTAAACCTCTTATCTAGGGTGAATGGGGATCTAGATTGTTAGAAGGGGATTAATATTGATGAATTGATAGTTTAATTGCTCTTTGTTGTTGTTCAGTTTGTTGGTTTGAATCTAGTTGATTAGCTTCTGTAGGGTTAATTAATTAGTATTGCATAAACTAGGATTTTCACCGATCGGGTGAAGACTAGTAAAGGCTACGACAACTGAATAGAACTAATTTAATGATAGCGATTGCATGTTAGATTAGATCTAAAGGACATATTAGAATCGACCGATCTTATGACCTTAAATAATATAAATTGCTCTATCAATAAGTTAAATCTCACCCCCGAATAACTACCTAGTGAACCTAAACCCTTGACTTCTTAAATATTATTGTTATTCATCTTTTATTTACTTGCAATTAGTTGTTAGCATACAAACAATCAAAAACCCCATAAATTGTTACTTTAAGACAGACTTAGACATTAGCAAATATATTCTTACTGCCTCCATGTGGATACGATACCTTTCTTACCACTAGCTATTATTTAGTAGTAATTTAGGTTACTTTGATTGAGGTGATACGACTTTAGCCTTATCAAATTTGGCGCCGTTGCAGGGGAGGCAACAATTTTCTTGTTTGTTTTTGTTTATTTTTATTTTTTGTCTCAGGGAACATCAGTTCCTTGAGACAGTGTTATCTTTTCTTGTTGTTTTCGTGTATGCTCAGGTCTAACAGGTTAGAGATTATACCTTTTGATCCCAAGCCAGAGAAGACTTTTCAGTACATGATGCGAGTCCGTTTCGTGTTCACAAATTAAGATGTGGTCGTTGGGTCACGGTCGAATTAAAACACAATTTATAGCTTCACAAACAACTCTACAATTAGTAAAGAGGCAAGTAAAGGTCGGATCCCAAGGGAAGGGAGTTGAAATGAGATTTCTATTGCAACTAGTGGTATCTAAGGGGTGTCACAAATTAGGTTGATGTAGAAGGTCACTAAACTAAAATAGCAATGAAAATAAACAAGCAAGATGAATTAAAAAGGGATGTAAACAATCGATTAAAAGCACTAGGGTGTCATGGGATCATAGGGGAATCATGGGATATGATCATACAAACATGTTCTCAAATTATAAGCAAGCAATTATTGTTGTGATGGATTGAGTTGGGTTATATCTTACAATCCTAGGAAAGTTTGGGTCCCGGAGCCGAATCGATTAGATTGTACAACACCTACAAGTCGACTTAATCTTCCCTACTCAACAACATGCATGGTCTAATGAGACTCGAGTTGGGTTATGTCTTACAAGTCTCATTGAAAAGATAGAAGATGATAGTAAATGCAAGGATTCATAGGCTTAGCATTTCATTAAATATAACATGTGCATGAGTTGAGATCAAAACAAGCAAGCAAATAAAACATGAAAGCATATTAATTTCAGCATGAATCATTCCCCATGTTGGTTTCCCCTAATCACCCATTTAACCCTAGCTAAGAGACTACTCACTCATTATCATGTTGATCATGCTAGCAAGGTTTTCAATCATACCAACAATATGAAACATGATGAATAAATGAAAGTAATTAACAATAATTAAAAAGGGATTAAGAGATTATACCTACTAATGATTCCAATAATAAAGCAAAGATAAAAGAAGTACTTGAATGCTTGATTGAGAGGTTGTCAATCTCCTAACAATAACCCAAATAATCTTCAATTACCCAAAATAGAGGATGAACAAAAGAGACATTAAAGAACTAAAACTTGGATTAAAACATGATTAATACTTGATTACAATATTAAAGAGAGATTTGATTGATATTAACTACACTAATTATTGATAAGAAGAACATGCTCCTCTAATTAGACTAATGGGGTATTTATAGTGGAAATTACGGAGGATGCATTAGGGTTAACTAAGGGCTAAACTAGTAATTACACTTTTTAGATTGAGCAAGGAGGAGCCGTTATTTTTCGAGAGAAGGGCTTCTTTCTTTGTAGCTTGGATAAGAGGAAATCGTGCTGTGCTGGAATCCGGACGGAATAAGGTCGGGACGGGCGGAATCTGGCGTTGGAATCCGAGCGGATTCAAGGGAATCCGGTAGGATTGTGGAGGTGGAATCCGAGCGGATTCAAACAAAGCCGCACGGATTGTGCAGCTGCGGGACGGACGGATTGGTGACAATCCGAGCGGATTGTCACTCAGCAACATATCTTCTTCTTTTATTCCCTTTTCTTCATAAATTCCTTGGGGATTTCCTTGGGGACTCAAGGATCCTTTCTCAACATTGCTCTTCTACTATAATATGTACAAAGGCCTTCTAATCTTGTCTCTCCTTGATGCTTGGTCATTGAATTCGATCAATTTAGTCTCGTTTTGCCATGAAAATGCAAGATTCTTACTCCTTTCCTACCAAGGGATCAAAATCTCAAAGAATATGCAAAACAAAGAACTAAAGATAAGAAATGACCCAAATATGCACTAAAAAGCATGGGAACAAGGCTAATTCGGGGGCTAAATATGCGCTAATTATGGTCACATCAGTACAGACGAAAATTTCAAAGAGAAGTAAGTCAGGTGGAAGACTTGAGTACACTTGACTACGAGCGGTATACTTTTGCAGAAGATTCATCCTTTGAAGAGGACACTCTTATTTCTGCACCGGTTGATTCTACGACATCAAAGATGCCGACCTTGGCAAGTCACTCCGAACCCACGGTTGCTTCTATTCCTAAAGGCTTCAAGATCCCTACCACTGATAAGGGGACTTTTGAGATCAAGCTTTCCTATATAAGCTTAGTCAAGAGAAATATGTTTGGAGGAAAAGCAGGAGAGGACCCCGCAAAGCATATGAAGAAGTTTGTTACTTATTGCTGTTCTATTCCTTTAACAGCTGGGGTGACTCAAGATCAGGTGAAACAAACTTTATTTCCTTTCTCTTTGAGAGATGATGAAGCTGAGTGGCTTCGGGACTTAGACATGGAGACCGACGCAGTTACTAATTGGACTTCTCTAGCTCTTGCATTCTACAAGCGGTATTTTTCACCACAGAAAGCTAATGCACTTAGAAGTCAGATTACAAGTTTTAAGCAAGGTCCCACTAAAGATTTTAATGAAGCTTGGATTCGTTTCAAACGACTAGTCCGGTCCGTCTCTCACCATGGTTCCGAAATTTGGTTCCTTTGCAACCAATTTTACAACGGGTTGTATGATGATCATAGAGCCTTGCTTGATTCAGCTACTAATGGGAGATTCCAAGATAATACTAATGATGGTAATGCTTGGAAGTTGATTGATCAGATAGCTACTCGCACAGCTGAGTATGGTAACCCTAGACGAAGTAAGAGAGGAAGTGGGTCAGATAATGCTATTGCAGCACAGCTGGAGGCTCTAACAGCTCAAATAGCCGAGTTGAAGACTACTCAGTCTTTGGGTAATAAGGAAGAGACGGTTCACATGGTTCAACAAGAATTGTCCTGCGAGAGACGTAGGATAGATGGCCACACTACGACCAAGTGTATGAGTACCATTGAGCAAGTTCATGCCTTCGAATCTTCTAAGCAAGGTACTCCTTATTCTAACTTCTTCCCTGAAAGGAGTCAGAATGCCTATGCTCAAGCCCCGCCGCAAAACACTTATATTATTCCTCTAAATCGTGGTAACCAACCACAAGGAAGCTTTGTTCGGTAAAATCAAGGTGGTTTTCAACAAATTCAACCCCATCCATAAGCTCCAAGTAATGAGATGTCGGAGTTGAAAGCTCTCTTACATCAAACTTTGTCAATGCAATAAAATAAAACGGCTCAAATCACCGAACTCATGGCTCACAACAAGATGTTGTATACTCAAGTTGCACAAATGGCGGCTCAAAATCCTTTAAAACAGTCCGGTCTTCCTCTCAAGGTAAACAAGCACATATGCAAGTTAATGCTATTTCTTTGAGGAGGGGTACTTCTTATCAAGGTCTGGACATGCCCATTAATGATGATGAAGTTCCCTACATACATCCTAAGGGATTGGGAAATTTGGAGCTAAGTGACGATGAAAAAGAAATTGACGAAATTGAAATATGGGATTTGAAGAAAAGCGAAAAGATGAAGCAAAGCATGGTTCCTTGATCGAGTAAGCATGGGCTCGATCGAGTATCACCCGTACTCGATCGAGGCACCCCCCCGGATGGTCATTTTTCGCGTGTTTCAGCTACGGCATTGAAAAAAAAAATGTTTCTCGATCGAGTGACTACTGGACACGATCGAGTCACTCCTGTAACTGACGATGATGCTTCCAAACGTACTCCTAATGCAAAAGAAGCCGAGCCAATCAAAATTCCACTACCTTTTCCCCAAAGATTGCAGAAATCTAAGCTCGAATAATAGTTTGGAAGGTTGATGAAGGTAGTAAAGAATCTTCAAGTGACAGTGTCGTTTAGTGAATTGGTAACACAAGTGCCGACTTATGCTAAGTTTTTGAAAGAGATATTGCCAAAGAAGCGGTCTTTTGATGAAGTGGAGACTGTCATGTTCACTCATGAATGCTACGCCGCATTACAAGCCAATTCTCCACCTAAGCTTAAGGATCAAGGGAGTTTTTCTATTCCTTGTACTATAGGCCCTTTATCTATTGACAATGCTATATGTGATTTAGGAGCGAGCGTCAGTGTTATGCCGTATAAAATTTTCAACCAATTAAACATGCTTAAGCTTAAATGTACTAATATGACTATTCAATTGGCTGACAGGTCTATTAAGCACCCTATGGGTATCTTAGAGGATGTGCCAGTTAAGATAGGGAAATTTTTCATTCCAGTCGACTTTGTAGTGATAGATATAGCTGAAGATTCTCGTGTTCCTATTATTCTAGGACGACCATTCTTGCATACTGCTAGGGCGGTTATAGATGTTAGACATGGGAGTCTTACGTTCAATATTGGAGATGATACTATCACTTCTGGTCTTGACAAAGCATCATGTCCTCCTGATTTAAAAGCTTCTTGTCATATGATTAATGCTCTTGATCCTACATTTGATGATTGTCTTGCTTTATGTTTTGACAGGAATCCGCCTGACGCCGCTGTTGTTGCGTCATATCCATGGAGCAAGGAAATGGATGAGATAGAAAAGATGATTTATGGAGATAAACCTCCTCCTGATATGGTTTATAGCTGTGATGAGAGTGTTGACATAGAAGCCGAATTGGATGCTTTGGAAGCTGAGATTTTCAGAGAGGAGCCAGTCAAAGTTTTTGATAAAGCTCCTATAACGGATGAAGTGCCCTATTTCCTAGCAAGTGATGATGACTTGAAGAACGATGAACATTGCTCATATTTTATATTAGACTTTGACTTTGATGAGCACGAACTTTATTTGTCATTTATTTTCTCTTGGACTATTTATTGGTGCTACTTATGCTTGTGTGTAGCACATGCGCTACTTTTTGATTTACTATTATGCGCTTTAAGTTGTACTGATTGTAATTTGTGTGCAAATTTGTTTTAAATGCAGAAATCTGCTTGACAGGAAGGTTCCTCGATCGAGTGTCATGGGGCTCGATCGAGTACCCAAGTTTTGGTGTTTATTTTGTGGCCTGACGATGATAGGGATTGCGCGGTTGATATTTTCCGCTATTTTTACAGCTGGTTTAGGGGAATTCCTCAGCTCTTACCCGGTATTCTCTTCCCTTGTACCTTCTTTTATTGTATTGTCTCTCTCTTTTCCATTCCTGTTGTTAGTTGTGTCCTTTAGGTTGCTGGATTTATGTGTGATTACTATGTTGTAGGCATCGCAATGAGGTTGCTGTGACATTTAAGTTTGGGGGAGGAGTTTAATTATGTTGTGTGCATTTATATAAAAAAATCCTATAAAAATTAAAAAATTAAAAAACACAAAAACATGTTTTTACTTTGTTTTAGGTCGAGTCTTGGTGAACTAAATAACAATGATGTTAAATTGCATTGTTTTTTGCATTTGAATCCCATATAGTTGTCCATGTACATTGTTTTGACCCATTATCCATGAAAACAAAGCTCATAATTCAAATCTTAACCGTATTGACATGCCGTATACTAATTAGATTTGACACAATTATGTTGGTAAACTACTTAAATTCTGAGGTCAATAGAGTTTCCTAGGTCAGAAACATCAATAAACTGGTCTCATTTGTTATTTAGGCTTGAGTGTGGTTTCTCCTTGTGGAATATGTAATATCAAACTGCATAAGTGTGACATTGATTTCTGGATACTTTTATTGCTTTCATTTGACTAAGTACATGTGGATAGGCGGTTCTTACCATTCAAATAAGCCATACATTACCTTGTTTTGTTATCCCGTTTGAACCTTGTAGCCATTTCATATCCTATTTAATAGCTACGATCTAGAATTTGCATACCTTATCGGGACAGTCAAAGTTGCTTGTTTATCATGTCTATTTTACTACTATGGTTGGGATTGGGACTATTATTGTCAATTTGTGGGTGTAGTAGAATTATTTAGCAATTGTGTTGTATCCTTGTGTTGGAAAAAGAAGAAAATATGAAGAAAAAGAAAAGAAAAGAAAAAATAAGAAAGAAAAAACTCGAAAAAAAAGGAATAGAAAAGAGAATTGAAAATTGATTGCTTCAACTGGTTTTGTCAAGGATCAAAAGGATGGTCGTTAGAGTCTAATGCAAATTTGGAGATTACTTCATTCGCTCTCATGTGTTGTAAAGTTGAGATCATTTCTCTAAGTTGGGTTCATTTGTTATTTTAAGATTTGGTTTTGGTTAGCGCCGCGACTACCGTCTTAGCTCCATATATCCATAACGTGATTTGGCACAAACCATTTCTATCCCTTTAACCCATTTGCCACCCTTTTTGTCCTTGATACATGTACTTTTGCCTACATGGTGATTGCATATTGATGTGACCATTATTTGAGCATATTTAGTCCCCTAATTGAGCCTATTTTGCATACTATTGTATTATTCCATGACCATTTTATCCGTCGAATGCTTTCTATTTTGCTTTCCTAGTGTATTTCGTATGTTTTGTAGGAAAGAAGATAATAAGGTAGAGATTCCTGTCTTTCGTGCATATTTGGAAGCTATTTGACGACGTTTGATGGACTAGTATGAAGAGGAAGAGAGAACTAAAGACCAATCCTATAAGAATAAAAAGAAAGTGAAGAAAAAGGATTCTGACACAGAATCCGAGCGTCTCACACGCGAGACGCCCGTCCAGGGTGACAATCCGAGCGTGCAAGCAACAAAGACGCTCGGATTCCCCCACTACAATCCGAGCAGGTTCCCAGAAAGACGCTCGTTCACCACCTCATAAATCCGCCCGTCTTCCCTCCCTGGACGGACGGACCGCAACATCTTCCGCCGAGATGCTCATCCTTCCAAAAAGACTAGCGTTTCCCTGCTCTAAACTCAAAGATGTAATTACTAATTTAGCCTTAGTTAACCTAATGAAGCTTTACTATATAAACCCCATTTGTAAATAATCAAAGGGAGAGCTTTTTGGAGGGTTTTTAGGAGGTTAAGCCTCTACATTAGAAGTTCCTCTTAGATTCAATTAGGAGTAGATTAGAATAGATTGCTCTTGAATCTTTCCACAAATTACACATTAATCTTTCCTTAATTATTGTTCAAGTTTATTATTCAAGTTTATTATTGGGTAATTGAAGATTATTGGTTTATTATTGGAGGATTGACAACCCTTCATCAATCAATCAAGTTTCTTCTATTATTCTTTGTTTTATTATTTGGATCATCTTAAGTTGGTATAATTCTTTTACCCTTTACTCTTTATTGTTTATTTCCTCATTCTCTTATCATGTTTACACTTGTTATGATGATTGACACCATTAATGACATGTTTACCATGATAATAAGTGAGTAGTCTTTTAGATAGGATTAGTGGGTAATTAGGGGAAACCAACATGGGATTGATTCATGCTTAATCTAATATGTTCACATGATTAAATTGCTTGCTTGTTATGATGTCAACTTTATGCACATGTTATGTTTGATGAAATGCTAAGCCTATGAATCCTTGCATTTTTACCATCTCTTATCTACTCAACTTGACTTGTAAGATATAAACCAACTCGAGTCTTGTTAGACCATGTATAGAAGTTGAATAGGAGGAAAGTAAGTCGACTTGTAGGTGTTGTACAATCTAATCGATTTGGCTCCGGGACCCAACCCTTCCTTTGAACCGTAAGACATAAACCAACTCGGTTCCTCCACAACATTAATTGCTTGCTTATAATTGTAAACATGTTTGTATGATCAACTCACATGAATCCTCTATGACCCCATGATATCCTAGCACTTTTAATCATTTGTTTACATGTTTCCTTTTATTGCTTGTTTTACTTTATTGCTTGCATTAGCCTAGGACACAACTACAAACCCAAACAAATCGTGACACTAGCATAAATTGAGATAGATTTGAGGTTTCCTTAGCAATAAATTACTTCCACATCCAAAATCTTTGAAATGAGCACTTCAAACTTATTGATAGAAAATATTTTTGGGTTGCCTTACCACAATGTCAATCAAGGTCACCTAGACAAGTTAACCAAGTCCACATCGCATCACGGGGTTGGAATAGGTGACTCACATGCAAACTCTTGACTAAGCTTTGGGTCATGGGTCAAAAGACATTAGTATGACACTATCAAGGGTGTTTTACAACCATTCTAGTAGGCGAAGTCTTAAGTTGAAAAAGTATTTGTAATGGCTTAGTTGCTCTTATCAAAGTTCTCAATTAGGCACTTTTCAAAACTTTTTATCTAAATGCAACTATATGCCATGATGCAACTAATATATACATCCTAATGCAAGTGATTCTACCAACTAATATGACATATAAACTAAATGTAAGTCCTAAGTTCACATTGTTATACCGCATCAATCAAAATAAAGCCACATAGTCATTAACATAAAGAGGAAAAAGGAGATTGGAAAGATCATACCATGCGGTCTTCATGATCCTCATGCCTCGGATGTGGCGTAGTCAATCAATGTGAACAAGGATAGAACAAACACAATATATACAAGAATATATACACGACTACACTACAAAGGAAATGAACTTGTTTTTGGATTTTTCAATTTTTCAAATTTTTATGGATTTTGTTTTTATGAAAATAAAAGACATATTTTTGTGATTTTTCGAAATTTTTCAATTTTTATGCATTTTGGGATATAAATTCCCATCCCCCACTTTATTTTGGACATTATTCTCAATGTACATGTAGGAGTAGGAATAAAAAGGAAATACATGTTTTTGGATTTTTGATTTTATGGAAATTGAAATGCAAATGCAATGTTATGAATGAATGCATGCTCTAACTAAATGCAATTCTTTAGGACATATATAACAAATGAATGCAATTTAAACTATACAACACATACCACCATCCCTTTTTTACACCGTGACGTCGCCTTGGCCTTTCTTGACCTGGGGCATCGACATCATCAGAAAAGTCAACCCGATAGGCACCAAAGAACATTGCTTCGTCCTCATCGCGATCGACTATTTTACCAAATGGGTGGAAGAACAATCCTATGCAGTGTTGACCGCCAAACAAGTGGCCAAGTTCATCCAGGACAACATCATCTGCCGATATGGGGTACCCCATGAAATCATGAGCAACCAAGTCTCCCACTTCCGGGCAGAAACACAAGCCTTGCTGGACAAATACAAAATCAAACGGCATCGGTTACCCTCTTATCGTGCCCAAACCAACGGAGCGGTACAGGCAGGAAACAAAACACTTGTCACCATCCTCAAAAAGATGCAAGACAATTACCGCGATTGGCCAAGCAAACTCCCATTCGCACTCTGGGTATACCAAACCTCCATTCGAACACCAACAGGAGCAAAGCCCTTCTACCTAGCATACGGTATGGAGGCGATACAACCAGTAGAGTTGGAGGTCCCCTTTCTATGCATCCTACTGGAAAGTTAAGTTCCTGAGGCGGAATGGACCTGTCGAAGGTTCAAACAACTCAGGCTCCTAGACGAACGGCGGCTCAACGCCTTGCACAACGTCCAGCTATACCAACGACGTATACAACGGGCATTCAACAAAAAAGTCAAACCCAGAAACATCAAAGAAGGCGAATTGGTCCTCAAGTCGGTTCGAGCACCATTACCTGTCGATCCGAGGGGGAAATTCAAACCCAGTTGGGTCGGGCCATACCTGGTTAAGAAAATACTTTCGGGGGGGCGGTGAGATTGAGTGACCTAGACGGGGAGGATTTCACAAACCCTACCAACCTAGATCAACTCAAGAAATACTACCCGTGAACCTTAGCAACCACAAACCTTTCCCTAGTTTCACAACTAGTGACCACAATTAACCTTTCAAGTCAATTTCTCAAAGCGTTCTGATTTGAAATTGCATGTTTCATCGAGTCTAAGTTACGACACCTTGCCACGTTTCGAATAGCCTTTGATCTGTCAAAGGCAACATCTATTTACACATTCAAACACCTGAACTACGAGCATGGTTTGATTCCACCTTTTTAGGTGGATACGTAGGCAGTCCTTTCTTACACAAGAAGGACACAACCACAACACCCAAACAAAACTAACAAAACATTCGAACTACGAGCATGGTTTGATTTCACCTCTTCAGGAGGATACGTAGACAATCCTCTCTTACAACAGAAGGATACCACTATCCTCACAAAAAAAAACAATCACCTATACAAATTCCAAAAAAGGGGGGAAACATTCCCTTTTCCACTAAAAAAGCAAAAAAGATGTAATACTACAAATGTTTTGAGTTATTATTGTGATACCTTGTGATAGGATTGGCGTGGTTGATAATCGTAAATGGATAATTGTGTTATCATATGTTGGATGGTGCTCAGTTATGTGGATATTTATAAGTGTTGTCGTAGTAATTATGGGCGAACTTCGGGACGAAATTCATTTTAAGGGGGAAAGACTGTAACACCCCGTATTTTGATAATAATTTATATGAATAATTTATGTAATTCAAATAATTAATTAATGGCATTTCTAATAATAGTTGCAAATAAGACGTTAATTAAATAATAAAGTAAGTAAGCAAGTCGGGAATTAGGCTTAGCTAGTAATAAGGCCTTGGGCCGTGTGAAATAGATATGAGCTAATTATATTAGGCCTAGTATGAGTAGTAGTCGGGATTTGAAGCGGGATTTAATAATAAAATAAGTATAATAATAATAATAATAATAATAAAAGTAACCATAATTATGATATTAATAATCCTAAATAATATTAATGTTATAATAAATTAGTAAAGGAAATATATAGTCATTTTACTTATGGAAGGCTAATAATAATAATAATAATAGTAATAATAATAATAATAATAATAATAATAATAATAATAATAATAATAATAATAATAATAATAATAATAATAATAATAATAATAATAATAATAATAATAATAATAATAATAATAATAATAATAATAATAATAATAATAATAATGATAATAATGATAATAATGATAATAATAATAATAATAATAATAATAATAATAATAATAATAATAATAATAATAATAATAATGTGGTAATAATGTGGTAATAATGTGGTAATTCCTAATAATAATCGGAATAAGACAATAGTTTCCTAATTGGCCTCATATACTCTCTAAACCCAGACTATACATACTAAGATCTGAAAAATAATTCACAAAAGGGAGAGAATTGGGATCGACATTCGATACACAAAGACTAACATCGCTAATTAACTTGAGGTAAGACCGTCTCATGTATACTCTTTGCTATGCTATAACTCGTAAACTAGACCACCGTAGGACAAGCCGTGACCATCATTATGACCGTGGACCACCAGGGACCTGACCTCCTTGGACCACCATTGACCGACGGGAGAGGGGTGTTTCAGGCGTGTTTTTATGGGTGGTTGGTTATGATTTTTCACGTCTTTTATATTGTTTTAAACCCCTATCCAATCGTGACTGAGCTGGGTTTGTGTTAGGGTGGTACCTAGGGTTTAGTCGGCCACTGTGGGTGGTCAGGGTTGTTTAAAGGTGGTGGTTTGCACAGTGGGTGGCCGGATTTTCGTGGGTGGTTATATGGTTGATGAATTCGAATAAAACACGGGTTAACCTCTTGCTGTGACTTGACCGGACTTGGGTCTAGGTTGGTGGGATTCAGGGTGATTAGTCGACGTGTGTGGTTGGTAGCCATTGTTGTTGCTACTGTTGATTTGATAATGGGTTGGATATCAGGTTTAGCCTGGCTGACATCATGGTAAGAGCCTTCGGGTGATGTGATATAATCTTACTGGCTAAGGTAGACATCATGGTAAGATCCTTCTGGTGATGTATTATAAACTTATTGGCAGACACCGTATAATACCTGCGTTGTGGTGTAAGGCCCCAGGCTTGTTTTGCAGACCTGTCTCTGGTGTGTCTACTCAACTGGAGGTTGAGGGCTGAATTGTGACTCAACGGGAGGTTGAGGGCTGGATTATGAGAACAGTTGATTGGGCATTTGTGATTGAAACCTTACACTATTTATATTATTTGTTTTAAGATTATTATCCTACTCAACCTCGTGGTAGACCGTGTATTCGTGAACACTTGTGATGAACCATAATGGGGAGCAGATTTGACAGGTACTAAAGATTAGCTGACTTAGGAGCTTATGGGAATGCATGAGGACTTGGCCAGTCTACCTAGAAGTCTAGACCACATAGTTTATTATTCACTTTATTTAATTTCCGGTGTATGTTTTGTAATTTAATTTATTAAGTTATTTATTCAACAGTTGTAATAAACCATTTGAGTTAATTATTTAAATAAAGTACTTTGGATTGCTATACTTTGTTATTCACTACCTCGGGAAACCGAGATGGTAACAGTCCTATTTATCTAGGAATGTCTAGCTAAACGCTCCTGAATAAATGGGGGTGTTACAATGTGGTATCAGAGCAAAACGATCCTCAGGCCTAACCAATGAACAATAATGAACATAGGTTGTGTCTAATAAAATGAACTCCGGGTAGGAACTGCTAGGAGCCCCTCTTAGTGCGGTTAAGAAGCGCGCCTTAATTCGTATCTTGGCCCTTCCAGTTTTGAACCGATTACCTTGAGAGATATTAAAGTTTGGGGTAATTTAAAATGAATATTGTGTATTTTGTTTTAGGAGTTTTGGTTGCCTTGTTTGAATATTGTTTTCATTGATGATTGCGGTTACGGGGACGTAACCTTGCTTTTACAGTGAAGGGATGTGATGTGATTTTAACATTGGTATATGCACGTGGTTATGAGAAAAGTATGTTGGCATGTATCTGGGAGGCGTAACTATGATTAACATGTGAAGTATTACGGAAATTGCGTGAAATTGTGAGGAATGTGACTTGGTTGATTTCTCGTAATTTTACCCTTGATTGCTTTGGCTGACATTTATTGCCTGTTTAGTGTCTGTACACGAAATTTTTATGTGTGATATCCTTGTGAGTTAGCTTTCATATGCCTCTGGTCTCATACTTAAATAATATACGGTTTAGGAGAAATAAATATTTTAGTGGACAGTCGTCAGAATATTTCTGTACAGTTATGTTTTCGTCCCATGTTTTTGTAAAATTTGCCATTTAAAAATTACTTATCGTTCATATATGATTCCAACTCCACTTTTTAAAATATTCGTATATGTTTCTAAATTGATAAGCCACGTTACAAGATAATATTGTGACAATTTATAGTGATTTTTCCAAGTTGACCTAAGTTTCTGACAAGTTGCTGTAAAATTTCTGTTTCGACCAAATAATTTGTAAAATGCATTATAAATTGACCTTATAAGTTTTTGACTTGATTCTTTCTCTCATGAATTTTTAACTCTTTGTATTTTCTAAAAAGTATAAGTTCTCAGGAATTAGTTATGTTATTAATTATTAACGAATTTTGAAAATCGTAACATGTTTTCCTTATCCTTGAAAATGGAATTTTATGCTAAAGTTTCTAAAAGTTATTTTCTCATCTCTTAATTTTCGGATGTTGTAAATTATGTGAAGTAGATTACCATGTCTAGTGATATGCGGAATGTGTTGCCCTTAGCCTATATATATGTTCACAATAATTGCATCCATGTTTAAGATTAGATGTCGTTAGTAAGAAATAAACGTGCAAGTAGTAAGTTTAAATAATGTTAGTTCGAATATACTATATAATGTGGTTTTGCTATTTAGAAGTAAATTGAAGATTGTTGTTATTAATTTATCCATCAATTGATGTTGTGTTGGAAATAATAGTTATCTTATGTTACAATGTGTATTAAATGTTTTGTGATGTTACAATAAATGGTTTGTTTATTCCTATTGTTTGATATCTCAAACTTCGAGGACGAAAATTATTTTTAGGGGGAATGAATGTAATACAACAAATGTTTTGAGTTATTATTGTGATACCTTGTGATAGGATTGGCGTGGTTGATAATCGTAAATGGATAATTGTGTTATTATATGTTGAATGGTGCTCAGTTATGTGGATGTTTATAAGTGTTGTGGTAGTAGTTATGGGCGAATTTCGGGACGAAGTTCATTTTAAGAGGGGGAGACTGTAATACCCCGTATTTTGATAATAATTTATATGAATAATTTATGTAATTCAAATAATTAATTAATGGCATTTCTAATAATAGTTGCAACTAAGACGTTAATTAAATAATAAAGTAAGTAAGCAAGTCGGGAATTAGGCTTAGCTAGTAATAAGGCCTTAGGCCATGTGAAATAGATATGGGATAATTATATTAGGCCTATTATGAGTAGTAGTCGGGATTTGAAGTGGGATTTAATAATAAAATAATAAGTATAATAATAATAGTAATAAAGGTAACCATAATTATAATATTAATAATCCTAAATAATATTAGTGTTATAATAAATTAGTAAAGGAAATATATAGTAATTCTACTTATGGAAAGCTAATATAATAATAATAATAATAATAATAATAATAATAATAATAATAATAATAATAATAATAATAATAATAATAATAATAATAATAATAAGAATAAGAATAAGAATAAGAATAAGAATAATAATAATAATAATAATAATAATAATAATAATAATAATAATAATAATAATAATAATAATAATAATAATAATAATAATAATAATAATAATAATAATATATAGTAATTCTACTTATGGATTTATTGCTTTATTCTTGGGACAGGGGGCGTGATGTGTGCGTTGACTTGACAGGTTCTTCTCCTTTGACTCAGACTGGGATGACGGATTTTGTGCCTGGCCGGGTTGTCGCTGATGCTGCTCAGCGAAAGTGTGCTAAGTATGGGGATTTGTGCGCGGTAGCGGGTTATGGTTTCCTTCCTTTCTCTTTCTCTTCACTTGGGGAGCTGGGTTCGAATGCTGTTGCCTTGCTCAAGCGGATCCAGAAATTCTCGGTATCTCACGATGCGGGGGCTCGGGTGGCCGCTTACATTTTTACTAGACTTAGCTTTGCTGTTGCTAAGGGTGTGGGAGCCCAGATTGTCTCTCGGCTCCCCACCAATTTCATGTAAACTTTTATGAATCTTTTAATGAAAGATGCGCGCATCCTTCCATAATAAAAAAAAATTAATAATAATAATAATAATAATAATAATAATAATTTGAGAGAGGAGAAGGAGAGTGCGACTGGCGATCGTGGAATCGTGGAACCCTAGTATGCTGTCTGCCACGCTGCTGCCACTATCGCCTACTGCCACCACCATCAGCACCTTCACACTGTCCGTGGTTCATCATCGGTGCTGGGTTGTTAGTTTGCGATGTTGGTTTTCTAGATTTAGAGCCGATAGTTTCTACTGCGATCAACAGTTAGGGCTTTGGGTTTATGCGTCGAGTTGCCGCCGTTGGCTACCAACATCCACCCCACGTCGACCTTTACAACTCACGTCGCCGGTCAGGGGACGGTTTTGTTGGTTGTTCCGGCGGGGGTCTGCTGTTAGGAGGGTTTTTTTCGCGTGAAGTAGAACGTCTTTTTCAGGGAGCTTTGTCGCCTGTTTCTGCGACCAGTACACATGCGCCACCACTACTAGGCCATAAGACCTCACGTCGCCGGTCCTTGACGTGGTGGCCGACGAATGCCAGCGTTATTCCCTTTCTATCACCGGTGAGTTTCTTGCTGTTTTTACCGTAGGGTTTTACGTTTTTCTTTTCTTCTTCTTGTGCTGCTGGTTTTTGTTGCTCTTTTTTCTTCGTTGTCCGGCCACCTCTGCCGCTCCTGTTGGGTTGGTTGTGTGGGTGATACGGGCTACGGCTACTGTGGAGCTTGGGTTCCTTCTCGGCTGCCTTTGTGGCCGTGTTGGTATTTTACGTTGATTATTGATCACCACTGGAGTGGGTGGTGCGTTGGTGGTCAGCTGGGCTGCCCTTTTGGTTGCTAGTAGCGGGTACGTTATGAGCTCTTAGGTACTTGTGTGTGCGCCTGTTGAGTGGTTTCCGCTCAGGTGGTGTTTGTTGGTGGCTCTATAGTTTTATGTGTAATTTGGTGGTGTGTTCCTTCATGCCCAAGCTTGTGCGGTACCATTGTCCTTTTTCGAGTCTTCATGCTTGTCGGGATGGTTTTGGTAAGGGCCTTACTAAGGCAGCTTGGCAGAAACATTTTCAGGACCGACATTGTCATAGAAGTTAGAAACCTAAGAACTATCACAAACACAAATGATAGATGGTGCGTTGGAACTTACGCGTCAGACTCTTGCTGATAGTTTGACTTTTTTTTCCAATGCCGAGAGTGTTTTGAGACGGATGGGGCTCTGTTTGTGTGGGGTGTGTTTTATGACCCATACCACTCGCGCTAGATGTCGGCATAGTCGGAGTGATATTGTGGTGCATCCGGAGTGTGTTGATGGCCTCTACAGTTTTCATATTTATGATATTCCGAGACCTTTGGCTCCTTCTTCTTCGGTATCTTCTGATGATGGTGTTGACCTTGTTCAGTGGTCTATATCTTCACTTGATCGTTTATTGTCGTTGGGCCTTCGCACCGTGAAATCTATTCCTCCAAAGTGCCGTCTTAGGTTTGCTCGGGCTTTGAAAGGAGCCTTGGATGATATGGCTAGTTCCCCTAGTGATCTCTCCCGCTGGGTTCGTTTGCTTGTTTTACCGCTGTGTCTGCTTAAGACTTTCACTCCTCGGAGTAATGTTGAGTGTAGGACTGCTATTCGGCGTCAGCGACAGAAGGAGAGTATTACCAGGGCAATCCTTGCTTGGGGGGTACCCGGGGGGTTTGCAGCTGTTGCAAGAGTGTTTAGATGAGGGTCCTTCTTTGTTTCATGTGGAGGAGGATCTGGATTTGAGTGAGCTTAACCTCCGTCAATGTCGGCGGAAGATTTGTGATGGTCACTATACTGCTGCTGTTCAGGTGCTTTCTTCCTCTAGGGTCGCCCCCTACTCCGATGCCACTCTTATGGCCTTGCGTGAGAAGCATCCTGTCACACCACCTCCTTCATTGACTCCTTTGTTTGGGGATCATCATCCTCTGGTTGCCTCTTCGGCTGTGGTTTTGGATATGATTCGGAGCTTCCCACGCGGTACTTCTTGTGGGCGGGATGGTTTTCGTGCCCATATGGACTGTTTGAGTGGCGCTGCTGTGGCTATCTCTGATGATTTGATCACTTCTATTACTAGGGTGGTTAATCTTTTTCTTGAGGGCCGGTGTCCTCTTCCTCTGGGTGAGTACTTTGCCAGCGCCCCTCTCACGCCACTCGTTAAACTGGGTGGTGGGGTTCGTCCTATTGTTGTTGGCACGGCCTGGAGACGACTTGTCTCTAAGGTTGGTGCTTTTATGGTTGGTCCTTCTTTATCTTCTTATTTTGATGGGCTTCAGTTTGGGGTGGGTGTGTCCGGTGGAGGAGAGGCTATCTTGCATGCCTTGAACCGGCTCATTGAGGCTCGAGGTACTGAGGTGGGGCTTTCTATGTTGCTGGTTGATTTCCAGAATGCGTTCAACCTTGTTGATCGTGCGACCATGCTTCAGGAGGTCCGCCGTCGTTGCCCGGTTCTTTCCCGTTGGGTGGAGTTTTGTTATTCCAGGCCTGCCCGTCTTTTTTATGGGGAGCACAGCTTGTGGTCTTGTCAAGGTGTCCAACAGGGTGATCCGTTGGGCCCTTTGCTTTTCGCTTTGGTTTTGCATCCCTTAGTAGCATGATCCGGGACACTTTTGATCTCACTATTCAGGCGTGGTACTTAGATGATGGCACCATCGTGGGTGATACTTTGGAGGTGGGGAAGGTCTTGGATTTGATTATGGTGGATGACCCTCGTTTTGGACTGCATCTTAATGTCTCCAAGACGGAGGTCGGAGGTCTTTGGCTGTTGAGGATCCTCTGAGTCGGCTTCTGGGGTCTTCCCCCCCCCTTCTATTTCTCGGCTATTACGTGGTGTTACAGTTTTGGGTGGACCCGTCAGTACTTGTCCTGGTTTTAGCAGTGAGATTGTGGCGAAGAGAGTAATTAAGGCCATTGAGCTAATGGACTTGGTTGCGAGGATTGAGGACCCGCAATGTGAGTTGCTTCTACTTTGAGCTTATACTGGTATTTCTAAGCTCTATTTCTCACTTCATACTTGCTCCCCTAGTGTTTTTCGGTCGATCCATCTTCCTTTTGATGTCGCTCTTCGTTCCAGCTTGGAACGTATTGTCACCGCGTCTGGGCCGGGTTTTGGGGATTGGCAGTGGCGCCTTGCTACATTCCCTTTTCATCTTGGTGGTCTTGGTGTCTATGCGGGGGGAGATGTTTTATTTTATGCTTTTAATGCGTCCCGTTTCTAGTCTGCTAGTTTGCAGGCTAAGCTCCTCGGCCCTTCTGGTATTGTAGCTGCTGGCCCTACATTTGATGATGCCACGCGGGTGTTTACTGTGACTACAGGTTCTGGTATCTTAGGTAACCCTTGTGAAATTGCTGCCCCTAACCTTAAGAAGAAATTGGCAGACATTTATTTCGCGACGGTTGTTGCTGCCTCAGAGTATGATTTCTCTTTGACACTACGCCAGGTTGCTTTATGGTAGTCTTAGCAGGGTTCTCACTCCTCTGATTGGTTACGTGCGGTTCCTATCTCGGGGTTGGGTCACACTATGAACGGGATGACTTACCGTAGTGTGCTTGGGTATCGTCTGGGTGTTCCGTTATTCACGGTATCTAGGCCGTGTCCTGCTTGCTCTCGGGTTTTTGCTGAGGATGTTTTTGGGGACCACGCTATTTCTTGTACTGGTACTGTGGGCGTTAAACATCGACATAACCTCGTCCGGGACTGTAACACCCCCATTTATTCGGGAGCCTTTAGCTAGACATTCCCAAGTAAATGAGAGCGTTACCATCTCGGTTGCCCGAGGTAAATGATACAAATTAAAACAAACCAAAGTACTTTAATAACTTTAATTGAAATAATGATTTTATTACATTGCCAACCGATTAAATTTAAACCTTAACATTACAATATACTACGCAGCGGAAATTACTTAAATAAAATTGTATGAGTCACTAAGTGATCTAGACAGCAACTATGGTCCAAGTCGAGCTCACGTCCCAATGCTCCCAAGTCAGCTAATCTTTAGTACCTGTCAAATCTGCTCCCCATTATGGTTCATCACAGGTGTTCACGAATACACTGTCAACCACGAGGTTGAGTAGGATAACAATCTCAAGACAGATAATATAAATAGTATAAATATTCGAACACCAATGCCAAATCAACTTCTCCCCAATACACCACCACGAAGGTATTAACGGTATCCGCAAGAAGTTTATAATACATCACCCGAAGGCTCTTACCATGATGTCTACCTCAGCCAGTAAGTTTATATAACATCACCCGAAGGCTCTTACCATGATGTCTACCTCAGCCAGGCTAAACCTGATATCCAACTCATTATCAAACCAACTGTAGCAGCAATAATGGCTACCTACCACATCGTCTCAAGAACATCCAATAAAACCGCTTCCAATCACAATATATAGGATATGTATAATCCAAATATCCAAACAGTTCAATTCAATTAACACAACATCCAATTAAATGAGAAGGTACACAATTAATAGGTCGAGTAGAATCGTTATCCTACCTTTTCGGCAAAGTACTCCCAAATAGCAATCCAATAAGATATTTAGAAATATTCCACTTCAAACCGTCTCAACAATTCCGTCACCTAATAAGATATCATTATTCATAATCACTACTAATTCTAATTATATAGATATAAATTATAAACAATTAAACTAATTTTGTATTTTACTTATTCATTAATTAATTAATTATAAATTAATTATATTATTTATGTGCTCGTATAAATTATTACGTAAAACCCGTCTTAAATAATAAAACCAACCAATTACCCAAAACCCATGTTAATCACGTGAAACACCCAATTATACACATCCGTTAAACACAGCTAAAGCCGAGTTCAACACCCTTCCTTCACCCGTCTTTTCCCAACACCACAAGCCACCAACGACACCACCAAAACCCGCCACCTCTAGCCTACACCACAAAGCACCCAACCAGCCCTTAACCACCATCTACAACCGCTTACAGCCGCCACAATATCACGCCCTAGCAATAACAACTATGACACTACTATTACCGAAAACCGGTCACTCTTAAACACAACCCAAACCCCACGCTACTCCACGACAGCCTCCACCCCCACACACAACCGTGGACCACAACCTCCCCATATCTAGCCACGGTAGTCACCAGAAGCCCAGACCAACCCCAGCAACCTCCTCCAAACACGGCTCAAAAGCAGCAGCGACACAACACACATCGTCTCCTGTTTCTCGCTATTCCGACCACCACCGTCATTAGCCACCACGTACAGCCACCACAACCTCCCTGACACTGTCCCTGCCACCCTAGCCATAACACCAACCGACACGACACTACTATTCACGGCCAACAACTCACGACACCACCACCAACAACAACAAACCGAAACTCCTCTGTTTACCTCTGTTTTCGCGTTTTTCCGACCCACCACCGTACCAAACACCACCCAAGACCACCCTTATCCACCTACCATAGTCGACCCATACCCAGGTGCCAACCCAAACCGAACCCAAGTCAAAACGAGTCAATATGGGTTCAGAAATCCAATTTCAGTTCATCACAACCACCCCACAATGTGACCCCTTCAAACACCCCTTCCCGGCGGTCCCTGGTGGCCCTAAATAGTTCCGGTCACACCCTGATATCCCTCAGTCATGGTGATGGTCTTAGTTCGTCATATGGTCGTCTAATTTACGATTTATAACATGGCAAAGTATATACATAAGACCGTCTTACCTCGAGTTAATTAGCGATGTAAATTTCGTCTTTATTCCTTCTACATCTCCTCCTCTTCTCTCAAATCATCAGTTTGCATATAATAAATTAGGGCAAGGTATTTATCTCTATTTATAGGGTAAGTTTATCTCTATAAGAGAGCAATTAGGAAACTACGTAATTTGCCATATTATTAATATTATACAATTACTTCTACTACTACTATTATTATTATTATTATTATTATTATTATTATTATTATTATTATTATTATTATTATTATTATTATTATTAAAATCACGAGTACACACGGCCCAAGTTGCAACCTAATCCAATTCTCGTCTTACTTTATTATTTTATTATTTGATTACGGTCTTGTATACAATTATTCATTATAACGCCTTTAATTAATTATTCGAATTACGTAAATTAGTTATATGAATTCTATTAAATTACGGGGTATTACAGTCTTCCCCCCTTAAAATGAACTTCGTCCCGAAGTTCGCCCATAAGTCTGCAACCACATAGCTCTACAACCACATTTACAAACATCCACACAACTGAGCCTCATTTCAACTTATGATCATTGCAACATAAGTAGCTTACTTAATCATTATCAAACCATATCATACTTATCAAAATGTATCACAAAATTAACTCAAAACACGAAAATGTGTCACAAAATAAACTTAAAACATGAGTTGTAACATTCTACCTCCCTAAAAATGAACTTCGTCCCGATGTTTCGGAACTACTACTACTACTTTATTAAACTACTAACAACTTAAGTACTTATAAATGATAAGACTCCACTCCTCCTAATAAACCCTAGTTACTCTTCTGCCCAGTCCCTTGTACGGTGCTAGCTGTTCCAAATGTCTTTCCACCATTACTCTGATCAACTCCTTTGCCTTGCCTATTATTGTAGCTCTGATTGTAGCTATTATGAAAATTCACCTGATTGCTCTGACCCCCAGTCTTGATTGCTCCCATATCCTGACATAGGAGTATAGTAACCCCCATTCTGATTTCCATTTCCAACACCACTCCCTTGCCTCTCCAAATTTACTCTACACTCAAACCTCCTATGTCCCGTCTTCCCACACCTGAAACAATTCACATTACTAGCTCCACTAGACAACCCTCCACTCGAAAAATATGATTGAGTTTGACCCACACTCTGTTTTTTACTGCCTCCTGCACTCTCAGTTGCAATTTCTACCTTCCTCTTCTCGCCCTTCCCCTTCTTTTCCTCCTTCTCCCTCTTCTCTTCCTTTAACATATCGGCAATCCTCTCTGCGTAACCAGCTCGTTGATAAACATCATCCATGGTACTTGGCTGACCAGCTGCAAGTCTCTTCTTAATAGTAGTTGTTAATCCCTTTTCAAATCTGAGTGCCAACATCTCATCACTAAAATTCAAGTCAGCTACATATTCTGATAATTCCATAAACCTGTTATAATAAGTCTCTACTGTCATCTCATCAGTCATCCTAAAAGAATCAAATTCAGCTCTCATCTTACTCCTAATATGTTCTGGAACAAATACAGCTCTCATAGTCTCCTTAAAACCCTTCCAAGTGATAAAAGGTTCATCACTCTCCCTCCGAGCTTCCCTTAATACCTCCTTATTACGATTCCACCACAAACCAGCTTTTCCCCTCAAATAATAAGCAGCTTGATCTACTTGCAACTCCGCAGGACATCCTAGCAACTCAAAAAGGTTGTCAAACTCCCTATGCCAATCTCCTAGTAATGATGGTTCACCTAATCCGTCATACTTCGTCGGGTTATGTCTTTCAATATTAGCACTCATCTTTCTTTGGATCCCGAATCGACCCCTTAGCCTTGATTAGCGCGATCAAAGCCTCATTCATAGATATCAAACGGTCAATATCCTATTGGGACATGGTAAAGGGTGTAGGTGTAGATCTCTTTGGAGGCATGGTTCTATAAAAGTAAAACAAGACAACATAAGTTTCTACCCGAGTAAAGATGGCTTAACAAACTAAATATTCTATACTTACAAAGATGAGGTGTGGTTAATTATATCCTTTCTATTACCCCTTATTAGGTCCTATTATGATCACTTCAACCCCTCAACTATCACAAGTGAAGGACTTATAAGACATTTATATTAATCTTTTGGAAAGACTCGCGTTTTCGGGAATCAAGGTCAAGCGGTAACTTTCAAAATTCACCATTAATTAACCATTACATTCCACGTTGAGTTTTTATATTTTCCATAGAATATAAAGAGTTTTTAAAGCATGAGAAAAAGAATCAAGTCCAAATCTCGAATAATCAATTTACAAAGATTTTTACAATTCAGTGGGTCGAAACAAAAACTGATCAGCAAAAAGTCAAAAATTTTAGGTCAACTTGTAAAAATCACTATTAACTGCCAAAAATTCACCTTACAACGTGGCTTATCAATTTGAAAACATATTTTAATCTTTTAAAGAGTGGAGTTGGAATTAGGCAAAAATCTTAAGTACAAATTAAATGAGAAATTTTACAAAATCGTTTGTCGAAAACTTTACTGTACAGGAACATTCTGACCACTGCTCACTAAAATATTTATCTCTCCTAAACAATAAAACTTTTTAACATGAGACCAATGACATTGGTAAGCTAACTCACTGCGTTATCACTCATAAAAATATCAACCTTGTATGATAAACGAAGGTGAAATGGAAAATAAATCAAATAGGGGTAAAATTTGACGAAATAAAGTTCAGCTCTAGGTTCCTTTTTACTAGGTCACAAGCCCTTATTAACACCCTCCTACTTCTATATCAACACAATTTGGTCAATAAACTTTCACACACAACTATTATCTATTCTAAAGCATTCATATTACAAATTAAATCATCCAATAATATTGTAAATAGCATGGTTTCGGGCTTCACATAACCGCATATCGCTAGACATGATACTACTATAATCATCCAATCAAAGAATCAATACAAATTCGACAATTACTTTTATGCTCATGATCAAAACAATTCAATATCAAATCCTTATTTCATCCATCCCACTCTCCTTTTAAATTAAGGTTACGTCCCGTAACCTCGGTCATCAACGAAAACAATACCCATCCAAGGTAACAATAACTCCTAATACAATAAATAACATTCATTTTAAATTTTCCCCACTTTTCAATATCTCTCAAGGTAACCGGTTCAAAACTGGAAGGGCCGGGGTTCGGAGTGAGGGTACCTTCTCATCCTAAGCCAAAATGGGCTCCTAACAGTTTCTACCCGGGTTCATTTTATTAGACACATCCTACATTCATTATTAAATTCATTGGTTAGGCCTGAGGATTGTTTTGCTCTGATACCACTTTGTAACACCCCCATTTATTCGGGAGCCTTTAGCTAGACATTCCCAAGTAAATGAGAGCGTTACCATCTCGGTTGCCCGAGGTAAATGATACAAATTAAAACAAACCAAAGTACTTTAATAACTTTAATTGAAATAATGATTTTATTACATTGCCAACCGATTAAATTTAAACCTTAACATTACAATATACTACGCAGCGGAAATTACTTAAATAAAATTGTATGAGTCACTAAGTGATCTAGACAACAACTATGGTCCAAGTCGAGCTCACGTCCCAATGCTCCCAAGTCAGCTAATCTTTAGTACCTGTCAAATCTGCTCCCCATTATGGTTCATCACAGGTGTTCACGAATACACTGTCAACCACGAGGTTGAGTAGGATAACAATCTCAAGACAGATAATATAAATAGTATAAATATTCGAACACCAATGCCAAATCAACTTCTCCCCAATACACCACCACGAAGGTATTAAACGGTGTCTGCCAGTAAGTTTATAATACATCACCCGAAGGCTCTTACCATGATGTCTACCTCAGCCAGTAAGTTTATATAACATCACCCGAAGGCTCTTACCATGATGTCTACCTCAGCCAGGCTAAACCTGATATCCAACTCATTATCAAACCAACACTAGCAGCAATAATGGCTACCTACCACACCGTCTCAAGAACATCCAATAAAACCGCTTCCAATCACAATATATAGGATATGTATAATCCAAATATCCAAACAGTTCAATTCAATTAACACAACATCCAATTAAATGAGAAGGTACACAATTAATAGGTCGAGTAGAATCGTTATCCGACCTTTTCGGCAAAGTACTCCCAAATAGCAATCCAATAAGATATTTAGAAATATTCCACTTCAAACCGTCTCAACAATTCCGTCACCTAATAAGATATCATTATTCATAATCACTACTAATTCTAATTATATAGATATAAATTATAAACAATTAAACTAATTTTGTATTTTACTTATTCATTAATTAATTAATTATAAATTAATTATATTATTTATGTGCTCGTATAAATTATTACGTAAAACCCGTCTTAAATAATAAAACCAACCAATTACCCAAAACCCATGTTAATCACGTGAAACACCCAATTATACACATCCGTTAAACACAGCTAAAACCGAGTTCAACACCCTTCCTTCACCCGTCTTTTCCCAACACCACAAGCCACCAACGACACCACCAAAACCCGCCACCTCTAGCCTGCACCACAAAGCACCCAACCAGCCCTTAACCACCATCTACAACCGCTTACAGCCGCCACAATATCACGCCCTAGCAATAACAACTATGACACTACTATTACCGAAAACCGGTCACTCTTAAACACAACCCAAACCCCACGCTACTCCACACGACCTCCACCCCCACACACAACCGTGGACCACAACCTCCCATATCTAGCCACGGTAGTAACCGGAAGCCTGGACCAACCCCAAAGAACCTCCTCCAAACACGGCTCAAAAGCGGCGGCGACACAACACACATCGTCTCTGTTTCTCGCTATTCACCACCACCGTCATTAGCCACCACGTACGGCCACCACAACCTCCCCGACACCGTCCCCGCCACCCTAGCCATAACACCAACCGACACGACACTACTATTCACGGCCAACAACTCACGACACCACCACCAACAACAACAAACCGAAACTCCTCTGTTTACCTCTGTTTTTCCGACCCACCACCGTACCAAACACCACCCAAGACCACCCTTATCCACCTACCATAGTCGATCCATACCCAGGTGCTAACCCAAACCGAACCCAAGTCAAAACGAGTCAATATGGGTTCAAAAATCCAATTTCAGTTCATCACAATTACCCCACAACAGCCCCTTCAAACACCCCCTTCCCAGCGGTCCCTGGTGGCCCTAAATAGTTCCGGTCACACCCTGATATCCCTCAGTCATGGTGATGGTCTTAGTTCGTCATATGGTCGTCTAATTTACGATTTATAACATGGCAAAGTATATACATAAGACCGTCTTACCTCGAGTTAATTAGCGATGTAAATTTCGTCTTTATTCCTTCTACGTCTCCTCCTCTTCTCTCAAATCTTCAGTTTGCATATAATAAATTAGGGCAAGGTATTTATCTCTATTTATAGGGTAAGTTTATCTCTATAAGAGAGCAATTAGGAAACTACGTAATTTGCCATATTATTAATATTATACAATTACTTCTACTACTACTATTATTATTATTATTATTATTATTATTATTATTATTATTATTATTATTATTATTATTATTATTATTATTATTATTATTATTATTATTATTATTATTATTATTATTATTATTATTATTATTATTATTATTATTATTATTATTATTATTATTATTATTATTATTATTATTATTATTATTATTATTATTATTATTATTATTATTATTATTATTATTAAAATCACGAGTACACACGGCCCAAGTTGCAACCTAATCCAATTCTCGTCTTACTTTATTATTTTATTATTTGATTACCGTCTTGTATACAATTATTCATTATAACGCCTTTAATTAATTATTCGAATTACGTAAATTAGTTATATGAATTCTATTAAATTACGGGGTATTACAGGGACACTCTTTTCGACATCTGTTATAGATCTGGTATTACTGCGGGAAAGGAGGTTGATATCGGTTTGGTTGATGGGCATGGTGGCTCTCTTCGTCCTGCGGATTTGTTGCTTTATTCTTGGGACAGAGGGTGTGATGTGTACGTTGACTTGATAGGGTCTTCTCCTTTGACTCAGACTGGGATGACGGATTTTGTGCCTTGTCGGGTTGTCGCTGATGCTGCTCAGCGTAAGTGTGCTAAGTACTGGGATTTGTGCACGGCAGTGGGTTAAGGTTTCCTTCCTTTCTCTTTCTATTCACTTGGGGAGATAGGTTCGGATGCTGTTGCCTTGCTCAAGCGGATCCATAAATTCTCGGTATCTCAGGATGCGGTGGCTCGGGTGGCCGCTTACATTTTTACTAGACTTAGCTTTGTTGTTGCTAAGGGTGTGGGAGCCCAGATTGTCTCTCGGCTCCCCACCAATTTCATGTAAACTTTTATTTTCCATTTAATGAAAGCTGCGCACATCCTTCTATAAAATAATAATAATAATAATAATAATAATAATAATAATAATAATAATAATAATAATAATAATAATAATAATAATAATAATAATAATAATAATAATAATAATAATAATAATAATAATAATAATAATAATAATAATAATGTGGTAATTCCTAATAATAATCGGAATAAGGCAATAGTTTCTTAATTGGCCTCATATACTCTCTAAACCTAGACTATAAATACTAAGAACTGAAAAATAATTGACAAAAGGGAGAGAATTGGGATCGACATTCGATACACAAAGACTAACATTGCTAATTTACTCGAGGTAAGACCGTAGTTGAGGCGTTTTGGTGCTTAGTCGTTGTCACTACCTAACCAAAACAATATTTATAACTTCACAAACTACTCTTAGTAAAGAGGTAAGTAAAGGTCGGATCCCAAGGGACGGGTATTGATTTAACATTTCAATTGCAAGTAGTTATGTCTTAGGGTGTCACAAATTGGGTTGAGATGAGGTGTAGTCTAAACTAATCAACAAGATGAATGCAAACTAATGAAAACAAAGTAAAGCAATTAAAGGGGTTTGTAAACAATTTATTAAAGGCACTAGGGTGTCATGGGTTCATAGGGGATTCATGGAAATAGATCATACAAACATGTTCTCAATTAGAAGCAAGCACTTATTGTTGTGATGGGATCGAGTTAGTGTATATCTTACAATCCCTAGGAAGATTTGGATCCCGGGGCCGAGTCGATCAAGACTTTACAACACCTACATGTCGACTTAATCTCTTCCTATTCAACTCTATGCATGGTCTAATTAGGCTCGAGTTGGTTTATGTCTTACAAGCCTCATTGAAAAGATAAGAGATGGGTAAAAAAATGCAAGGTTTCATAGTCTAGCATTTCATCAAACACAACAAGTGCATAGGTTGAAATCACAACAAGCAAGCAATTAATTATGAAAACATATTAGATTAAGCATAGATTAATTCTCATGATTGTTTCCCCTAATTCCCCATTAACCCTAGCTAAAGGACTACTCACTCATGATCAAGTTTAGCATGCTAACAAGGTTGTCAATCATACTAACAAAGCAAAACATGATGAATAAATGATGTGATTAACGATAATTAAGCAAAGGTAAAAAAGTGATTATACCTATTGAGATTATCCAAATAATAAAGTAAAGAATAATAGAAGTAAACTTGATGATTGATGAAAGGTTGTCAATCCTCCAATAAACCCCAAATAATCTTCTAGTTACCCAACTAAACTAAGAGCAATTGAGAGAATAAGGAAAGATTAAGATGTGATTAATATTGAAATGTGTATTATAACTTTGATTAAGACTGAATTAAGAGAAGGATTATGATAAGATGAGAGTATATGTTCTAAGATGATAATCTAGGTAGTACAATAGGGATTGTTGAAAATTCCATGCTCTCCGAATAGAGCTAGTTGAAGGTCATCCACTTTCTCCTTCCATATGGGTGATGTTTCTTTACCCATGGCTTGATCTTTGCAAAGAGATTCTAACTTCTTCCTATCACTTTCTCGGCTATAGTGATCAACCATGAAGCATGGCTCATGTAATCGGGGGGCTCTCATTGTTTTGTCAAGATTGAAAGTAATTGTCTCATCCCCTACTTCAAGTGTGAGGTCTCCATGTTTCACATCGATTACCGCTCCCGCTGTGTGCAAGAAAGGTCTTCCTAAGATGATAGGAATGTTGGAATCCTCCTCTATGTCTACAATGACAAAGTTTACCGGGATGAAGAATTTGCCAATTCTCAAGGGCACATCCTCCCATACCCCTAAAGGTATCTTTGTTGATCGATCCGCCATTTGAAGAGTGATGTTGGTGCATTTTACCTCTCCCATTCCTAGCCTCTTACATACCGAGTATGGCATGACACTTACACTTGCTCCAAGATCGCACAATGCTTTGTTGATTGTAGTGTCGCCAATGGTAAATGGGATAGAAAAACTTCCCGGATCGTTGAGCTTTGGAGGGGAACTCCCTTGATGAATAGCACTACTCACTTTGGTAAAGGCAATAGTCTCCAACTTTCGGATGTATTTCTTCTTGGTGAGAATATCCATCATGTACTTTGCATAACCCGGAACATGATTGATCAATTCCATGAATGGGATTGTGATGTGGTTCGTGGTCGTCACACGCCCATCAAACACATTTTTATTCTCAACAAACAAATAATTAGTAGTTAAGTCGAGGTCGGTCCACGGGACGGTGTGCTTTGGGTTCTAAGTCTATCTATCTCAATTTATTCTAGTGTCACAATCGATTTGGGTTTGTAGTTGATGAGTCTAGACTAATGAAAGCAATAAAGTAAAACCAGCAATAACTTAAAAGATGTAAACAATTAATAAAGATACTAGGATGTCATGGGATCATAGGGGAATCATGGTAAGGAAGCATAAATGAGTTATAAAGATGCAACCAATTTATTATTGTTGGATTTTAAGTTAGTTGATATCAAGTAATTCATAAGAACATTTGGGTCCCGGAGCCGAATTATTTGTGACTATACAACACCTACAAATAAACTTAATTCTTCCTATTAAACTACATACATGATAAACCAAATCCTAGGGAAACTTACGTCTCGGAGCCGAGTCGATTAAGACTTTACAACACATACAAGTCGACTTGGGTTATCCCTATTCAACTCTATGCAAGGTCTAACAAGGCTTGAGTTGGTTTATATCTTACAAGCCTTGTTGAGTAGATCAGAGATGGGTAAAAAAAATGCAAGGTTTCATAGTCTAGCCTTTCATTAAACATGATATGTGCATAAGTTGAAGACCAATAAGCAAACATTCATATGAACTCATTAAGCATAAATCCATCCCATAATTAATCCCCTAATAATCCTAGTTAAGTAACTTACTCACTTATTATCATGGGAAACATGTTATCAATGGTGTCAATCATCACAGCAAGTATAAACACGATAATAGATTGAGGAAACAAGTAATAAAGAGTAAAGAGTAAAGAAATTATACCCAACTTAAGATGAACAATTGGAAAGGAAAGAATAATAGAAGAAAACTTGATTGATTGATGAAGAGTTGTCAGTTCTCCAATAATAACCCAATAATCTTCAAATACCCAATAACAAAGCTTGAACAATAATTAAGGAAAGATTAATGTGGAATGATTGAGATTAATCTATTCTAATCTACTCCTAATCTAATCTAAAGAGTCTCTCCACTATGGGAACTTGATGTCCTTGATTAAAACAAATGGAGTATATATAATAGTACATCAATAGGTTAAGCAAGGGTGGATTAGTAAATAATAATGCTATGTTTTCAATAGAGAATTGCAAGTCCCAAGGGAAATGCGCAGATCACGTTGCTACTCCCACCACGATCCACTCGGACAGGCTTTAAGTATGGCCAGTGAAGGAAAAGTAGATCTATATACTTAACATATTCATATATGTTCTAATTTAATTTGTCATAAAATTAACTAATGATCTTATGCATGCAAAATATTAAACAAAATAAGGAAGAAACATTGTTCTCACATTGTGATTTTCGGTTTAATGGGCACAAGAGAGATCACCTTTCTCTCTTGTTCTTGAGCTTTCCCTTTTGGATGAACTAAGACCCAAGTGTAGGATCTCTCCCAAAGTTTTATACCCAAGGCTCACTCTTAATTAAAATTAATATTATAGATACTAGTACAATATTAATCTTGTATGAAATTGACCCAAAATAATTTGGTATTTGTCTCTCTAAAACCGGTTAGGGGAGAAGAGGAAGGAAGAATATTTTTTATCTCTCTAAAATATTTTTTATGAGATGAATGAATGAATAATCAATAATCTTATTGAGTATAAGGTAAAAAGGAGAGGAAAAACCAATTGGTTTTTGCCTCTAGAAAACCGGGTGGGAGAGAGGGCAAATGGGAGCCAATGCATGCATAAATTGTTCTTTACAATGAACATTAGGTTTGCATGGCTAGTGACTAGGGTAATCATCATGCCCTCCACTAATATAATCAACATATAATTAGCTTAATCCTCACCTAATTTTCGGTCCATATGGATAATATGGAATCCATATTATTTTTGTCAATTTATCAATTTGTCACCTGTCATATGTAACATAAATTTGTTATGTATTTTTAACATATTAAAAATCAACGTATTAATAAAAATACGTCATATGCAAAAATCGACTTAGTAATTCATAATTACTTGTACCAAAATAATTTACCAATTTATAAATCGTATTTATAATAATTCATTCAAATTTAATTGTTTCCTTAAACAATAATTTCATCCGATCTTCGATACAATTCGATTACTCGGATCGTATCTCATTTAATCAAATTTCAATGTGATACGTAAATTTTACTTCCAAAATCGTCCGTCAATTTTCAAGTAATTTAATTAACTCGTAACGTTATACGATTAATTAAATGATCAATTAAGAGTGTTGCCCTATAGGTATGACCTAGGGGATCAACTGATCACCACCGTCGCACGACAGTAATGTCAAACTCTAGTCAGCCAATCATTACCGATATATGTTGATCAGTTGACAGTAAAAATACTTCCCAATTGTATTCTTTATAATGAGATTTAAACATGTGATCATCATGATCAACAATCGTGATCGCATTATTGTCGGAGGACACATATTCCAACAACCAGTCTGTCTGGAGATCCGCTCGGATCACAAGGAAGTCGCTTGGATCAAAACTCCCAAATCCGCTCGTCTCGTCTTCGGGCCGCTCGGATCAGGACATGGCAATCCGCTCGTCTGGTGGTTAGGACGCACGGATCTTTACATAGTGTTCCATCCTCTTGCTTCAAAGCCTACGATCTATGTATACTCTTTATTCTTACTTTGTGGGTCGTTGTTCTTGCCTCCTCTTCATAATAGTCCATCAAAGATCGTCAAAAAGCTTCCGAATATGCACGGGAGACGGGAATTCCGTCTCATTATCTCCTTTCTTATAAGACATATAAAATGCACTAGGAAACAAAATAAGAAGGAATTGACGGATAAAATGGCCATGACATGCTATAATAGTATGCAAAGTAGGTTCAATTAGGGGACTAAATGTGAGCAATTAAGAGTCACATCAAACATCCCCAAACCGAACCTTTACTCGTCCCGAGTAATGAGGTGACTAGAACTAGACCTTTATTTAAACTATCCTAATAATATAATCGATGTGAGACAATTAGCGGGTCTCACTCCGCCCCTTCCACTCACAACAAGACATCTATGAGGTAAGATGCCTACTTGTAAGGCAAGGTAGGGCTTGCCAAAATGGCGATACATCCAAGCATTAAGCACACAAAACAAGTAATGGATGCATCTACAACAGAATAGCCACTTTCCTCATCTAAGTGGCGGAAATCATCTAAAGGGGAAGCAATCTAAGGGTACACACCCCATTTTAGATATCATTTCTCTAAGCTACTAAGTATAAGAGGATACCAACAAATCACCTCCAAGTTGTGTCAAACTAGGGTACTTTTATCCTCAATCGCTAAATGCTTTTGTCAAGAGTAGGCTCCTATAGTGTTAGAAACACTGTAGGATCGCGGAATTCCCCCTCTTGCCTAGACAAGAAGAAGGTTCATCCCCTCTCCACCATGCAACAAAAATGAGATCAATGGATAAAAGGGATCATGATGTTTTGAGTTTCACAATGGTTGTTTGCTTTTGTTTTGTTTTTCCCCCCAATTTCTTGTGGCATTTGACTTTTTGAGAACATTTCTTTGCCATTTTTTATGTTTGGCATTTTGATACTTGACAAATTTTTCAATCTTTGCATTTTTGAACATTTTTCAAAGTAACCCCATTTTGTAGAAAGGGTACTTTTATTGAAGCATAGGAGTTTATTTCTGCTCCTCTTTCCATTGCTGCAGTTTTTGCAAACTTTTTGATTTTAATTTTGGTACTCGAACTCAATTTGATTATTTTGTGCCCATTCCCTTTTTGTTGACAAAATATGATGATAGAAGTGTAAGAACGGTCGCATGGCTTCAAAGGTCACCTTGGAATAAACGGTAGCCATGGAGTTATCACACCACAAGGTACTCTTGACTAGGCCTTAGTCCATGGGTCAAAAGATACTAGTATGACACATCTTAGGGTGTCTTGAAGGTATTCTAGCAAACAAAGTTTCAAGGAGAAAAATTATCTACAAGGGCCTTATATACACTTGTCAAGTTTCCCAAATAGGCATTTTCACAAAATTTTCTACCATGCAAACTACATGCCATGATGCAACTAACATGTATACAATTCTAATGCATATGTTTCTATCAACTAAAATGCCATATAATCTAGATGCAACTCCTAACAACACATAGATACACAAAACGCAACAATAAAATACACCACATCCTCCTTAACATGTAAGCCCATCCTCCTCATATGAAAAAGAAATGGAAGGGAAATAGAGATTAGAGCGATCACACCAAGCGGTCTTCATATTCCCTTGCTAATGCCTCAAATGAAGTGTCGTATCTATGTGAGAAGAGGACGAAAAACACAAGTATATACAATTCTACACTACTAAATTAAATAACATGTTTTTGGTTTTTGAATTTTTCGAATTTTTATGGATTTTGTTTTTATGAAATTAAAGAACATATTTTTGGGATTTTTCGAAGTTTTTCAATTTTTTGTATTTTGGAATATAAATTCCCATCTCTCACTTTATTTTGGACATTGTCCTCAATGTACATGTAGGAGTAGGAATGAAAGAGCAATACATGTTTTTGGATTTTTGATTTTATGGAAATTGAAGTACAATTGCAATGATATGATATGAATGAATGCATGCTCTAACTAAATGTGATTCTATATGATATATATAACAAATGAATGCAATCTTCATTATACTAGATGATGCATGCTTAGGTCACCTATGATCAAACCTCTCCAAACCGATTTAATCACTATTTCTAGTGTAGGATAAATGAGCTTTGGTCATTAGTTACTATGTATGAATTCTAGTCTATATGCAACTAACTATATGAGATATATCATAATGCAACTATACTATATGAACTAACTAATGTAAATGCAATATGAAATATAATACAAATGCAAGTGAGGTGCAAACTAAGTGCAAGATGATTGAAAAATGCAATGCAACTATACATGAGAGATAGGGAAAGAGAGTATCATACAAATGGAGGTGGTGTGGTCAAACACCTCTTGCCATCTCACTCGTCATCATCATCATCATTGCGGTACCCACGTCCGCTAGATCCTCCTTGGTCATATCCTCCTCCTTGGCCAGAGAATTCTCCACCTTGGCCACCAAAGTTCCCTTCTTAGTTCCCTTGGTTAGAGAATAAAAGGTGCGGTTGGGCCGAAGATGGGTGAGGGCCTCTTGGATTGATGTACCCTTGTTGAGCCATGTTGTAGTAGGAGGGGTATTGGGCCAAGTAGTTGTCGACCCTCCCTTCATGCATGCCAAGATCGACATTTTGCATGAGTTGCATTAAATCATTTATGTTTGGAGCTCTTGGATCTTGGGGAGTGAATTGTACATGTGGAGTCGGGTAGGGTGGAATGAGTACATAGGATGCTGGTGCATTACCCCATTCCGGCAACTCATGAGGTTGACAAGGTTGACGAGGTGCTTCTTCTCTTTGTGGTAGGTTTTTATAAATCTCAATGGGAAGGAGGTAGTTCAATCTAGGTGAGTACCGACTCAACCGTGGCTCGGTAGGTGGTCTGTTCCACCCCAAGAGGACAAGTGAAGAGCATCCCTTTTTGAACCACTCTACACTTCCGGCTTTATTGTAGGTGCACTATCGGTGGTGGTTGAAGTTAGCATCCTCGTCTATCAAAGCGCCCCCATTGAGCTTTTCATAGCTCCTATGAAGTTTAAACCTGGGGCAAAGTTCAGTGGCCAATATTGTGATTAGGCCTCCCATCACAAAGGTCTTGATATTATAATTCCCTTGAGCATAGTCATTGAGCCTTGTAAGCATCTCAAGGGGCGTGTTGAAATTGTAAGCCCTTGTCCCTTATACATTCAAGTAAGACTCTAAGAAGGTCAGGTCAAGAAGGGTGACCCTATCTTGTTCTAGCCTCCCATTGACGGTTCCGGCTATAAAGCGCTCGGTGATCCGAATCACCAGATGTTGGATGGCAAAGGTATAGCATTGTTTGAAGGAATGGAGTTCCCTCCCAGGAATGGCTCTCCATATGTGGTTAACGATGAAGTCGGAGGGCTTATCGGTGTTTTCCCTCGGCACTTCAAGACCAAAAATGTTTGCAAATTGGTCTAAGGTTAACTTATGGTCTTGATTACAAAGACGAACTCCAAATAAAAATTTCTCCGTGTATTAGTGACAATACGGAGACTACACAAAAACTCGAGGGTAAGACTTAAGTAGGTATCCTCATGAGCATAGAATAACTTCCCAAGACCCAAACCATTGAAAAACATCTCAGTTTGATACCTTATGCCAAGAACTTCTAATACATCGGTATCAATAAATTGAGTAGGCTCATAACGCTTACCTAACAAATGTTCAAATCTTTGGCGGTGGTCATCGCTAGTGAAGATTACCTCGGGGAAGTATTCAAGTTGTGTAACACCGTGTATCTCTATATTTTGACGGCCCCTTTCCTCCCTTGGGGTGGATGAAGTAGCACCCTTGCGCCTTTTAGGTGCGGCATCGGCGGATTTCTTGCCCTTGCCTCTTAGGTTCATCATTTTGTTGATGGAAATGTTAGGGTTTTGGTTGTTTTTGTGATGGGGATTATGTGTGGATAATGATATGAGATTTTTAGAAGATAAGATAAGGAAAAAGAGGGATGGTAGGAGTGTTTATAACAAGGAAATGGTGGGAGACGGGCGGATAATTTGAGAACCCAGCTAAAAACATGTGCCAACCCGAGTGTCCCGAAGACGATCCGGACATCTTGTAGCTGCAGCCCGAGCGTCCTGCTCAGGAGATGCTCGGATTCTCAGTCAGTGAGGCCGTGTGTTTTATATTAAGTTGGGGATGAGCGGATTGATGAGGAGGCGAGCGTCTTCTGCTGGGATGAGCATTTTCATTAGGATCCGAGCAGATTCTTATCCAGTGCATAAATGTTCCCAAAACGTTGTCCAGGACGAGCGTCTCATGTCCAGCTCGAGCGGATCCATGGTCGGGACGAGCGTCTTCTTGACAATCCGGACAGATTCTTAGACAGAGTTGATTTTTGCCTGTAGCAGGGCTCAGGACGAGCGTCTTACAGCCGAGACGAGCGTCCCGCGCTGTTCTTCTTCAATCCCTCATTTCTTTCATTTGAATTATTTCCCTTGCACCCTTTTGTGATTCCTTCTTATCGTTTTCTGAAAATATACTCAATGAATGGGTAAGCAACCCTCTCTCACTACTCTCATGCAAGAAATATAAAGGTATATATACAATATTTTACAATGCAAAGATTATGGGAAGGCATATATTACAAATGGTGGTTTGAGATAGGACTCAACTAAACTAGTTTGATTTGTCGAAATTCTTTGTCCATAGAGCTCAAGGCTCGTAGAAGAAGGTTAAAAGCTTGTGAACAAGCCCCAAATAAGCATAAGTACGCTTTGCTCCAATTCAAAATAAAGCTAGGCCAAAGAAGCTTGTCATTCATTCTCTCTTTCACCTTGCCCTTGGCACTTTGGTCTTTACAATGCTTCAAACCAATAGGCCTATGATTCTTGTCAACACGAGGCATGAAGTATGGTTTATTTTCTTCCGGAGACTTCCACTTACCACCTTCTCCTCTAATTTTGGTGATGATGATAGAACTTGGATTTGTCAATCCTTCCAAAGTAGAAGGAGAATTCTCATAAAATTGATGACCGGATACCTTAGGGGTTGGAATTGTGGGTGCTAAATCTCCACAAGTAAGTTCATTTGCAAGTTTGTTCTTGAGCTTTTCCACCAGGTACCCTTTATATGATGATTTGACTTTTTGGAGAAGGTCCACCATATCATCTCCAACAATCATAGGTTCCATGGTGGGTGTGAAATGGTCTTCATAGGCAATAGGAAAGAGTCATTCATCTTCTTCATGATAGGATACCTCAAATTTCTCAAGGATGGGCTCCTCAAGTAAGGTGATCTCACAAGTCCATTCTTCTCCCCTATTCCAAAGGTCCTTGCAAGACACATATTCTTCATAAGATTCTTTCACGATCTCCTCATCATGGCTATCCTCATAAGAATCATAAATGGGGACTTCGCTCTTCTTCAATAATTCGTCTCCACTATCTCGATATTCACATCAAAGGACACACCCTCATACTCACAAAGGCTAAGAGTATTCGGCGTACTCAACCTCATATATTCTTCATCAAACACAACACTTTCATACTCACAAGAGCTCAAGGATATTGGCTCTTCCCACTTCTCATCAAAGGTAATTCCTTCAAACTCGCATTCATGATCAATGTCTAAGGAATGGTGATGAGTAGTTACTTGGGCTTCCTTCATTTGGGCAATTTGAATTTCCAACTCCTCACCTTGGGCAACAATGCCTTGAAGAACATTGTCCCTATTTTGGCTCTCCTCTAGCATTTGTTTGAAGAAGTTTTGTTGATCTCCCATCATTTGGAGAACCATACTTTGAATGTCAAATTCATGCTCAACTTCTTGTTGTGGTGGGTATGAAAGTGGTTGTATTGTGGCATTTGAAATTCATTGTGAAGTGGGTATTGGGTGGGTGGTTGTTGTGGATATTGGATGTGGGGATTTTGGTGGAAAAGTTGGGGTAGTAGTTAGGACTTTCATTGTATGAGTAGTAAGGTAGGTTTTTGTTGACTTGCTCCTCAAACTCCCCATACCTATTGTAGTCATACTTAAAAGATCCACCCCAAACTCCATATGTCAAGTCTTAAGCCATTATAGCTAAGACAAAGAAACAACTACAACCAAGGAAACTAAACAAAAACGGTAAGAACGACCTTGAGGAAGAAGTTCCTCAAGGTTAAAGCAAAATTAAAATAGACAAACAAGTAAGAACTTAATCACATAACACTGTGCTCGGCAACGGCGCCATTTTAGATGTGGTCCGCGGTCGTCACACACCCATCAATCACATTTATATTCTCAACAATCAACTACTTAGTAGTTAAGTCGAGGTCGATCCACGGGAAGGTGTGCTTTGGGTTCGAAGTCTATCTATCTCAATTTATGCAAGTGTCACAATCGATTTGGGTTTGTAGTTGATGAGTCTAGACAAATGAAATCAATAAAGTAAAACAACCAATAACTTAAAAGATGTAAACAATTAATAAAGATACTAGGATGTCATGGGATTATAGGGGAATCATGGTAAGGAAGCATAAATGAGTTATAATGATGCAAGCAATTTATTATTGTTGGATTTTAATTTAGTTCATATCAAGTAATTCATAAGAAGATTTGGGTCCCGGAGCCGAGTCATTTGTGACTGTACAACACTTACAAGTCGACTTAATTCTTCCTATAAACTACATACATGATAAACCAAATCCAAGGGAAACTTACGTCTCGGAGCCGAGTCGACTAAGACTTTACAACACATACAAGTCGACTTGGGTTATCCCTATTCAACTCTATGCAAGGTCTAACAAGGCTTGAGTTGGTTTATATCTTACAAGCCTTGTTGAATAGATAAGAGATGGGTAAAAAAATGCAAGGTTTCATAGTATAGCCTTTCATCAAACATGATATGTACATAAGTTGAAGAACAATAAGCAAGCATTCATATGAACTCATTAAGCATAAATACATCCCATAATTAACTCCCCTAATCCCCCTCTAATCCTAGTTAAGTAACTACTCACTTCTAAACATGGGAAACATGTTATCAATGGTGTCAATCATCACAACAAGTATAAACATGATAAGAGAGTGAGGAAACAAGTAATAAAGAGTAAAGAGTAAAGGAATTATACCCAACTTAAGATGAACAATTGGAAAGGAAAGAATAATAGAAGAAAACTTGATTGATTGATGAAGAGTTGTCAGTTCTCCAATAATAACCCAATAATCTTCAATTACCCAATAACAAAGCTTGAACAACACTTAAGGAAAGATTAATGTGAAATAATTGAGATTAATTTATTCTAATCTACTCCTAATCTAATCTAAGGAGACTCTCCACTATGGGAACTTGATGTCCTTGATTATTACAAATGGAGTATATATAGTAGTACATCAATAGGTTAAGCAAGGGTGGATTAGTAAATAACAATGCTTAGTTTTAAATAGGGAATTGCAAGTCCCGAGGGAAATGCGTAGATCACGTTGCTACTCCCACCACGATCCGCTCGGATCGGCTTGAAGCACGGCCAGTCTATCTGGATATCCGCTCAGATCACAAGGAAGCTGATCGGATCAAAGCTCCCTAATCCGCTCGTCTCTTCTTCGGGCCGCTCGGATCAAGACATGGCAATCCGCTCGTCTGGTGCTTAGGACGCACGGATCTTGACACAATGTTCCATTCTCTAGCTTCAAAGCCTACAATCTATGTGTACTCTTTATTCTTACTTCGTGGGTCGTTGTTCTTGCCTCCTTTTCATACTAGTCCATCTAAGATCCTCAAAACTTCCGAATATGCACGGGAGATGGGAATTTTGCCTCATTATATCATTTCCTATAAGACATATAAAATGCACTAAGAAAGCAAAATAGGAAGGAATTGAAGGATAAAATGGCCATGAAATGCTATAATAGTATGCAAAGTAGGTTCAATTAGGGGACTAAATCTGCGCAATTAAGAGTCACATCAGATTGAGACTTCTAAGTTCTTCACGATTTCCATGATTTTTCCAAGTTGCTCATCAAACTTAGGCTTAGCTTGGCGACTTGGGAATGGAAGTCTAATCACAATAGGCTCTTTTTCCTTAGCCTTCTCTTCATTCTTCTTCTTTGAAAGTTCATTGGTAGTAGGATCTACCTCCTTAGAGTTTTCCACAACTCCTTGCTTGCTACTAGCATCCACAATATCCTCATCAATTGGCCTCATCGGCCTCTCATATCTTATACCGCTCCTCAAATGGATGGCACTAACCGTTTCATGTCTTGTGGGTGGGTTACCTTAAGGAGGTAATTGCCCCTTTTGTCTTTGGGAGCTAGAAGACGCTAATTGGGTCATTTGAGTCTCTAACATTATGGTGTGGGCAAGTATGTTGTTGATGGTGATTTCTTTAGCTTGGCTATCTTTTTGCATTTGGGTGAAGAATTCTTGTTGGTTCTTTTGCATTTGGAGGACTGCTTTTTGAACATCAAAGCTTTGGTCATTGGATTGGTTGTAGGAAGGTTGATATTGATATCCTTGGCTTTGGTTGAAAAAGGGTCTTTGAGCTTGGTTTCTCATTGGAGGTGGAGTGTATGTTGGTTGAGGATTTTGAACATTTTGGCTCTTGTATGAGAGATTTGGATGGAATTTGGTGTTCTCATTATAGTAGTTGGAATAAGGGGTACCACTTTTGTATGCTTGGAAAGCATTTACTTGTTCATTTGTTCCCCTAAATTCGTTTTGATCATGTCCTAAGGTTCCACAACTTTCACATACTCCATTTGGGATTGAGGATGATGCCACCATAGCATTAACATGTTGTTTGGGTTATTTGGAAGCTTTATCAAGCGTAGCCACGGCGTTTTCAAACTTCAAATTGATGGTGTCGATATGAGCACTTAGTAAATCGCCCAATTGTGTGATGGAATCTACCTCATGCTTTCCTCCTCTTGTGGCCTTTCGAGGCCTACTATATTGGGAATTATGAACCGTCATCTCTTCTATTTTGGCCCATGTTTGATTGTCATCAACTTCGGTAAACCTCCCATTGGATCCCATGTTAAGAACATTGCGTGAGTCTTCATATATGCCGTTCCAAAATTGTTGCACAAGGAACCACTCACGAAGTCCATGATGTGGATAAGAATGACAAGTGTCCTTAAGTCTCTCCCATGCTTCATACAATGATTCCTCATCCCCTTGCTTGAACCCGGTGATTTGGGCTCTCAACATATTAGTCTTCTCCGGAGGATATAATTTCATGTAAAAGGCAAGTGATAACTTCTTCCATGAATTAATACCAAGGGTAGCCTTATCTAGGCTCTTCAACCATTCCTTTTCGGTACCGATCAGATTTGGTCTTGAGTAACTCTGGTTTGAGAAATTGCATCACAATAATCGCAAAAAGTCTCCATATGTAAATGAGGATCCTCACTAGGCATCCCTCCAAATTGACTTCTCTCAAATAATTTTATGAATGCGGATTAGGCAAAGAAATTACCGGTTAAATGTGGTGGTGTAGGAGTACCGTTTGGTAGGTTCTCCTCGGTTGGTATGGAATGTGATGAAAATTTAGGCATTGTAGGTTGATTTTGTGGTTGGTTTGGAATTGGGTTATCCTCTCCTTCTCTTGCAAAAGCGTTCATAAACTCAATGTTATTTGGTTGAATGTCCACAATCTCTCCAATACCTACAACTCTTGAAGTACCTCTAGCAACTCTTCTATTGTTGGCTAAGGTCCTTTCAATCTCGAAATCAGTAGGTAACAAATTACCTTGTGATCTCCTATTCATGCAAAATATCAAACAACTAGAGAACAATTAGAACAGCCTTGAGGAGATTGACTTCCCTAAGGTAAAGAAAGACACAACTAAAACCAATTAACGAAAATCAAATCAATTGAACACCGTCCCCCGCAACGACGCCATTTTTGGTTGAGGCGTTTTTGTGCTTAGTCGTTGTGACTACCTAAGCAAAACAATATTTATAACTTCACAAACTACTCTTAGTAAAGAGGTAAGTAAAGGTCAGATCCCAAGGGACGGGTATTGATTTAAGATTTCAATTGCAAGTAGTTATCTCTTACGGTGTCACAAATTGGGTTGAGATGAGGTGTGATCTAAACTAATCAACAAGATGAATGTAAACTAATGAAAATAAAGTAAAGCAATTAAAGGGGTTTGTAAACAATTGATTAAAGGCACTAGGGTATCATGGGTTCATAGGGGATTCATGGAAATAGATCATACAAACAAGTTCTCAATTAGAAGCAAGCACTTATTGTTGTGATGGGATCGAGTTAGTGTATATCTTACAATCCCTAGGAAGATTTGGGTCCCGGAGCCGAGTTGATCAAGACTTTACAACACCTACAAGTCGACTTAGACTCTTCCTATTCCACTCTATGCATGGTCTAATGTGGCTCGAGTTGGGTTATGTCTTACAAACCTCATTCAAAAGATAAGAGATGTGTAAAAAAAATGCAAGGTTTCATAATCTAGCATTTCATCAAACATAACATGTGCATAGGTTGAAATAACAACAAGCAAGCAATTAATTATGAAAATATATTAGATTAAGCATAGATTAATTCCCATGATTGTTTACCCTAATTCCCCATTAACCCTAGCTAAAGGACTACTCACTCATGATCAAGTTTAGCATGCTAATAAGGTTGTTAATCATACTAACAAAGGAAAACATGATGAATAAATGATGTGATTAACAATAATTAAGCAAAGGTAAAAAGAGAGTATACCTATTGAGGTGATCCAAATAATAAAGCAAAGAATAATAGAAGTAAACTTGATGATTGATGGAAGGTTGTCATGAATGATCATAGATCCATATTAGACTCTCTAATAAAAATTAAATTATCTCATAATTCATCATGTTGATGATCTATGTAACATGCATGCAAATATAAAAGCATAAAAATGAAAGTTTAAGGAAAAACAATTTCCTTACATTGATTTTATGGTAAAAAGGGCACAAACTAGTTCACCTTACTAGTTTGTTCTTGAGCTTATAACAAATGGATGATCCTCCTTACAAATATTCAAAGAGAAGATCTCCTTCAAGATGCACCCAAGAACTTACCCAAAAATAATAACAAGTATTTAACTAGAAACTTGTTAAAATTATACCCTTGATATTATTTGTATTATTACGAACATTTCTTAGTAATAAAAAGTATTACTAACTTCTTAGTAATAATGAATAATAATTTTAGAGATATGATTGATTAATGTTCACATGCAAAACATACAAAATGATGTAGTGTAGAAATGAACAAAGGATGGAGTAAATAGGAAGGGAAAGTGGCGGGTGGGGGGAGTGTTGTAGTGGACAAATTGTCTTATATTTTTTAATCATACATCACATGCAAAATCTATATAAGATGAATTATGGTAGTATCTAAAGTAAGGTAAAATGATTATGTTCCTAATCATCCACAACTCTATTTTACACGGTCCACTTGCCCATTTACGGGTCCATATTGGTTCTTATATTTGTCGCACAAATACGTGTAATTTTATTTTAAACATCGTTTCATGTTTAAATACTTCCATAATCAATTCGTCCAAATCACTCCATAAATATACGTGTACTGCTACACATATTATTTACGTACTAATATTAATCACATTAATCAATTAGTATAATTTTAGTGAATTAACAATTAATTAATTAAAACCCGTCTCCCAAAAATTTATTATTCAACTATCACATAATTAAATAATAAATGTCGTGCCTCGAGTTCGCAACTCGAAATCTCTCTAAAATAATCGACTAACCTCTTAGTCTATAAATCAAGGGACTAAATAAATTGTATCTCATACAATTAATTAGTTGTCAATTGGGGTTCGTTCCTTTAGGTGTGACCGAAAGGGGTCAGTTGATCACCGCCGTCTCACGACAATAACGTCAAACTCTAGTCTGCCAACCGTTATCGATTTACGTTAATCAACTGACGAGGATCAAATAATTAAATATCTGATGATATTCCATTAATGAGATTTATTATGTAAACGCACTATTGTGGAGGACACTAACTCCAACAATCTCCCACTTGTCCGATACAAGGTGTGCGCTACCAATTCTCTTGTCCGTTTTAATCTCCCACTCAATGCAAGGTGTCTTTCAGGTCACACTTGCACACGAAAATATCGCGAGTGGTTTTCTCGATCAGGAGTGTGACTACCTGACCGGAAAAATCTCTCACAGATTACTTCCGAGCGTGGCCACGCATTTGTAGTCATTAACTCCTCGAGTGGCCTTGAGATATAGTTACCCAACGTGGGTGGACAATTCCCTGTATGCCCTATCTATCCTATTGCACAATACAGCTCATCATGACCTAGTAAATGCCCTTTTGGCCTCCTTTCACGGCACGACCTAGGACAAAAACCAAAGTCACTCGGAAACTGCACTTGCTCAGATAATAGTCTCCAATCAAAAGAATCGACTCATTAGAACATCTTAGAGATCCCCGCCACGACTAGGCGTCTATAATAGAACTTAGGGACTTTCTAAATGGTCACTCTCCGGCAAAGTGTCACACACTCTGCCTATGTAATCGACTAGTCATCACGTATGACCTTATGGTGTTGAACAACCATCAATCGACTTACAATCTAGTCACTTCAAGACGTCACCTCATTAAGTGAGTAGGGACAAAATGCAATGTTCATCTTATTCACTTGAATATTGTTCAACATAGTCTCCACAACTTATTCAGATAAACAAGGTATTCAATGTTTTCAGTCAAACTGAATAATTGAGTTCTTAAAGAAACTCTAACAATGAATGCGATCATCACTTATGTAAATATCAATACTCTATCCAATATTTACATAAATATCTTTAGCAATTAAGGTATACTCCTCAATTCACATTGAGATGACATAATCATCATGTCTACCTTATGCCTACGGCTTTGGTTAGAGGATAAGCAACAGTTGCATCACTCTAATTTCCATTGTTATTTTCCTTTGTTCTATGTAATATTTTCATCACATAGAGCCTTTCTAAGTACATGTTTAAACAAGTTTTTAGACTCTGGTTCTAAATCCAGTCAAACACTCCCACTATTTTCATAGTTTCTTGGGATACGATATTCGGCTAACAGAACTACTCTAGTCCCATTAAATTTCGGTTATTAACTATCTCTCTTACAACATCGGATGTTGTAATGTACTTAGCTTTCGTTTATGATTTGTACGTATAACACTTATACATACACATCCTTCATATGACATCTTTTATGTATGACTCCTTATATATGTTTGCTTTATACATGTACAACTTCTTATACAGATATGTATAACTTCTTATAGATATTATTCTTTATGCACATAGCATTCTTACATGCTAACCATTCCTTAACGAGGCCCATAACATCTTATAAGCATAGAAATGTTTCCGTGTAATCCTTTTACACAAAATTCATAAATTCCTCCAAACTATAAGAGTAAATCCTCAGTGCTTCTCAAGTACTCAAGGGTGCTCTTGATAATCATCTAGTGACACTCACTAGGAAATGATTGGTAAAGACTTCTCAAATTCTCAACATGATAAGTCCCGACGAGAGAAGCTTTTAGCATATTTAATAGATCTTGCAGCGGAAGCACAAGAGATTAGGGCAGAGTACGGATCGGGTATTTGATCTAAAGTGCTAGTTCGGATCGGATATCCATATTAAAAATCCTGAACTTAGATATCCAATATCCAAACCAAATGTTTCGGATATCCAATGTTCGGGTATCCAAAACAATCGGATCGGATGCGGATATCCATCGGATATCCATACTTTAGAATTTACTTTAAAATTAAGTTTGAAACACGATTATATTCATTGTCTTACATGATGATTTTCTTTAGTATTCTTATTCCAATGTTCTCGACATAAAATTTAAGTACCACCTAGATATTTCTCTAATATTTTAAACATTAATTAAGTTGCATAAAATAAAATTTATTTTCTCGAAATTATACTAGAAAACTATAGTTTCGGATCGGATCGGATATCCAAATGTTTTAATTCTAATATCCATATCCAAACCAAAACCAACGATTTCGGATTAGATATCCAAACCAAACTTAACTTTCGGATCAGATATCCAAACCTTCGGATCAGATTCGGATCGGATATCGGATCAGTTTGGATAATCGGATTTTTTGCTCTGCCCTACAAGAGATCATATTAATTGTTCAACAACTTGAACGAATCAAGAATCTTATCACATAAGTCTCTTGACTATAATGCTAATATCCATAGAGATCTATCTCATTAGATCTGGATATTTAATATGCGCCATGCTACTCTCAAGTATTCACCCGATAATATTTCTAGTCACTAATATGTCAAACACATATTTAGACTAAGAAACATCACCTTAGCTACATTTTTAGTCACTAATATGTCAAGCACATATTTAGACTAAGAAACTTACTTTAGCTCCCACTAAACTCCATGTATCATCATGGTACCTCGACACTCGAGTGATACCATTTTGATAGACTACATGATTGAACCCAAAGTTCCAACTCTTTGACGTATATAGATCACAAAAGGGATCTTTCAAGAATGCTAGGTTCTTAGCATTGACAACATCAACAAAACTTCTCCCAAGGAGAAAGTTTCATTATTCATTTGCCTAATCTCATCCTCATGAGAAGCTATATTGCTAAGAACATACGAATTGATAAAGGCATTTGGGTTGTCAAAAACTCTCTATAACAACCCCAAATTTTAAACATCTTATGTAACCTTTACGACAAGATCAAGGTAACCAACCAAAGTATTCACCTTAAATCAAGTCTCGAAAATATCTCGTGTTTCCTTCCTTATCGCATCGTGTGCAAGGATATCAATTCGAATTGCATGGCGACACGCCATCACATGGAGTTCATACTATAGAAAAGCCTTTGATGAGGATTTAAGATTCGTCACTTTTGAAAAGTAACGCAATATTATCGCAAAATTTTCTCCTTATAACCACTGAGCCGTAATAAATAACGTCTTCTTGCATTGTACTCACCACTGAGCCTCAATAAAGAACATCTTCTTGCATTATACTCAATTTGTGGGTCTTGGACTTCCGTAAGTTCAAAATTTCTCCCACTCTGTCGTCCAGAAAATGAAAATCTTTCTGGAAAGACAGCATTACGAGCCACAAACTCTTTGTTCTCGTTTTGGAGGAGTAAAAACCAAGTGGTTCAATTTTGGGTAACCCTCACAAATACATAAATTGGTTCTGAACATAAACATTTATGGTCCCAAATGTATAAAACTGACATGTTAGGGACCATCCCTATCCATATCTCATATGGAGTCATTTAGGCTATTATAGTCGGGTTTTAAACTTTTAGTGAGAAAATAGCTTACAAAATTGCAAAAAAACTCAAACTATATCTCATAAAGTTCGGTTTATATACTTGACTACACCATACTCAATGGTGTCCCAAGGAGAAGGTATTATGTGAACTGGTTCACAATCTTCTTAGTGATTATCAAGGTCATTACTTGATATTACCCATTTGATCTTCAAAGTCATTACTTTGAAACTCCCGATCAACATCTTGATCTTGATGTGCTTTGGGTTTACTACTTCATTTTAAAAATATAACACGTTTCAAAAATCACTTTTATGTCATATTAAATAGATATGAGGTTTTCATATCTACTTAACATTACGGTAAAAGTAACGAAGTATATATATATATATATAACCAACTATCGACCTTAAGCATCCGTATGTATATGGTCAATTACCTCACTATTGTGTTTCTTTTCTGCAAAAGAAAAACATAATACATGCACATATACCATAAGACTCACAATCAAATGGTTGTTCAATGTGCTTTTTGTTTACTCGTTTGAAACGTATTTACTTGAGGTTTGATCAATTGGGTTCATCAGATTAGAGACTTTAAAATCTACAAGATAGTATAACATTTAGTTTTCATGAAGAATGTAAAATTCCTCTAACTTTAGTGGTCTAAACCAACCACCAAGTTATCATAGGAGTAGGTACAATATTTTGTTTTAAATCACATGAGTGATGACTTCTATGTATAAACATAGATAATTACATTCTTTTAATACCAAATTTAGGTACATTTGTCCCTATCTAAATCATTGCTACTCTAGCACCATTTCGATACAAAAATGTCCTATGTTAGACGTATTGCGTTTTGTCAATTCATGTAAACTTCTTTACAAAGAAATCACCCGTACTTGGTATCTCATACCAAGATAGTGGAACTAGCCTATCCATTGAATAGATGTCTCTTTCAACTTTGTGTGGGAAATAATCTGTATACTTCCCTTAATTTAGAAGGATTATAACGAATTTAACAATGATGATTAAAGGTCATAAACAAAATACATAAACAAAGTATAAAGGATTCAGAATTAACCTTCGGTCCTAGCAAATATGGCCTAAGAACAATATCAAAATTGATATTCGCCTATCAGTTGCACCCAAGACGATATGAGATATGCCCTTATTTATTGTGCTAGAATCGATCTAAAGTTTTCTGTAAAATTTAGTTGTTTTGTGTTTTTTCTGATGAGAGAGAGGTTAGGTCAAGAAAAAGAATTAGGGTAGAATAATTCTCTCCCTTTCTTTCTTATACTGGCCAAAAATTAGGATGAATAATACTTTCCTATTTTTTTCGCCCAATCGACCGAAATAAGGAGTATAATCTCCTTATTTTTGGTCTTTCCAAAAATATATAAAATGTGTTGAATTGTCATCTAGTGAGGATCGAACCCATGACCTCTTGGTATGTGTACCCTCACTATTACCACTATGACACATTCATCTTGTTGATATTAAATATAATCGATTATATTTAATTACGAATTACATGATTAATTCGCCCAAGCTAACATTACATATATTTAATTAAATATAACTTATTATATTTAATTTACGAATTGATGATTAATTCGTCTCATCTAATATTATTTAATTTTCATTAAATAATTATCTCATCAACACATTGACTAACTTTTTAGTCATATTGGGCATCAATGTGATTATATTTCTATAACCACATTTCTCAAACACATCCTATAGGTGTGACCTTTAGGGACCAGTTGATCACCATCATCTGTATGATAATAACGTCAAACTTTCTAGCAAGCCAACCGTTATTAGGTAAACGTTAATCAACCGATTAAATATACGAAGTATACCCTTGTGAACCTGTAAGAGATTTACAAATGTTATCACACTAATTTGTGGAGGACACAAGCTCCAACAAACTCCCACTTGTCCTCACAAGTGTATGTGCGATAACCGATTCTCATATCCTATAAAATTTCTCCCACTCAATGTAAAACAATTTGCAAATCCGAATTCACAAAGGTCGTATGTTACAAGCGATCAATATCAAGAGTGGTTTCCCCGACTAGAGAGTAACTTAACTGATAAACGAATCAACATTCGAGCATGGCCATGCATTTCAATTACAACTCCTCGAGTGGCCCCGAGAAATAACTATACCGATAAGGGTTGGATATTTTCTCAACTTGAATCCTGCAGATGTAAGCACAAGTATGAAATGACCCAGAAAAAATCTACTTAGCCTCGATTCGGTGAGACCGTGAGAAAGAAACCAAAGTCACCCAAAAACGCCTTAATCTCAAGAGAGATCGATAGTCAAAAGAATCGACTCTAGGAACACAATGGATGTCCTATCCACGACCTGGCACCGAATGTTATTAAACATTTAGGACTCCATTACGTTGTCACAAAAAAAAAAGTTGTCCTACGAGGTATCGTCATAATCTCGTATCGTGATCGATCGATCAACGTTTGACTTATGGCTCGTTGAACCCACCATCAATCGACTGCACAATATAATAGCCGGAGTTATCAGCTCATATTGGCGATTACGGACCAAAACAAATATAATGTAATTCAGTTCACTTTGTGGCGTTCAATGTTGTCAGTGCAATCCACATGAAAAACAAAATATTATATATAAAACGATGAAGTTATAAATAGTATATGAAAAAGATAATGTATTAAATCCATAATCAAGTACTACAACTCAGGAACATGTTTAATTCCCATGGAATTAACATGCCCTACATGCTTATCATAATTCAACGGTTTGGTGAGAGGATCTGCGATGTTATCATCCGTCGCAATCTTGTCAATCACTATCTCTTCTTGCTCCACGTAATCACGGATCAGGTGAGCTTTCCGAAGTATATGTCTAGATTTGTTGCTAGACTTTGGCTCCTTAGCCTGGAAGATGGCACCTCTATTGTCACAATAGATGGTGATCGGTTCATTAGAACTAGGAACTACCGAAAGCCCTTGTAAGAATTGACGCATCCATATCGCTTCCTTTGCTGCCTCCGAAGCGGCATAGTACTCGATTCGATAGTAGAATCTGCTACAACACTCTGTTTGGAACTCTTCCGGCTGACCGCAGCACCATTAAGAGTGAAGACGAACCCGGACCGAGATTTTGAATCATCTCGATCCGTTTGGAAGCTAGCATCTGCAGAATCGGTTGCGCATAGCTTAGTATCGCCTCCATAAGTCAATACCCAATCCTTAGTCCTCCGTAGGTACTTGAGGATATTTTTGACTCGCAATCCATGTGTGATTCACCGGAGTCTTTTGGTACCGACTCGTCATACTCAATGCATATGCCACGTCGGGACGTGTGCATATCATGGCATACATGATTGATCCTATTGCGGATGCATAAGGAACACGACTCATGCGCTCTATCCCTTCAGACGTCGTGGGTGATTGAGACTTGCTCAACCGCATCCCGTCGTCATAGGAAGGTTCCTCTTCTTGGAGTTGGTCATCTTTGAACCTCTCAAGAACCTTATCTAAATAAGACTCCTGACTAAGTGATAACGTCCGTCGTGATCTATCTTGGTAGATACGGATTCCCAAAATGCGCTGTGCCTCAACCAGATCTTTCATCTGGAAATGGTTCTTCAACCATTCTTTAACCGAAGATAGGAGAGGAATGTCCTTCCCAATTAAGAGTATGTCATCGACATACAATATCAAGAATACAATCTTGCTCCCACTCGACTTGATATATAAGCATGGTTCCTCGACCGATCGAATGAAGCTATACTCTTTTATCACTTGGTCGAAACGATAATTTCAACTCCGAGAAGCTTGCTTAAGTCCATAAATGGAACGCTTAAGCTTACATACTTTCTTAGGATGCTCAGGATCTATGAAACCTTCGGGTTGCACCATGTACAACTCTTCCTCCAAATAACCGTTTAAGAAGGCGGTTTTCACATCCATTTGCCAAATTTCATAATCATGAAATGCGGCAATCGATAAGATTATCCGAATGGAACGTAGCATGACTACAGGTGCAAAAATCTCATCATAATGCAATCCGTGCACTTGAGTGAAACCTTTTGCCACAAGTCGTGCTTTATAGATATCTGGTTGCGCGTCTACATAACGCTTTATTTTGTAAAGCCATTTGCACTGTAGAGGTTTTACCTTATTAGGTAAATCAACTAGATCCCATACGTTATTCTCATACATGGAGTCCATCTCGGATTACATGGCTTCGAGCCATAGCTTGGAGTCGGAACAGGCCATAACACCTTTATAGGTTGCGGGTTCATTACTTTCTAGAAGTAAAACGTCATTCTCCTCGACCATACCAATGTATCTGTCTAGAGGATGAGAGTCCCTACCCGACCTCCTAGGTTCCTCAGGAATATTAACCGTATCATCAGTTGGAGGTACAGCTTCCTCCATCTGTTCCTCGGTTGTTGGTTCTGGAATCTTCGACAGCTCGAAGGTTCCATTACTTGTCTTGTTCTCGAGAAATTCTTTCTCTAAGAACGTCGCACTAGCCGCAACAAAAACTCGATGTTCGGTAGGCGAATAGAAGTAATGACCAAATGTTCCTTTTGGATAACCTGTAAAGTATGTCTTGACCGATCGCGGGCCGAGCTTATCCTCGTGTCTCCACTTGACATAAGCCTCGCAGCCCCAAACCCGAATAAAGGACAAGTTGGGGACCGTTCCCTTCTACATTTCATATGGAGTCTTGTCGACAGCTTTAGACGGACTTCGGTTAAGTATAAGAGTGGCTGACAAAAGAGCATAACCCCATAATGAATCAGGCACTACCGTGTGGCTCATCATGGATCGAACCATATCAAGTAAGGTTCGATTTCTCCGTTCGGACACACCATTCAATTGAGGTGTTCCAGATGGAGTTAACTGCAAAACGATTCCACAGTCTTTCAGGTGTTGATCAAACTCATTTGAAAGATATTCGCCACCCCGATCTGAACGGAGTGCTTTAATCTTTCTACCCAGTTGGTTCTGTACCCTATTCTGGTATTCCTTGAATTTCTCAAAGGACTCACTTTTATGCTTCATTAAGTAGACATATCCGTATCTATTCAAATCGTCCGTGAAAGTGATAAAATATCTATAGCCATCTCTAGCGGTAATTGACATAGGTCCACATACGTCCGTATGTATGAGTCCTAATAGGTCACTAGCGTGCATTCCAACACCTTTGAAGGAAATTCGAGTCATCTTACCAATGAGACATAATTCACACGTGCCATAGGTAGGAAAATCGAATGCGGGAATAGTCCCATTATCGACGAGTTTCTTCACGCGTTTCTCATTTATGTGTCCCATTCGACAATGCCATAGATAGGTTTGATCTTTGTCACCAACCTTTAATTTCTTATTATTCATGTGTAATACTTCCGTGGTTTGATCTAAGATGTAAATTCCATTCATGGAAACTGCTTTGCCATAAATCATTTCATTAAAAGAGAAAATACAACTATTATCCTTTATTGAAAATGCAAAACCGTCTTTAGCAAGAACGGAAACAGAAATAATGTTCTTAGATAAAATGGGTACATAGTAACAGTTATTTAAAGATAACTCAAAACCACTAGGGAGTTGGATTACATATGTCCCCTTCGAGGCAGCAGCAACTCGTGCTCCATTCCCGACTTGCAGGTCCACATCACCTTTTTCGAGAGGTATGATGTTCTTTAGGCCCTGCAAATGATTACACAGATGAGAACCACAACCAATATCTAGTACCCAAGTTCCGATACTTGCATGGTTAATCTCAATCATATGAATATAAGATGACATACCAACAGGAACGACGCGGCCTGCCTTGATGTCCTCACGGTAGACGGGACAGTTCCTGCTCCAATGTCCAGTCTTGTGACAATGATGGCACTCTATGTCACCGCCCTTGATCTTTATCTTGCCCTGTGAGCCACTTGTCTCACCAGGAGCACTCTTACCGTTTCCTGGCTTCTTAAACTTTGGCTTACCTACAGCTAGGTCGCCATGAGCCTTGCCCTTACCTTTACCTTTGTAAATTGTGAGAACATTCTGCTTCACGCTCCCACTCAATTTCATATCCTTCTCGGTCTGTACGAGAAGGGAGTGTAGCTCATGAGGACTCTTTTTCAAGTCATTCATATAGTAGTTCGCCCTGAAAAGGGCAAAACCATCGTGAAGAGAATGAAGCATTCGGTCAATGACAATGCTCTCACAGATTTTACAATTCAGTGCCTCCAGCTTCTCGACATTCTCAATCATGTGAAGAATGTGTGGGCTAACCGGTTGGCCCTTCTGGAGTTTCGCATCAAAGAAGCGACAGGTATGCTCATATGTAACGATTATCGGTGCCTTTGAGAACTCGTTAGTGAGCGTGGTGAAAATCTTGTTTGCACCTTGGGCAATGAAGCGTCTCTGCAAATTGGTTTCCATTGCAAAGATGAGTACGTTCTTTATCGCACCCGCTTCCATAACGAAATCACTATAAGCGAGTGACTCGTTGGCTCCTGCATTGGGGCGTGGGTTGCCGTGTAATGGCTCGTTAAATACCCGAGCTTACCGTCGCGATGGCGACATTCCGTAGTGCCGCCTTCCAGTCCGCAAAATTGGACCCATCATTCTTCAGTCCAGTGGACAGATTCATTTGGTCCATGAACATTTTAAGCCAGGACGAACGATCTAGTATGGCACTAGGCATTGGGATTGCGTTATTTCCAGCCATTTGTTTTAACAGTATTATTGATAATAAACGTGTTCTACACTGCGAAAGAAGAACAAAAATAATAAGCATGTGCATCGTTTTGATTTTAAGTCTAATGAACTAATGTCATAACGCGAAGACTCAAAACATTTATACAATTGACCTCCCTCAAGAATTATATAAATGACCCCAAGACTCAATTCTCTGTAAATTGATACGCTAACCTTTTAGCTAATTCTACCGTTAGAATTCTTGGTCGATAAATTTCTATAAATACTATCATTAGTCCATCATAATCACGAGAAACTCTTCGGACTATGATGTTGAGGTAAACTAAGTCAACACAACTACTTACCCAACGTAGAAGGGGTCATATTAGGCCTACCGACGAAGAAGAGATTGATATATGTTTGCCCTTATAAAGACTAATCTCAATTTCCGTTTTAGAGGAAGATCCCATCAACATTATTTTAATTCATTTTAAGTGAACTATAATCTAGCATGCGAGAATGAATAAACTAAGGTGATGGCTTATAGACTGTGACATCTGCATGTCCATGAAAACTAACATACAGCCTATATGAGTTAATTTTCATGCATTTTAGAAGTAGATGGTTTGGTTTTAGGCGGAATATGATGCAATTACTAACATGTGAATGAAACGCAATAATAATGAAAAACGTAAAAAAAAAAACAGTAAAAGTCCTAGGGTGGCCTATCCTATCAAAATGAACAATAAATACAAGTTTGGAATCCATCCTTGGACCCGAGAAGCTTGTCTTGATGTTCCATCTTGATCCATGTAGCGCGAGTGAGCTTGAATCTTCATCTTTAGTCTTCTTTGAAATTACAATAAATAAAATTACATAATTGACCTATTTATTACATTCTAATTTCAAAACCCAAAACTAAAATAAAGGAGATTCGAGATCTCATAATTACGTAAAAATCATGTTTCCTTCATTACGACAACATAATTTGACTAAGGCCACACTAAGTATTACAAATTACTCCCTCTATTTTTTTATATATGACTTTCTCACATTTCAAGACACTCCCTTCTCCCTTCAATATCTCTTAAAATATAAGACTAAATATTATGATATGTATACTCATATGAAAGAGTTTTTCGTAAGGAATTTAATGGTACCATTTTTATATTTTTTAAACAAATATATTTTTGTAAATATTAAAGTCAAAGGCTTACCTCGTAAATCCAAAACGTCATATATAAAAAAGGTGGAGGGAGTACAACCGATTGCAAAATTAAATACGTAAATAAAATTCATTCATTCGATTCATTCAACAAAATTAAAAACATCAACTAAAAATAAATTAAACATACATGACACAATTCCGTAATTATGTTGATTAATTTATCCAAACCACCTATTTAAATTTAAATTAAGTGACAACTCCACAATTAATCACATTAATTTCATTCTTAATCCATATTAAACTTGTCATATGAATTCTATCCGTCAAAATTTTAAACTGCTTTAAAATAACTCGGTATCTTTAAATTGTGAACCAAACAAAAGAAATTTTTTTTCTTGTTTGGTCTCGGCAGAACCAAACAAAAGAATTTTTTTTTTTTTATTAAAATCCCAGCTCTCGACTAGAAAAAAGAAAATAGCCAAAAAAAATTTTTTTTTATGTATCCGGCAATAAAAATAAAAAACTTTCCCCTTTTTTTTTATGCGGCAAAAAGGGAAAAAAACAAAACTTTCCTTTTCTTTTTCTGATTCGGTAAATCAAAAAAAAAATTCCTAAAAACCGTTTTTAATTCTTTCCAACGGCAAACCCTAAAAATTGAGCCGTAAAAAAAAAATATTTCCCTTTTGCGGCAATATGCCCTAATTCAAAGATTTTATGAAGAAAATGTTTAAATTGCTATTAGGACATGATTTAGCAAATGCATTAACAAACATGATTAATCGTATATGCTAAAACTATATAGCAAAAACAAATTCATACATCAATGACATGATGATACTATATGTATTTTAACTTAATCTGCATTAAATCAAAATCTACCAATTCTCATATAATAATTTTAACCGATTAAAACAATGATATGATCTAAAGAAATTGGATATAAATCATCAAACAAAAGGAAAAACGAAAGAAGAAAAAAAACAGGCCGAAAGAAAAAAAACTCGGCCAAAAAATTTTTCAGCCGAAAAAAAACGAAACCCTAATTTTTCGAGAATTAGGTAATAGTTTACATACAATTTTTATGAATATCATCAAAATCAAAAACGTGGCCTATTGCTCTGATACCACTTGTGGGAAATAATCTGTATACTTCCCTTAATTTAGAAGGATTATAACGAATTTAACAATGATGATTAAAGGTCTTAAACAAAATACATAAACAAAGTATAAAGGATTCAGAATTAACCTTCGGTCCTAGCAAATATGGCCTAAGAACAATATCAAAATTGATATTCGCCTATCAGTTGCACCCAAGACGATATGAGATATGCCCTTATTGATTGTGCTAGAATCGATCTAAAGTTTTCTGTAAAATTTAGTTGTTTTGTGTTTTTTCTGATGAGAGAGAGAGGCTAGGTCAACAAAAAGAATTAGGGTAGAATAATTCTCTCCCTTTCTTTCTTATACTGGCCGAAAATTAGGATGAATAATACTTTCCTATTTTCGGCCCAACTGACCGAAATAAGGAGTATATTCTCCTTATTTTTGGTCTTTCCAAAAATATATAAAATGTGTTGAATTGTCATCTAGTGAGAATCGAACCCATGACCTCTTGGTATGTGCACCCTCACTATTACCACTATGACACATTCATCTTGTTGATATTAAATATAACTGATTATATTTAATTACGAATTAACAGATTAATTCGTCCAAGCTAACATTACATATATTTAATTAAATATAACTTATTATATTTAATTTACGAATTGACAGTTAATTCGTCTCATCTAATATTATTTAATTTTCATTAAATAATTATCTCATCAACACATTGACTAACTTTTTAGTCATATTGGGCATCAATGTGATTATATTTCTATAACCACATTTCTCAAACACATCCTATAGGTGTGACCTTTAGGGACCAGTTGATCACCGCCATCTGTATGATAATAACGTCAAATTTTCTAGTAAGACAACCGTTATTAGGTAAACGTTAATCAACTGATTAAATATACGAAGTTTACCCTTGTGAACCTGTATAAGATTTACAAATGTTATCACACTAATTTGTGGAGGACACAAGCTCCAACACTTTGTTCTATCGCATACATCTAGGGTTGATACTTATTAACTCCCACTCACTTTCACATTCCACTACAACAAATTGTCACTTGCGCCACGAATTATGCCATAGAAATTTATAATTCGTGGCTAAATTCTGCTTAACCACGGGAAAAACTTATTCATTATTTTGAAAAAAAATTTATGCCACGGGATAAATTTTCTCGTGGCAAAAAGTCACTCGCGCCACGAATTAGGCTACACCCGTGGCAAATAATCATTTTAGCCACGAGCTATGTCACACCCGTGGCGAAATTTTACTTAGCCACGAAATATCCCATGGCAAAAACAATTTTTTGCCACGAACAAACAAACACATGTGGCGAGTATCTTTTCCGACTTAAATTAAGATATTTTCATGTTAAGGCAAACCTAAAAATTGCTTGATTATAAAAAAATACAAAATCTGAATGAAATTTAATCAAATATAAATAATATAAAAATACATTTAAATATAAAATTTTGGAAACACTTTGATTAATTTAATTAGTATTTTTTATTGTTTTTTTTTTACATCAATAAGAAATTTTTAAATTTTATAAACTTATATGTAAGCAAAGAAAAGTTTATCGTCTAAATTTTTTGATTTTTTTTACAAATCACAATTATGTTTTGTAGGTTTTTACAAACATTGATAATTTAAGAAATTTGTTTTAATATATAATTTTGTTTAATAAACTCGTGAATTTCTTTTACTTTTTAAATTAAAACTTTATAATCTTGAATAACAATCTTAAATGATCGTATCACATTTAAAGACATAGCATATTAAATTAAATAAATAAGTTATTTACCATATATCTTAGAGAAATCTAAAATTAATATATTGTCAAACCGTTTCATCCAAAATTAGATTTACAGATTTATTTGTAAGATATTTATAGAAAAATATGAGTTTGATATAAAATTTAACTTGTTGAGAAAAAAAATTTGGGAAATTTTTTTAGGAGTGAAAAAGAAACAAAAATTAGATTGAAAAATTGATTAAGTAAAATAAGTGCGCTAAAAAATGGAAGTAAGGAAAAATGATCTCCCACAAATCAATTAAAAAAAACATATTGGAAAAATTATCAATATAAAAATTCAATATGGTGATTTTTTTTTCATTTAAAATGAGCGCATAACAGGGAAAATATAGAAATTATAATAATTTGAAGTCACAAGTGCAAATAATGTGAAATTTTTGAGAAAAGAAACGATAAATTATAACAAAGAGAAATCAGTTTTGGAAAATAAGCGATTCTGTTGGACGACGGTATTTTTCGTGTTTATTGGGTATAAAGTAACTACTTTTTTTGTTAATAGTGACCACTTTGGGGGAAAAAAGACCATTAGTTTTAAAAAGGTGTCATTATTTTACAAAAAAAATGGTCACATTTTTGATATCGCAAATACGACGGTCATACTATAGAATTTGCATAGAAAAATATACGAAAAAATGAGTACACTAGAAATAAAAATAAGAATGTTGATAAACTAAAGAAATAAAAGAATGTTAGGAAAACAGGATTAAGTTTACTTTTTGGAGAAAACGGTTTTGCTGACTTCAACAACAACAAAAAAAATGACGTCAAAATTATAGTCGGGAGGTTAACATCAAAAATTTGAGTGTTTTGGCCAAAATAATGTTTTTCTCGCAAAAATTTGTAAATCATGTAACATTTTTGTAATTAAATAGTATTAAAGGTAAATTTTGAAAGAAAAAAAATAAACTTAAAAGGATTTAAAACGCTAATTATATCAACAAAGTTAACTTTAAATTTCGGTAGCACATCAAAAGAACTTTATGGTTAAGCGTGCTCAGGTGAGAGTAGTGTTGGGATGGGTGACCTCCTAGGAAGCCTCTCCGATGCGCACGAATGCATGATTAGTGAAAACATGTTAACATTCAAATGAATCAAGTTAACTAGCAAAACAAGTACCTAGATTGTCACGGTTCCATATATGATAAAATATTCATTGTGAAAAAAAAAACAAATTATTTTACGTTTTGTTTATTTAACATTCATATATATTGTTTGCCACGGGAATTATTTTTGGCCACGGGAAATTTTTTTGGCCATGGGAGTTATTAGCCACGAGATAATCCGTGGCCAAAAATTCAATAATAGCCACGTTCTTGTTTTTCCCGTGGCTATCTCTTTGCCACGGCCACTTGCGTCACGGTAGGTATTCCCGTAGCAAAATGATTTAGCCACGGAAATTTAGCACTTGCGCCACAAATTTAGCCGTGGCCCAAGTGCTCATTTGTAGTAGTGTTCTTCTTTGCTTCAATAAGCAAAAATGAATCTCATGAAGACTTCTCTTTATGTCATTCGTGATATTTTATACACTTAGTAAGAGTGAATTACTATAAAGTGAGTGTAACATGTGGCAAAATCTCAACTTCTTGCGAAATTGGACTAACTAACCGTTCAATTGTCATCATATGCCTAAACTTCTTTAGCGCATAAACAATCGATTTGGCCTTTCTCGAAGTGAGCCATTTGACGGTATCATATTGGAGTATTATAAGTGTTTTTGAAAACTCTTTTCGTAAACTTTTGAATACACATGTGTAATTAAAACTAATATGTCATCATCATGACGGAGGTGTCACTTTCGAAATCAAGACTCTCTTGATAAAATTTGACTTCCTTTTAAACTCGTAATATGTGTTTGCAACATGAAACCCCCTTTTTAATATGTATGGACGTTAATTAAGTTGTATAATAACCGCAAAAATCGTTGTAAGCTTATGTAGGTGAATTGGTAAATCATGTTACCAATCATTGCTACCGAATTCCTTCAAAAGAAACCGCTTCCTATGAAAGAACGAAACAAGTATAATAATAAATAAAGGATGAAGTGCGCGATGTCATAGTAAATACGTTAAAGAACAAAAATAGGAAAAATTAACATTCAATGTTTTAAAAAATACTTGTGAAAACATGTTCAACAAGTTTTAACATTTATATAATGATCTCCCACTAAATTATATAAATGATTCCAAGACCCAAATATTAAACAAAAATGAGCATCGCTTGGGCGAAACATCCCATAATTGTGTAAATTCGGTAAGTCACGTTGACTAATTCTACCTCTAGAACTCTTGGTCGACGAATTTCCTTAAATCCATCTACTAGCCCCGGAACACAAGACCGTCTTATATCCCGTTGAGTCCAACCAATTTTGGCGTGTGATAACCGCTTACCACCCTACTTACTCAAGGTAAAAAGATAACACCCCGCTTGGGCGAGCGTGGCTCTAATGAACAAGAGATTCATAGGTGTTACTAATTGGTAAGGCTAATCTCAATTTTAGTTATGTGAGAGATCTTGTCAATTTAGTCATAAATTCCCTATAAGTGAACTAAGTCGGTGAATGTAAATGACGTGAATTGACAATCGCGAAGATAAAATTCATGTGAATGGCGATTTTGGCATGCGCGAAAATAAAACAAGCAAACATGTAAGCATATGAATAAATCCTAGTGTGGCTACCTAGTTAATAAAAACTAGTCTATTACATTTCAGAAACCAACTCCTTGGTTCCTTGCCTCTTCATTCCATAAGTGGCTCCTTCTTGTGGGATTTGGAACACCTTCCAAAAATAGACTCCGTCTCAATGTAATCCGTCTTTTGGAAACGCCGGTAAAAATAACTATTAAAATTGAATTACATAGCTATTCCTATTATACATTAATTAATAAAATAAATAAAACTATTAATTAATTACAAACCGACGATACGAGATCGTATTTAATTACAAACAAATCGATATTCCCATTCATTTCGGGTAATAACGATTAAATAAACTAGGCCATACTAGGTATAGCAAGATAAATACTTTAAATAAATGACAATCATTCATTTAACTTAAATAAATATGCTTAAAATGTTGTAAAATCATGCCAAAGTCGCCCTATCTATCAATCGTTGGTATCCATCTCGGTTTTTTGTGGATTTAATCGATTTTTAACATGTAAAAATCAATAATCAACTCTTAAATCTCATTTAAGTCCAAACTAATTGTCCAAACTATTTTGAACTCAAAATTAGTCCTCACTAATTTTATGATAAATAATTAGTTTGATTTGGTGATATTTTGCTAATTTAATCGATAAAATCATAATATTTAAGTAAAAATATAAAATAATTGAAAAATTACCCAAACAAATTGAAACAAAAATTTTGAGTATTCTGGAACACTCCCACAAACACCAAAATGTCATAAAAATTGCCCAAAAAATCCGGATGAATTTTATGAATAAAAAGATCGATATTTATCGGTTTTTAACCACTAAAACCAATAAACATCAAAACAAAGTGAAAACACATATTAAAATTAACTTTTAACATTTAAATAATATTTTTAAATGTACATAAATTTATCAAGGACAGAATCAATTGTTTCCAAATTATGATTAATTAATTTCACTTTTATCGACTTTTATCTCATAAAATCAATAAACATGCAAAAAATTCGAACCAACCTTCAACCTTTTGCATACAATCATTAGAAAATATGCATGAAATACCATAAAAATTACATGGACCGAATCAACTATTAACTATTTTTAGTCAAATTTTTACTAAAATACGGCATTTTGACTCGGTTTTCTACCAAAAATCATTAAAAGTAGCAAAATAACTTCATAAATCACCAAACTTAACCACAAACCTTTTAAGATCAGTAGGTATGCATGCCCCAAAAATTTCGTGCTAAAACCTCTTCTAACACAATTTTTGAGTTTTTATAAATTATCTCATAATTCATTAAAATGCCTAAAATCAACATGCAAATTACAAGCCTAAGCTCTGATACCACTTGAATGATCATAGATCCATATTAGACTCTCTAATAAAAATTAAATTATCTCATAATTTATCATGTTGATGATCTACGTAACATGCATGCAAATATAAAAGCATAAAAATGAAAGTTTAAGGAAAAACAATTTCCTTACATTGATTTTATGCTAAAAAGGGCACAAACTAGTTCACCTTACTAGTTTGTTCTTGAGCTTATAACAAATAGATGATCCTCCTTACAAATCTTCAAAGAGAAGATCTCCTTCAAGATGCACCCAAGAACTTACCCAAAAATAATAACAAGTATTTAACTAGAAACTTGTTAAAATTATACCCTTGATATAATTTGTAATATTACTAACATTTCTTAGTAATAAAAAGTGTTACTAACTTCTTAGTAATAATGAATAATAATTTTAGAGAGATGGTTGATTAATGTTCACATGCAAAACATACAAAATGATGTAGTGTAGAAATGAACAAAGGATGGAGTAAATAGGAAGGGAAAGTGGCGGGTGGGTGGAGTGTTGTAGTGGACAAATTGTCTTATATTTTTTAATCTTACATCACATGCAAAATCTATATAAGATGAATTATGGTAGTATCTAAAGTAAGGTGAAATGATTATGTTCCTAATCATCCACTACTCTATTTTACACGGTTCACTTGCCCATTTTCGGGTCCATATTGGTTTTTATATTTGTCGCACAAATACGTGTAATTTTATTTTAAACATCGTTTCATGTTAAAATACTTCAATAATCAATTCGTCCAAATCACTCCGTAAATATACGTGTACTGCTACACATATTATTTACTTACTAATATTAATCACATTAATCAATTAGTGTAATTTTAGTGAATTAACAATTAATTAACTAAAACCCGTCTCCCAAAAATTTATTATTCAATTATCACATAATTAAATAATAACTGTCGTGCCTCGAGTTCGCAACTCGAAATCTCTCTAAGATAATCTACTAACCTCTTAGTCTATAAATCAAGGGACTAAAGAAATTGTATCTCATACAATTAATTAGTTGTCAATTGGGGTTCGTTCCTTTAGGTGTGACCGAAAGGGGTCAGTTGATCACCGCCGTCTCACGACAATAACGTCAAACTCTAGTCAGCCAACCGTTATCGATTTACGTTAATCAACTGACGAGGATCAAATAATTAAATATCTGATGATATTCCATTAATGAGATTTATTATGTAAACGCACTATTGTGGAGGACACTAACTCCAACATGGCAATCCTCTAATAAACCCCAAATAATCTTCTAATTACCCAACTAAACTAAGAACAATTGAGAGAATAAGGAAAGATTAAGATGTGATTTATACTGAAATGTGTATTACAACTTTGATTAAGACTAAATTAAGAGAGTGATTATGATAAGATGAGAGTAGATGTTCTAAGATGATAATCTAGGTAGTACAATAGGGTATTTATACTAAAATTAAGTACAAGGATTAGGGTTACTAAGGGCTTAAATGACGATTAAGACCCTAATAGAAGCTTGATAATTTTGCTAATCTCGAGGGACATGCGCGGATCATGCCGCAACTCCCAAGGGAATCCGCGCGTCCTTGCCTAAAGCACGGTTGGTTCTGTACAAAGATCCGCTCGGGCTGGCTTGGGACGCTCGGATTCTGGCATAGGGTTCTTCTCTTGTTTTGGCTTCCTAACAATCTGTGGGGATTGTCTTGGGGATGCACGGATCTTTCATCATTGCCCATTTCTCTTCATTTATTTACTTAGGCTTCTAGTGTCGGTCTCCTCTTCGATGCTTGGTCATTAGAAGCGATCCATTTAGCTCCATTTTCCTCCATAAATGCAAGGCTAGCAATCCTCTTCTACCAAGGACACAAAACCTCAAAGAATATGCAAAATGGGAAACTAAAAATAAGAAATGACCCTAATATATGCTAGAAAGCATGGGAACGAGGTTAATTCGGGGACTAAATGTGCTCAAATATGAGTCACATCAAACATCCCCAAACCGAACCTTTGCTCGCATTGAGTAAACATGTAACACCCCCATACTCCAAGTGCCTTACCAGGACCACTCAGGTATAAGGATACTACCATCTCGGTTGCCCGAGTTACTGAATATCATAAGACAATAAAGAAACGTACTTTTAAAGTAATTATACACTAAGTGATTACATGTTCAAACCAAAACTAATAAAAGGAATTACAAGGTTCTCATACGGTCTACAACTAAACTATCAAAGCTACTAGACTTCGTCTGACACAGCGGAAGACTTCTAACTGCCACGTGATGACTCATCCGGCTATCCCATACGCGTCATATCACACCGCTCAATAATCGCTCACCACCCCGAATGGATCACCACGTTTTTAAAACATTTAAACGGGGTCAAGATACTAATCACACAATTCAATACATATATCAACAATAAGATAAACAGACAATTTGAATCGTCACACACACACACACACACACACCACCAACTCCCATCGTCTCAATACCGACCGTCCTTTGGACTAGCCGCGATGGGGGACCGCAGCCGTTCCCACCTAAGCCCCGCTCATCGTACGAGCGATAACCCCGTCCCATTAATGTGCACATCCCCTTCCGTGGCGGGTTCCACGAAGGGCGAAACTAGGCGTGAAGTCACTCCCGCAAGTGACCCCACTCAGCCGAGAACGCATCTCGAGAACCATAGACAACCAATCACAATCACAATTACAATCACAATCATCATATCAAACAACTAACTACAAAGACATCACCAATATCCCATTATAGGACTAATACCGAGTAGGAAATCCTACCTGGAAAGCACAACACGCAGACGGTATCTACAATTTGTATCAAAACGGCTCCTCTACGAATTCTCCTCCTATCATACAAACACATAAAGACTACACATCACAAACTACACACCAAAACCCCCAATTCCTAAATTAGGGTTTAACCAATCTTAACAAAACATTATAAAAACTATATTAAAAGCTTACCCTCGACGCAAGGAATCCAACGACACGAAAAACGACAAGAACCGACCGTCGAACTCCGGAATTGCTAAGAATGCGATTAGGAAGATGAACTGGTCGCTTTCTCTCTTAAACAGGGTTTTAGGTTTTGTAAAAGTGAATTAAAACAATGACGAATATGTTTAAATACCTTAATCGCAAAATTAACAAAACCCGAGAAAACTCCCCGTAAAACCGGACACTCGATCGAGTACCCAAGGTACTCGATCGAGTACCCCCTTACTCGATCGAGTACCCCATCTACTCGATCGAGTACCCAACAGTCGAAACTATTCTAAAACGCAACTTACCCTTACTCGACGAGTAAGGCCTACTCGATAGAGTACCCAAAGACTCATAAATACGGAGTATTACAGTCTTCCCTCCTTAAAAGGAACTTCGTCCCCGAAGTTCAACCCATACATAAAAACAACCATACAGACTCGACCAAGACACAACAACTTAGCTAAGGACTGAAGAACTCGACCGAACATAGAACATGAACTCTTAACACCCACTCCACCAACTATGTTTACTTCCACAACATGACTCACTATATCGTATCTACCACATATATATCTCTCACGACACCAACTCCATACATAACCAACTACCATCCTCTAATGCTGCTAGCTCCATAATATCATCAACTATCAAATCCAATACCAAGACACTCATAGACATCAAACGGGATGTTACATTCTACCACCCTTAAAAGGAACTTCGTCCTCGAAGTTTACTCACACTCGTAACCTCATCATCCAATCACAACACTAGCGAAATATTCTCACACCCCTAAACATCACGCTACTACAAGCACGGTCATGACCTTTAATAAAATCACCCACAACACGAATCGATCTTTTATTCTACATCAAGACTCAACTTCCGAATATATTACCATATGTACAACCGTCAAAATCTGTTTTATCGCATCCTACTCCTCTTAAGACAAATGTTACGTCCTCGTAACTCACTAATACCAAACCATATCTATATCTCATTACCCTCTGTACCACCACATGTCAAAGATAACCGTCTATAAACCAAACACTCACCATTCTTATATCCAAGGCTCCCATACATAAACATTTCCCATTCCTCAACTCATTCGGCAAACAAGACCTAACCTATACCATAAACTCGTAGCAAATCACCATACCCACTCTTCATTATTACTGCCAAACAACATACCTCTCTACGTAAGGCACTTATCTCTCAGAAGCATAACTCACGGTCCGCACTCGTTACGTACACGCACACTAGATCCTCAAGTTCTTTCTTTCATTACCGCAAAATTCATACACAACTTAACATGACACTAATTTCCCCAACACCCTACACTCACTGTCTCAACAAAAGATTATGAACTACCCGCCGCTTTCAGATCATTACAACACATGTTCCACGAATCATTTTCCATTACCATGTCTACCGATGTCTCATCCGAAAAACAAGATCAAATTTACCGTAACAACCTCTCACAACCGTGTCCCATCAACAGATTATCACTATCCCATGACAACAACGAAACATATACAACTCTATTTCACATCATACTCTACCTCATTCCCAACTTAACCTGGTAAAGAAAACATAAATAAGCAAGACAACCGTCTATCAAAGACAAATCGAAACTCGCAGAGAGCAACATCAAACCAAACAACAATCTATGTATAACTGGTATGTACTTTCGAAACCCGAATCATAATCATCCCGCCTACTCCACCACAACCGGTGACGGCATCACAACACCGCCACCAACAGCCACACCGTAGTGCGAAAATACCCGCATCACAGACTATGTACCATGCCCGGATCACCACCCGAGGCACCACAACCACACCGATAGACATCACAACTGCATACAATTCCCATAAATACTGACTTAGCATAACTTCTCAAACAAGAAAAACTTACTCAAATCCACTTTATTAAATCACCACGCAACATATTATATGGATAAACAGATAAGCATCTCATGAACATCCTCTCGCAGTTCCGGGAATACGCATGTGTTATCAATACACATAAAATTATAACTAGCCATGTCAAATCAATCAAATTATTACCTTTTTGGATATCATTAAATTAAATTACCGTGTCCAACATATATATATTACAGAACATTCATAAAACAATTTTATAATTATTATACCATACCACTTCTTGTGAGGTCAGAACCTCACACAAACATTTACACATATCATAGACCCGTAATCATAACCAACTAGTCAATCCTGACCACGTAAGTCACCACTCGAAAAAGGTTACCTGCCGCCCGAGTTTAACTCATATGCCCCTCATAACATATTTCCCCATTCGCACGACCATCACTTCCTGCCAAATATAATCACACCTTCACTATTCAACTAATAGCGTCCGCCTCATCTAACCACATCTTATACCCTCTCACAATCATACACAACAATCAGGTCCCTACCAAATCAACCTCTTTAGAATTGCTACCTTTCTAATATTCCATCACTCTTAGCCATTAGTGATAACACCACAATGCCACCGCTGCTCGTATATCAAATCTCTTACACTCATATCAAAATAACATGGTTTTTCTACCATTTTTGGTTAACATTGCAAATAACGAACATCAAACCCATCCACAAAATTACCTCAACATTATTCCCAATGCTATCTTATTTGTATTGTCATCCAACTCTCCACCAAATATCTCGTATCGTGCCAATACTCCACCAACTTCTTACTCCCTTAATTCCTCGAAACTCATTACCAATCATGTTGCCCTGAAACTCCTATATAACCTTTAGCTAACATCCTCAAGATACCATCACATATTTCGATGATTTCTTATCTTTATATCACATAGCTCCGGTGAACATTTTCCTCAGCTTACTTTTATCCTTCTTTTCTCTTTACACTCAATAATACCAATTAATAGTTCAACTCCTTATTCCTTCTAGCTAACTCTTTAGAAATCTGGTTACCCCTTCGTTGCTCCAAAACTTAATTCCATTATTTTCTACCGACATCATCTCACTCTTTCTTACCATGGATCTTCTCTTATTATGCTATCACTCATACTTGCCACTAATCTATCCATAGAACCAACGTTTAATGTTCAAACAATTGCATCCCCCTTTTTACATCTCTAGAAATCAGAATTCATTTAATACCGTTAATTACCCAAGGAAATCACACAGTAGTTTCATCTTTTAATAAACCAAACCTCCCAAACTCACTCACTGTCTACAAATACACCTCGCGACATGACTCCACAAAGTTCACTATATATTACTCTTCTCAACCCCTTTAAACGAACTTTCACTACATAAATCCATAACCCACACGACTCCTAACCATTTCCTTCCATAACTCTTTACACATCTCAAGCTGCCACTATCCACATTCTTACTTTCAATCTTTTCATTCTCACGTTCATTATAGTCACATCATCCCTTGTCTATATTCACTTATTTTTACATTACTCAACACACAATCATATCACTCATCCCGTCTCGCAAAACGTGCGCCATGCCTCAATAAACTATACCAATCTTCCTTTTCTTTTTCCACCATCTATCATAATCACATATACTCATGTCCTCCCCACCGAACTCATACTCATCATAGTGCCACTCTTTACATCATAAGATTGGGTAACTTACGCTTCAGGACCAACACATACGTAAAACAATGCATAAAGAAGTAATAAAACACCTTTGAATTAAACATAATATGCAACGAATGTCAAAAGACAAATATATGACCCGAAATACGCATATGACCTGCACAGACCCCACTCGATCGAGTACCAGAACCTACTCGATCGAGTTGAGGCTACTCGATCGAGTGCCCAACATGCTCGATCGAGTGCCCCGACTTAACCCAAACGGACCTTCGATCTCGACTTACTCGACCGAGTAGCCGGCTACTCGATCGAGTGACCCATACTCGATCGAGTGCCCGAGGTACTCGATCGAGTGCCCAAAAACACGATTCTCGGTCAAAATAACGACAAGTACCCACTCGATCGAATCAAACCCACTCGATCGAGTCAAACCCACTCGATCGAGTCATGCAGACTCGTGAATACTACCCGAATGTTATCTCACATACCCTAACGTACTATGCATTCATTATTATTTCAACATTATGATTACAACTACGCATTCAAATCTGCGCGACTCCTCATACAATTAACAAAATAATCTACTTCGTGTTATCAAGTGCCACGTTATAAACAACCATCATGCTTTTCATCCAATTTGTTATATAAAACACATATCATTGAACCTCTATTCTTCATGTTACTACTTACCAAAAGTCAAACATTACCATCTATCATGCTCATATAACATTCAACTTTCAATCATGTATTACCCGCATGTTTTAAATTTTCATAACTTTTCATAACACAAACCACACCCATACACTACAAATCCTATTTCCATGTTGCTAATACAACAACATTACAAATCCACTTCATCACACATCATCATATACGAACTACTTTCTTTTTCTACCATATCATTCATCATTCTCATATACTTTTCCAACGATTCCAACCAACATGTCAACCAACTATCATGCAACATGCTTTCAACAAACCATATACAAAGATTAATTAACATACACGTCGCACATATACACACGGACTCCACGTTCCCATACCATGTGACTGGCTTAAGTATCATGGGGCCAAGATTTTGAAGTGAGGGCGCCTACTCACCCAAAACCTAGCATCAGTAAGGGCTCCCATTACACATACACCAGGTTCATTTTATTAGACTCCCTATGTTCATTATGTTCATTTGTTACAGTTCCAAAATCGTCGCTCTGATACCATTTGTAACACCCCCATACTCCAAGTGCCTTACCAGGACCACTCGGGTATAAGGATACTACCATCTCGGTTGCCCGAGGTACCGAATATCATAAGACAATAAAGAAACGTACTTTTAAAGTAATTATAGACTAAGTGATTACATGTTCAAACCAAAACTAATAAAAGGAATTACAAGGTTCTCATACGGTCTACTGACTAAACTATCAAAGCTAATAGACTTCGTCGACACGGCGGAAGACTTCTAACCGCCACGTGATGACTCATCTCGGCTATCCCATACGCGTCATATCACACCGCTCAATAATCGCTCACCACCCCGAATGGATCACCACAGTTTTTAAAACATTTAAACGGGTCAGTACTAATCACACAATTCAATACATATATCAACAATAAGATAAACAGACATCTGAACTGTCACACACACACACACACACACACACACCAACTCCCATCGTCTCAATCGTTGTCCACTAGAGCCTACGCGGTGGGGGACCGCAGCTGTTCCCACCTAAGCCCCGCTCATCGTACGAGCGATAACCCTGTCCCATTAATGTGCACATCCCCTTCCGTGGCGGGTTCCACGAAGGGCAAAACTAGGGCGTGAAGTCACTCCCGCAAGTGACCCCACTCACCCGAGAACGCATCTCGAGAACCATAGACAACCAATCACAATCACAATTACAATCACAATCATCATATCAAACAACTAACTACAAAGACATCACCAATATCCCATTATGGGACTAATCGAGTAGGAAATCCTACCGGAAAGCACAACACGCAGACGGTATCTACAATTTGTATCAAAACGGCTCCTCTACGAATTCTCCTCCTATCATACAAACACATAAAGACTACACATCACAAACTACACACCAAAACCCCCAATTCCTAAATTAGGGTTTAACCAATCTTAACAAAACATTATAAAAACTATATTAAAAGCTTACCCTCGACGCAAGGAATCCAACGACACGAAAAACGACAAGAACCGACCGTCTGAACTCCGGGAATTGCTAAGAATGCGATTAGGAAGATGAAGTGGCTGCTTTCTCTCTTAAACAGGGTTTTAGGTTTTGTAAAAGTGAATTAAAACAAGGACGAATATGTTTAAATACCTTAATCGCATTATTAACAAAACCCGAGAAAACTCCCCGTAAAACCGGACACTCGATCGAGTACCCAAGGTACTCGATCGAGTACCCCCTTACTCGATCGAGTACCCCAGCTACTCGATCGAGTACCCAATAGGTCAGAAACTATTCTAAAACGCAACTTACCCTTACTCGACAGAGTAAGGCCTACTCGATAGAGTACCCAAAGACTCATAAATACGGAGTATTACAAAACAGGTGACTAAAACTATGACCTTTATTTAAACTAACCTACTAACATAGCCGATATGAGATAATTAGCGGGCCTCACTTTGCCCCTGCAACTCATAACAAGACACCCATGAGGTAAGATGCCTTCTTGCAAGGCAAGGTGGGGCTTTCCAAAATGGCGATACATCCAATAATCAAGCACACAAAAGCAAGTAATAGATGCATCTACAAAAGAATAGCCACTTTCCTCATCTAAGCAGCGGAAATTATCTAAGGGGGAAGTAATCCAAGGGTACACACTCCATTATAGATATGGTTTCTTCAAATTACTAAGCCTAGGAGGATACCAACAAATCACCTCCAAGTGGACGAGTGGTGTCAAGCTAGGGTACCTTTGTCCTCAATTGCTAAATGCTTTTGTCAAGATTAGACTCCCTATGATGTTAGAAATACTGTAGGATTGCATAATTCCCCTTCTTGCCTACACAAGAAGAAGGGTCGTCCCCTCTCTACCATGCACAAAAGTGGAATCAATGGATAAAGGGATCAATAAGATTTTGAGTTACATAATGGGAGTTTGCTTTTGATTTTGTTATCCCCCCCCCCCCCCCCAATTTATTGTGCCATTTGACATTTTTGAGAACAATTTCTTGCCATTTCTTAATGTTTTCCATTTTGATACTTGGCAAATTTTTCAATCTTTGGATTTTTTGAACATTTTCAAAGTTACCCCAATTTGTAACGAGGGTGCTTTTATTTGAAACCTAGGAGTTCTTATTATTGTACTATTCTTTTATTTGATGCAAATTTGTGCAAACTTCTTGATTTTCATTTTGGTGCTTGAACTCAAATTGAGATTTTTGTGCCCATTCCTTTTTTTGTTGACAAAACATTATGATAGAAGTGGAAGATGGTTGCATGGTTTCAAGGGTCACATTGGAATAAACGGTAGCCAAGGAGTCATCACATCACAAGGTACTCTTAACTAGGCCTTAGTCCATGGGTCAAAGGATACTAGCACGACACATCCTAGGGTGTTTTAGAGGTATTCTAATGAGCAAAATCTCAAGAAGAAAAAGTATCTTCAAGGGCCTTATATACACTTATCAAGCTTCCCAAATAGATGTTTTCACAAAAAGTTTCCTAAAATGCAACTACATGCCATGATGCAACTATCATATATGCAACTCTAATGCAAATGCTTCTCTCAACTAGTATGCCACATAAGCTAAATGCAACTCCTAGAATCACATTGGTTTATACCGCATCAACCAAAGTAAAGCCACATAGTCATTAACATAGAGAGGAAAAAGGAGATTTGGAATGATCATACCATGCGGTCTTCATATTCCTCATGCCTCGGATGTGGCGTAGTCGATCAAATGTGATAAGAGTGACAAATAAACACAAATATATACAATATATACAACTCTATACTACAAAGGAATGAACATGTTTTTGTATTTTTGAGAAAATTTTCAATTTTTATGAATTTTTCAATTTTTATCATTTTTATCATTTTTGAATGCAAGGTTAAGTTAGAATTTCCCATCCCCACACTAGTATGGGCATTGTCCTCAATAGCCAATACGATAGGAAATTATGTTATGAAATCTATATGAATATGCATGATTTCTAAACTAATATGCAAACTATATGAAATATAAAACAAGTCAATGCAATCTAGTCTATCCTATATGATGCATGCTTTCGATTGTTCGGAGAGCTAATTTGAATTAACTCGCATCCCTTGTGAGTGAACTTCCCCAAACCAAACAAGAAACTATTTCTAGTGTAAAAAGAGGGAAAGTTCATGCACAAGGTAAGAGTGCAATGCATGAATTGTCATTTGGGATTTTACAAATGGGAACAAAATATGAGACACCTCAATGGAACCGAGGTGGGAGTCCTTTAAATGGTGCTAGGACTCAAAACAAATACTCAAGATAAAGATTAAAAACATGATATAGAGACAAAGCTAAAGGAGGTGTAGGAAACTCACAATGGAATAGGTTGAACTCAAGTAATCAACCTCGCACTTGTGTTATCCTCAAATAAGCCTTGTCAACCCTCAATTGTCGCTCATTGCGACATCATCATAACCGGCCTTATCGCCGCCATCATCATCATCACTTTAATAATCAATTTCTTCATTATCTTCTTCATCATCCACCTTCATTGAGTCGGAGGATTTACCATTTTCATCTTCATCATTGGAACTTGAACCTTGCTCTTCTTCTTCTTGGCATGAACCAATACCTTCCCCGTCTTCAACAACAACAACCTCCTTTCCATTAACCACCCAACTATCCTTTTCGGCATCTTGAGAAGCACTAGGGAAGAATACCTCCTTATCCACCCAACTAGGCAAAGCACATGAAGGATAAATGAGTCCTTGCCTAGCTAGATGTAGTAGGGGTGGATATTGGGCACGGTAAGCATTCACCCGGTCATCGTGAGCTTCTTTATACATTTGTTGCATTAATTGGGTCAAATAGTCATTGCCTACCATGATATTAGAGACACTTGGTTTGAATTCTTGGCAGGCAAAAGGATAAGGTGGAGTCACAATGGTAGAGGAGCAAGGCTTGGAAATTGGATCCCTATGTTGCTTTATTATCAACTCCGCTTCTTTGGAGATGGGTAATAGGTAGTTTGGTCTACGGACAGAGATACGGCAAATCTTGGTGGGCAAGACAATGGACTTGGCTTCTTTGATGAGCCACTCATATTTATGGTCAAGATTGTCAATCTTGACCCAATGAAACTTGTTGATCATAGTGCTCAAATCAAGAAGGTTGCTCCCCTTAACTGGTTTGTAGGTGTTATCCTTGTTGAACTCCGGGTTAAAGTGTTTAGCTAACCTTCTTACCAAGCCCCCTTTTACAATGAAGGCCGCTCCATCTTTCCCATTATCAATATCAAGCCACCAATCAAGAAATAGTTGAAGAATGTTGTACTTTTTGGTGAACTTCCCATTGATATTCATGAAGGACTCAAGGTAGACAAAATCAAGTTCAGTGAAGTGGTTGGTGCCTTTCCTAGTAATCAAGGTATTGCCACAAACTTGTGCCAAACTCTTATGCCCGGATGGTGAACATATAAAGCATGGCACTCCCGGAAGGAATCATATAAAGCATCATACTTCAAAGGCTTTTTCTCAAAATGATCATATCGCATAAGACCAAACACTTTACCAAACTCACCCTTAGTCATTTTTCTACTCTTGTTCTCAAGATGGAACTCAACATAATTTCGAGTCTCTATCTTATACACTTTCAAGGAGCTTATGAACTCCATGGTCAATGAAGGGTAAGTCAATTCATCCATTTCAAAGAGGGTTATCAACCCCATGGACTCGAAAAATGCTCTAGTTTGCTCAAGTACACCCAATTTTTCCAAAGTGTCTTGACAAATAAACTTGGTAGCTACAATAGTGTTTTTAGCAAGGGATAGAAAGGCAATCCTATGCTTATCAGTTAAGAAAGTTACCTCCGGAAAATTTGACAATTGTTCTACAACCGGAGTAGATGTGGTAGCTTCCTCAATAGGATTGATGGTTACTTGGACTTCCTCCCTTGGTTGGGTTACTACCAAAGCCTTAGATGCAAGAATGGCTTGTTGCCTCTTTGATAAATTTTGAGTTTTGGGTGCCTTGGTTCCGCCTTTGGTTCGTGCCATTGTGTTCTCCTTCTCAAATTAGTATCAACAAACCAAGATGTTGCTTGAATGTTCTTTGCTTCTTCAAACTTCAATCGATTCCTCAATTAATTTAGGATTTTCGAAATTTTGCCCAAACCCTAGAAAATTGATTCAATTTGTGAGGAAATTGATGTTTAGATGGTCTATTGTTGATGAAAGAGTGATTTAATCTTGTTTTGAGCAAGTGTTGTTTGGATTGTGGTGAATTTTGTTAAGAAATTGGTATTTTTGAATGAGGGGATTGAGGGTTGTAGTGAGGGAAAAATGTATGTGTTTGTGTTTCTGAAAGATGGAAATGAATTGGGAAGAAGGGTATCCCGTGTTTTATTTGAGTATCAGGACTAGGACGCTCGGATCACAGTCGAGACACGCGGATTGTCTTACAGGACATCCTGAATTAACAAAGCAGTGCTGGGACACGCAGATTTGTTTCAGCTCGAGCGGATTTCTGCTGAGAAGCTGGGATTGAGTCTGGGACATGCAAATTTTTGTTCAGCAAAATTTCATAAGTTTGGACCTTCCCAGGACCCACGGATTAATTTCAAGATGAGCGTCCTAATATTGGGGACGAGCGTCCTGAACTTGGCTTGCGCAGATTTTCTTACAGGACATCTCCCATAAATTAATGTTTCCCAGCTCCCACGTCCTAAGGCCAGGACGCGTGGTATGTGCCTGGAGACACTCGGATTATGCTCGGCTCCCACGAGCTCAGGTCTGCTCGTGGGGATTTCTCTTCCCGTGTCATTCCGTCTTCCTTTTCTTGTTAAATGTTGTGGGTTGTACTAGAAAGGCTTGGTTATCCTAGGAATTTCCCATCCCCACACTTGATCAAACACTACACATCAAAACAGTTTAAAATACCTCCCTCACTTGCTCTCATGTCAAAAATCTTGTATCAAAGCATAAAAATGCAAATCCAAAAAAATGACAAAGATGTAATAAAGGAAATGAAATGCTAGTTAGGGGGTTAGAATATTTACAAATGGTGGTTTAGGGAGGATTCCACCAAACTCTCCTTCTTGTGAGAGGTATCAAGGGGGCAAAGCCAAGGTGTTGTTGATGTTGCTCAACACCTTGTAGAAGTAGTCGAAGGCTTACTTATTTTGATGATAGAGATCTTGTGTAGACCTTTACGCATTGTTTCTTCATTGTTGTAGTCATCCAAGTCAAAGTGATGACAAGGATCTACAAAACCTTGGTCTAAGGTCATAGCATTTTCAGTATAAGGCTTGACCAATCCTTCAAATTCATCGTCCCATAGACCACAAACTTCACAATCTTGTTCCCCAATGATGTCATGAGTTGATCAGAGCAACTCTCCTTTCTTGTTATCATGGCCATTGAGGCCTTCTTCATTACTTGTCATGATGGATGAGCTTCTCAAGCTCTCATTGTTGTTGAAAATTCCATGCTCTCCGAATAGAGCTACTTGAAGGTCATCCACTTTTTCTTTCCATATGGGTGATGTTTCTTTACCCATGGCTTGATCTTTGCATAGAGATTCTAAGTTCTTCCTATCACTTTCTCGGCTATAGTGATCGACCATGAAGCATGGCTCATGTAATCGGGAGCTCTCATTGTTTTGTTAAGATTGAAAGTAATTGTCTCATCCACTACTTCAAGTGTGAGCTCTCCATATTTCACATCGATTACCGCTCCCGCGGTGTGCAAGAAACGTCTTTCTAAGATGATAGGAATGTTGCAATCCTCCTCCATGTCTACAATGACAAAGTCTACCGGGATGAAGAATTTGCCAATTCTCACGGGCGCATCCTTCCATACCCCTAAAGGTATCTTTGTTGATCGATCCGCCATTTGAAGAGTGACGTTGGTGCATTTAAGCTCTCTCATTCCTAGCCTCTTACATACCGAGTATGGCATGACACTTACACTTGCTCTAAGATCGCACAATGTTTTGTTGATTGTAGTGTCGCCAATGGTACGAGGGATAGAAAAACTTCTCGAATCTTTGAGCTTTGGAGGGGAACTCCCTTGAAGAATAGCACTACTCACTTTGGTAAAGGAAATAGTCTCCAACTTTGGGATGGATTTCTTCTTGGTGAGAATATACTTTATGTACTTTGCATAAGCCGGAACATGATTGATCAATTCCGTGAATGGGATTGAGACTTCTAAGTTCTTCACAATTTCCATGAACTTTCCAAGTTGCTCATCAAACTTAGGCTTAGCTTGGCGACATGGGAATGGAAGTCTAATCACAATAGACTCTTTTTCCTTAGCCTTCTCTTCATTCTTCTTCTTTGAAAGTTCATTGGTAGTAGGATCTACCTCCTTAGAATTTTCCACAACTCCTTGCTTGCTACTAGTATCCACAATATCCTCATTAATTGGCCTCTTCGGTCCCTCGTATCTTATACCGCTCCTCAAATGGATGGCACTAACCGTTTCATGTCTTGTGGGTGGGTTACCTTGAGGAGGTAATTGCCCTTTTGTCTTTGGGGGCTATAAGATGCTAATTGGATCATTTGAGTCTCTAACATTTTGGTGTGGGCAAGTATATTGTTGATGGTGATTTCTTTAACTTGGCTATATTTTTGTATTTGGGTGAAGAATTCTTGTTGGTTCTTTTGCATTTGGAGGATCGTTGTTTGAGCATCAAAGCTTTGGTCATTGGATTGGTTGTAGGAAGGTTTATTTTGATATCCTTGGCTTTGGTTGAAAAAGGGTCTTTGAGCTTGGTTTCTCATTGGAGGTGGAGTGTATGTTGGTAGAGGATTTTGAACATTTTGGCTCTTGTATGAGAGATTCGGATGGAATTTGGTGTTCTCATTATAGTAGTTGGAATAAGGGGTACCACTCTTGTATGCTTGGAAAGAATTTACTTGTTCATTTGTTCCCCTACATTTGTTTTGATCATGTCCCAAGGTTCCACAACTTTCACATACTCCATTTGGGATTGAGGATGACGCCACCATAGCATTAACATGTTGTTTGGGTGATTTGGAAGCTTCATCAAGCTTAGCCGTGGCCTTTTCAAACTTTAAATTGATGGTGTCGATATAAGCACTTAGTTGAGCACCCAATTGTGTGATGGAATTTACCTCATGCTTTCCTCCTCTTGTGGCCTTTCGAGGCCTACTATATTGAATTATGAACCACCATCTCTTTGATTTTGGCCTATGATTGATTGTCATCAACTTCGGTAAACCTCCCATTGGATCCCATATTAAGAACATTGTGTGAGTCTTCATATAAGCCGTTCCAATATTGTTGCAAAAGGAACCACTCACTAAGTCCATGGTGTGGACAAGATCGACAAGTGTCCTTAAATCTCTCCCATGCTTCATACAATGATTCCTCGTCTCTTTGCTTGAACTCGGTGATTTGGGCTCTCAACATATTCGTCTTCTCCGGAGGATAGAATTTCTTGTAAAAGGCAAGTGCTAACTTCTTCCATGAATGAATACCAAGGGTAGCCTTGTCTAGGCTCTTTAACCATTGCTTTGCGGTACCGATCAAGGAAAAAGGAAACAATACCCATTGGATTTGGTCTTGAGTAACTCCGGTTTGAGAAATTGCATCACAATAATCGCAAAAAGTCTCCATATGTAAATGAGGATCCTCACTAGGCATCCCTCCAAATTGACTTCTCTCAACTAATTGTATGAATGCGGATTAGGCAATGAAATTACCGGTTAAATGTGGTGGTGTAGGAGTACTGTTTGGTAGGTTCTCCTCGGTTGGTACGGAATGTGATGAAAATTTAGGCATTGTAGGTTGATTTTGTGGTTGGTTTGGAATTGGATTATCCTCTCCTTATCTTGCAAAAGGGTTGATAAACTCAATGTTATTTGGTTGAATGTCCACAATCTCTCCAATACCTATAACTCATGAAGTACCTCTATCAACTCTTCTATTCGTTGTTAAGGTCCTTTCAATCTCAAAATCAGTAGGTAACAAATTGTAGATACCCAGTATCTGCTGAGACTCCAACAAACACCCGATGATTATCGGACTACAACATGTTTTGGAATCGCAGCGTTTGATCGACAGTTTGTGTACAACTTTACATCGGAAAACTTAAAACGATTTCGAAAATAAAACATTTCAAAACATTTCAAAAATACCTAGAGTGTTTAATGCACGGCGACGGGGTCGCAATGACACTAACTAGAGTCAAAACCGACACCGGACCAAAAACCGACTCGAAAATTCAAATCCCGACTCCAACAACGAGTCAAACACAAAAACAAAATATCTCAAAGCCTTCTATGCTAAGTTTTCCCGGATTCATGTTGGTCAAGTACCAAACATGTGACTACAAAACCTAGGATAGAACAAATCATGATTGCGTTTGTTGTGATAGTGACAACACAACTCGAAGTGTCGCGACGTGGCTCGCGCCTCTTTGAGCAGCCCAGGTGGCCACGTCGCTCAAAACTCACACAACCACTCATTCTCCTATAAATACCCCTCAAATGTCGCCCATTTGAGACTTATGCAAGTGTCCGCCCCCTCTTTTCTCCCTTAAAATTCTCGACTCGACTTCTAAAGTCACAATCCGACGCGTATTTACGACCTACCGATCGTAAACACGAGCCTTACACATTGTTTGGTACCGTCATCGTGCATTAAACCACTTGACCTACCACTTCGACCACTACACCATCACTAAACTTTTAAAACACTCTTTTTACTTACCAAAACGGTTTTAAACCGAGTTTTTTCCGATCAAACGAGTTATTACACTTACGTCGGTCACTCGCCATAACCAAACATGTAAGTATGAGGGTGTAAAAATCCTCTTTTATTATGTTTTCATTTGTTTCATGACTCTAACATGCTAAAACATGCATAACATGAACCAAAACATGGAATAAACGAGCCAAAACTTACTTTTGGTCTGAGGCAGAAGCCCCTTAGGTAGCCAAATGGCTCGCGCCTAAATGCGGTGCTTAGACCAGAGATCAATAGTGTTTGTTCTCGTCATTTCTCTCAACCCATTTTTCATATTTGTAATCGATTTTTACCATTTCAAGTATTTTCGAAATCTTTTTGTTTCATTTCACATGTTTTAACCATAAAACATTTTTCACCCTTGGTTCTTCATACCATGACGGTTAAATCCGTGTTTCGGTGATAATATTTGGTTAATGACATTTAGAAGGTATTTTAAAGCCTTTTATTCCATTTCTTCACATTTTTCAAACAAACATATTAGTCACCAACACAAAATCATCCTTGGTTCTACATACCATGCCGGATTTTAACCCGGGTACGATGACGAGTATCGACTAATTACATTCGAATGGACTTAAAACAATTAGTCCACAATCATTTGTCAAAACTATTCATGTCAAGTTTGTCAAATCGAACCCGACATCGAATATTATCAAATAATGATGATTATTCGGATCTAGTTCTTCAAATCAACAAATGCGGTCTAAACGACCCTTTCAAAGTCAAACCGGGTTCAAACACCCATTTTCAACACGTTTTATAACGTTTTCTAAACAGTCAGAACACGGCATACAACCGTTGGCTAACCCGCGCCTCAAGCAGGCTCCTCATTTCTCACTTTCAAAACCTGAGGGAGGCCCCTTACACCGCCGGCTGTCTCGCGCCTCTTATAGCCGTCTGGTACAGGGCCTGTTTCCTTTCAGCATTAGTCTAGGACGATCCCGACTCCGGTTGACCCGGATATAGGACGGATCAGATGACTATTCGATTATTTAAAACCATATTTGCAAAATGCCTTACTAAGACAAATGGATCATGTTATGCACCCTAAACCTAATACGGTAAATGGATGTTTAATTTCCGTCTTGCATGCAAATCAACCATTAATCCAACTCGACATCTTATACTTGATATTTGGATTAAATCAACCGAATTAGAAAGATCTCACATGTTAGGTTTAAATTATTGGATGCGCATTCATGCATTTAAACCGTTTCATCAATTTTTGCATTCAACCAATCAAGATCGATCAGTAGAGGCCGCTAAACGCGGGCGGGATTCGGTGTCTGATTAAAGGGCTTCCCAATACGTACCTTCACCTCTTACTCATAAACTTTGGATAGTGGACGACCTTATCCAGGGCGTACGAGAGTCATTCTAGAGATAGGATGCTAAAGAGGGACGATTTCCTTATCTTTAGTACCTATGTCAAACGCTGCTTTGTGCTTCGATTTGACCGAGGTATAAAGTGGAATTCGAACGGGTTCCAGGCATCCCATAAATGCTTGGTGGCAACTCCGAACATCTCTAATCGTTTCGAGACTCTTACCGAGACGAAACCGACCGATCTAAAACGATCCGGTTAAAGGCATTTTTACGCCGCCGAGCGTGGCTTTCAAAAGACCGCTATACGTCCACAGATTGGCTAGGCGTGTAGATGGGCCATGTCCACAGATTGGCGACTCCGCTAGGGAGAACTAGGACACTTACGTCTTTGTAATCCCTAGATGGTGAGACTCGAACGAGGTCTTGGTTGGAATGCATTAATTGATATTACGGTCACGGTCGGGTTCCTTGTCCATGCCCACAACCAAACCCTTTTCGACCAATTGGCTCGTCCCGTCGGCGTGAGATTTCTCATCCCCGCGTTTCGAATCCCGATTGAGTCAAGCATACCATTGACGTTACACATTTCTGCTTTGTCAAAGAGCTTTCATCACTTTCGAGCACGAGGCTAGGGCACCCTCCTTACACATTTTGTTTGGATTGGTATGCCTCTCGCAAATCGGGGTTTGATTGCTTGTTGTGTAACCCACCCTTCTAAGCCAAAACCCGTGTCAGCATGATGCATAATATAATGAACTGTGAGTGCTTATGTGCTATCTGATCATAAGTCTTTCCGTGTCATTTTTCAAACTTTCAAAAACACCCTTTTTGCGCCGTTATAATGGCCATTTCAAAACTCGGTCTTTCGCCGACTGATGCACGCCTTTCTAGGCCGTCGTAATAACGATTTTCAAACCCGGTTTTGTATAACCATTTCAACACGCCTTCATAGGCCGTCATAATGACGATTTTCAAACCTGGTTTTGTATGACCATTTCAACACGCCTTTCTAGGCCGTCGTAATGACGATTTTCAAACCCGGTTTTGTATAACCATTTCAACACGCCTTTCTAGGCCGTCATAATGACGATTTTCAAACCCGGTTTTGTATAACCATTTCAAATCACCTTTTCACGCCGTTATAATCGCCGCGTCTAGACACGGATTTTAACCCGTTTCGCGCCGACAATGACTCTTTCAAAACCCGAGAAAAGCACACACCCTTTTCTCGAGAAACTTTCGAGATCCCGAGGACCATGCACCGTCCCCGAGACCTTTTCAAACATTTCAAAATTCGATTTTCAAAACATACAATTTTGAATTTCAAAACCGTCTTGGAAAACAATGCACTGTCTTCCGAGCCGACTCAAACTCAAACCATCTTTTGCAAATAAACTTAAGACAACCCTTTTCAACTGATCGACTTGAGGAGATTTCTATCTTCGGAAGCCGCCCATTAAAGAGACAAATAAATCTTTTTGAAAATTTCTATTTTCGAAAACATCAGTCCACCATTCCAATTCCGCCTCGTGTCTATCGAGCTAAAGCAAACGTACTTATGGGTCTTTACTTATGAGTCGTCTCACCATGAGACCCGTCCAATGGCATCGCGCCGTCATGATTGGACTCGTGTCAAAGGTTCGGTCAAACAATGTCGCGTCATTAATCGAGTCAACACCGAGGGACCACACACGGTCACCCCGTCTTATTGAGTCGATCTTTGTCTCGTCCTTTGTGTTGTCTGCGTTCAGTCTTGGAACCGTGTCGGATTGATTTGTAATGTGAGCCGTTTTTCTGCCTCATAGCCATGGCCCCGTCTTCAACTTCGTCTATCAACCACAACAACAATGATAACAACAGAGATGTCACAACTGATCAGCTAGCCAGCCTGCTTACCGCTCTTAAGGTCACCCTGGATCGCGTCGAGACCCGTATCGACGCCCTCGAGAACAAGGAAATTGGGGAACATAATACCCCACCTCGATCGAAATCGAGAAGAGGCTGAAACTCTTGGAAGAGCAGCTCCTAGCCCGGGGTAACAACATCCACCTTGAAAATAACCGAAGGTTCGAACCTGTTGGGGACCAGTTACCTGACAACTTCACCCTGACCGATGTTCCTAAGTTCAAGGTAGTGGAGGACCCACTCAACCATATCCGTGCTTTCAAAGACTACATGGCCATCAAGGGGGTCAAACAGGAGCTTTTTACCAGAATCTTCCCATCCTCCTTGGAGCCGATTCCTCGCCAATGGTACTACTCCTTGGACCCGAAAAACCTTACCACTTGGGATGAGATCGCAGTTGAGTTTGCCAAACAGGATGCCGACAACGTCGAAAACCAGGCCAACACCCGTACTCTCGAGGTGTTAACCCAAAACGACAAGGAAGGATTCACTGAGTTCCTAACCCGTTGGAGGAGGGTGAGTACTCAGTTGGTCAGTAAGCTGAGTGAATCAACTCTGGTGGAAAAATTTGTCAACAACCTCCGCCCGGTTTATGCCAACCTACTGAGGTATCAAAATATCAAAACTTTTCAAGATCTGCAGATTCTGGGGACACGTATTGAGGACGGCCTCCGAAAGGGTGTCTTAGAAAAGACCACTGGCAGGGGTTATCAAGGATCCACCTCAACCGGATCTCGCCCTTACGGACAAACAAACAAGATTGATGAGGTTAACCTCGTCGAACCATCTGCCAAGAAAATTGAACGCCCTCAGAGAGTGTTCACTAACATAGGGTCGACTTATGCAAGTGCCTTGAAAAGGTTCATGGACCAAGGGAAGTTACAACCGATCGGGCCCACCCCGGACCCGACCGACGCCAAGAAATCCCGATTTTGGAACCCCAACGCCTACTGCCAGTATCATCGAGGGAAAGGGTATGATACCGAAAATTGCTTCAAACTCAAGCACCTCATTCAAGACATAATTTAGAAGGGAGATTTGCCTATACCCCCACCAACTAAGCCGAACAACAAGATGAATCCCCTGGGAATTCACGCCATCTCTAACGATGAGCCGACCCTAGACTGCTCTCATCTTATCTCGCCAATTGACGACGAGGTGAACGTTCTGGAAAAAGATCCTTCAGACGGAGTGTTCGTGTTCAGTGCTGCCACCATGCTCACTATGTTTCAGCAAGTCGAAGAGGCCGTAGCCAGCCTCTCTGAGAGAATCACCCGACTCGACGACGCCTACCGTCAACTCATCTTCAATCCCCCAACACCGCGTCCGAGGGAGAATTCCCCAAGCATTCAAAACTACCCACCCCAGGACGGATTGCTCCCGCGACCATTCTGGCATAGACCTCACGAGAGCTACCCTCAAAATAACTACCCTCAAAATAATTACCCTCAAAATAACTACCCCCATAAAAATCGCCCTCATAAAAATATTCCCCACAAGAATTACCCACCGAGGAATACCCCTCCAAGGTATCCTCGAGACCCTGAAATTAACGGCATATGGCGGGAGGATGTTGAGGATGTATATGTCATCCCGGGGAAGGAAAAGCGGACGAAGGAAATCGGACATCTCACCCGATCCGGACGTCCCTATCAGAATCCGAGCAACCCAGCGGTCGTTCAAACAACGAATGGCCAAATCGTCCCGGAAGCGGACACTCAACCAAAGGCTCTCGAGAACTCATTCCTGAGACAACTCCAGAAGGCAAAGGCCGAAATCTCAATTTGGCAACTGATCGCAACGTCTTTTGAGCACCAACAGGCCTTACTGCAGGCCTTGGGGAAATTAACCGTGCCCTCCACCTCTTCCCCAGAAGAAATAGTGGCACACATGACGAGAGACGCCCCTGATCTGAGTAATCCGGTCGTCTTCTCCGACGAGGATATCCCCCTGTTCGGAGCCAATCAGAACCTGGCTCTATACATCACCGTACAATGCCTCCAGAAAAATATACCAATGGTCCTCGTGGATGACGGTTCCGCCGTGAATGTCATTCCTCTCAAAACTGCCCACAGGCTGGGTATCAAGGAATCTGATTTAATCCTAACAAATCAAGGAGTACGCGCCTACGACAGCACTCGTCGCAAGGTCGCTGGGCTAGTCACTTTAACCGTCGCAACCGGGCCACTAGAAAGGCAAACCAGTTTTCAAGTGGTCGACATCGATGCGTCCTTCAACATGCTCCTGGGACGTCCCTGGATTCACGCCCTCAAGGCGGTCACATCAACGCTCCACCAAAAGATCAGGGTCCCCTTCAATGGAAAAACGATCACGATCCCCGCTTCCCCAATCAAAGCAGTTATGAGAAGGGGGATAGCCTCCCAAGCCATTGAGGAGGACGATAATGAAATGTGGGGTTTCCAAGCCGTGAACGCCATAACTGATGAATCGGCGACCTCTGAGTGTGACCCGTTCACCAACCTCACGGTCAACCGTATTATGATGCGCCAGGGTTACTTCCCGGGTTTGCCGCTCAATCCACTAAAGGACCCATTGTCTCCCTTGAAACAGGCTGAGGTCCCCAACATTCCCTTTGGGTTGGGATACGAACCTACTGACAAAGATATCCGGGAGATGAACCTCCTAATCCGGAAACGCAAGAAGCACGGAGTCATCCTCCGTCTATACCACCTGACTCTCAACGGATACTTTCTCCCCGAGGGAGAGTCTGAACTCTACCACGGCTTTCCAGAGCCGATCTATGACTCTGTGGCAAAGGCTAGATACCCGGAAGTGGAAGTCTTCCAGGACTGCTACTTTATCCCTGACAACATGGAAGCTGCATCAACTGAGTCCAAGCCGTCACCATGCCTTGACGGACAAGCTGTCACACTCCTATTTGGGGAAGATAACGACAAGCACCTCGACTATGAGGACATTATCAACATCGCCCTGAAAGACAACCAGTTTGATCCAACCGTCTTGATCTCCGATACTGACCCGGAGAAAGCTACCCAGGGCTGGAGGAAAACCATCAAATGGACCGATCGCCAAGGCCGCATTCTCAAGATAACAACTGGAGAAGGCCCTATGTTCAAGGAGGGAAGTGAGGAAGAGTCTGAGTCTGAGTCGGAGTCAGAGTCTGTCATAGCTCCTAACACTCCGGATGTCCCAGTCAAGGTCCCCTTCCCACTGTTTTATCACAAAGTCGTGGCTGATTCAGAGGCTGAGTCTGCTAGGGTCACCCCCAGTCCCATGAAAGGTGACAACCTTGAGCCTGTTCCAGGGGCCACTTCCTCTGTTGTGTCGCCTCTGACTGACCACGAGATGTCTGTCCTTTCCGAGCTTTTCGCTCATGTCAACTTAATGAACGCTAAGTTTGCTTATGACTCGTCTCAATTTAACTGCAATGCAATCCTGAACGACTATGAGGAATTTGACTTGAGTGACTACCCACCTCACTTAGCCAAAGAACTTGACAAACGGAAAACCAGAACCCCCATCATTGAGGAAACCGAACCTATTAACGTAGGAACCAACAATACACCTCAAGAACTTAGGATAGGAACAACCCTGGACCCCTCGGAAAGACAACAGTTCATTGACCTCCTCCACGAATACAAGGACGTGTTCGCCTGGTCTTACAGAGATATGCCTGGGATTGAAAGAGAAATTGCAGAGCACCGGATACCCATTAAACCCCGGAGCTAAACCTGTGAAACAGAAGCTACGCCGGATACGTCCTGAAAGGGCCCTAAAAATCAAGTAAGAGGTGGACAAACAGTTCAAGGCTGGGTTCATCAAAGTGTCCGAATACTCGGATTGGGTGGCCAACATTGTGCCGGTACCAAAGAAAGACGTAAGAATTCGGGTTTGCGTCGACTTCAGGGATCTGAACAAGGCGAGTCCAAAGGACGACTTCCCTTTGCCACATGTTGACATTCTAGTGGACAACACTGCCGAACATCCTCTCCTATCATTCATGGACGGGTATGCCGGGTACAACCAGACTAAGATGGCTGAGGAAGACATGCACAAGACTGCGTTCACTACACAGTGGGGTACATATTGCTACACGGTCATGCCTTTTGGCCTCACCAACGCCGGAGCGACCTATCAAAGAACCGCTACCACTCTCCTACATGATATGATGCACAAGGAGGTAGAGGTATATGTCGATGACATGATCGTCAAATCAAAAGAACGGGACGGCCACATCAATGCCTTCCAGAAATTCTTCGCTCGTCTGCGAAAATATAACATGAGACTAAATCCTCAGAAGTGTGCATTCGGGGTCACCTCCGGAAAACTCTTGGGACATGTCGTCAGCAAGAGAGGCATTGAGATTGATCCAACCAAAATCAAAGTCCTTCAACAAATGCCTCGGCCTAAGAATGAGAAGGAGATTCGGGGATTTCTCGGTCAGGTCCAATACATCAGCCGGTTCATTGCCAAGCTTACTATGATTTGCGAACCGATATTCAAGAAGCTTCGTGCCTCCGATCACACCGATTGGGACGACGACTGTCAGAAGGCATTCGACAGGATAAAGGAAATCCTATCCAAACCTCCTGTCCTCATGCCACCTCAACCGGGGATTCCTCTCCCTATCCCTATACCGATCTGTTACCAACACAACCATGGGAGCAATGCTAGCACAAACAGTTCGCAACGAAGAGCGAGCCATCTACTACATCAGCAAAAAGTTCATTGAGTACGAGACGAGGTATACCCAACTGGAAAAGACGTGCCTTGCCCTAGTATGGTCAACAAAGAAGCTGCGACATTACATGCTCAGCTACTCGGTCCACATCTACTCCAAGATGGACCCGGTTAAATACATCTTCGAAAAACCCGTACTAAACGGAAGGCTGTCTAGATGGACACTCATGCTGTCCGAGTTTGATCTCAAGTTTGTACCCCTCAAGGTTATCAAGGGAAGAGCAGTCGCTGATTTCCTAGCAGAAAATCACGTCAACGAGGATCCAACGACCGACACATGGTCACTTCCTAACGAAGACATCCTTTGTGCCGACTCCGACACATGGGACCTATACTTTGATGGTGCATCTAATCTGAGAGGCTTCGGGGTAGGAATCCTTCTAATATCACCAGAGGGAGAACATGTTCCGATCTCGGTCAAGCTAGACTTCGCCGTCACCAACAATGCCGCTGAATATGAAGCATGTCTCATCGGCCTACAAGCAGCCATCACACTTGGCATCAAGAGATTGAGGGTCCATGGCGATTCCTCGCTCATCATCAATCAGGTATCCGGATCATGGAAAATACGATCTGACAGCTTAGCTCCCTACCGAGCGAAGATCAATCAAGAGGCCGAATTCTTCGACCAAATCGACTACTTCCACCTGCCACGAGAGGAAAATCAATTTGTTGATGCCCTGGCAAAACTTGTCGCGCTCGTCAACATACCTGAAGACATGACATCGATGCCCCTATATGTCGAGAGAAGGAGCGAGCCAGCTCACATTTATGCCATTATCGACGACGAGGAAAGCCATGATGAACCTTGGTACCAAGCCATCCTCAATTACAAAACCAAAAATGAACTCCCTCCCAACTCTGATCAAAGAGGACAAAGAGCCATTCGTTTACTTGCATCACAATTCGTGATAAACCAAAATCAACTCTACAAAAGAACACCCCAAGGAATTCTCCTCCTTTGCATTGACCATCACAAAGCCAAAAAAGTCATGGGAGAGGTTCACGACGGAGAATGTGGCCCTCACATGAGTGCAATGATGCTTACATGGAAAATCATGCGGCTAGGTTACTACTGGACAACCATGGAAGCCGATTGCCGTAACTACGTCAAACATTGCCACAATTGCCAAATCTTCGCCAACATACAACACATACCACCATCCCTTTTATACACCATGACATCACCCTGGCCATTCTCAACCTGGGGCATCGACATCATCGGAAAAGTCAAACCGATAGGCACCAAGGGGCATTGTTTCGTCCTCGTCGCCATCGACTACTTCACCAAATGGGTGGAAGCGCAGTCATATGCAGTCTTGACCGCCAAACAAGTGGCCAAGTTCATTCAAAACAACATCATCTGCCGATATGGGGTACCCCATGAAATCATCAGCGATCGAGGCTCTCACTTCCGGGCGGAAACTCAAGCCTTGCTGGACAAATACAAGATCAAACGACATCGATCATCCCCCTACCGTCCCCAAACCAACGGAGCGGTGGAGGCAGCGAACAAAACTCTTGTTACCATTATCAAGAAAATGCAAGACAACTACCGCGATTGGCCGAGCAAACTCCCATTCGCACTCTGGGGATACCGAACCTCCATTCGAACACCGACAGGCGCCACACCCTTCTACCTAGCATACGGTATGGAGGCGGTTAAACCGGTGGAGTTAGAGGTCCCGTCTCTACGCATCCTACTAGAGAGTCAAGTCCCTGAGGCGGAATGGACCCGTCGAAGGTACGAACAACTCACTCTTCTAGACGAACGGCGACTCAACGCCTTGCACAACGTCCAGCTATACCAACGACGTATACAACGGGCATTCAATAAGAAGGTTAAACCCAGAAACATCCAGGAGGACGACTTGGTCCTCAAGTCAGTTCGAGCACCATTACCCGTCGATCCGAGGGGAAAATTCAAACCCAACTGGGTCGGGCCATACCTGGTCAAGAAAATACTTTCGGGGGCGCGGTGGACCGAGTGACCTAGACGGGGAGGACTTTACAAACCCGATCAACCTAGACCAACTCAAGAAATACTACCCTTGAGCCCTATCAACCAACAACCTAGCCTAGTTTTGCAACTAGCATCGACCTCAACCCTTTTCAAGTCAAGTTCCTCAATATGTTCTGATTTGAAATTGCATGTTTTATCGAGTCTAAGCTGCGGCACCTTGCCCGTTTCGAATGTCCTTTGATCCGTCAAAGGCAACGTCCATTTGCACTACAAAAATAAACCCCTGAACTACGAGCATGGTTTGATTTCACCTCTTCAGGTGAATACGTAGGCAGTCCCTCTTATGGCTGAGGGATACAACCACAAAACCCAATTCAAATTCACAAAACATTTCGAACTACGATCATGGTTTGATTTCACCTCTTCAGGTGAATACGTAGGCAGTCCTTTCTTACGCAAGAAGGATACAACCATTCCCACAATCAAGTACAACCATTCCCCACATACAAAAAACACTCCCAAAAAAAAAGAGAAAGGGAAAACCATTCCCATTCCCACCAAAATATAAAAATGAGCCTTTCTCCCTTTCTACAAAATACCCCTTTCCCAAGTGCAATTGTTTAGGACGATTCAAATCGAGTTGCCTTCACAAAATGGATGGAAGAAACAAGCGTTCACAACTTTTCGACACGAGCAATCCTCTTATTTAATTAACAATGGGAGGGATTACAATTTCAACAACAAATAAAGCTCGACGAGTCTACCACTTGTCAAAGCTAAGGTGTCAACTAACACACCTCACATAGTAAAACTAGCACAAAACACACAATAACTAGCTAGTATAACATAATAAAAACCCACAACAATAATACAACATAATAATAAAGTGGGTAATGGAGGTCTTCACTCTTCCATTCTACCTTTGCCTTTTCCTTCGGGGTACATCTTCCCCTTGTTCTTCTTGTTGGCCCGCCTAGCATGGATTTCCTCCTCGGAACGGATCCTCAACGGATCTAAGACGGCGACGGCCTCCGGTCTAGCACAAGACCCCATATTCGATCCAAGACGAGCCAATGCACGGCCCACCATATTCTTGGGGCCAGAACTCCTCCTCTTCGGTGGTCTCATCACATCGGGAGTTGCTCCATCAACATACTCTTCGAAGAAGGCACGGTTGGCCTTACCAACCTCCCTGTACTTCAAATCGACAACCTCGTCCTTACGAAATTTTGATCTCTCTTCCAAGGACGGAGCACGTGACCACTTGACATAGGCAGGAGTCACCTATATCGTGACAACGGGGTTTGGTACCTCCTAAACCGGCTAAGTGGCCCACCACCTTTCAAAGAATTCCACAAGCTCAGAGTTCCGGAACACATTCTCTTGAACAAGAGTATCTTGAGCGGGCACCTTTTTTTGACGCCCCATTTGCCTCATGAGCCTTTCGGGATAAATGAAGGAAACAACCTTCAAGCCCACCACCATCAAAGAATGAGGACTAGCACCCGAAGCGGGCAACCCCGTGAAAGACCTCAAGTGCCACCACGGCATCACCCAACGGATATGAGGACCACCCTCCTCCGCCAACCTTGCGGCCCAATAGGCCTCGGTGGAAGCAAAACTATCCGGGTACAACTTCTTCCTCGTGGTAAGGTGACGGAAGGAATAAGAAGAAGGATTAACCGGAGGCTCTACATACCTTAGCCTCTCCAATAGCCACACTTGAAGGATCCTTGGCGATCCAAAAGAGGGAGCTTCTCCACAAGAGCCTTCCTTGTCCAAAGCTTGGATAATCTCTCCAAGCACCAACCATGATGGATCTCTACCATGCTCCATTTGCTCAATCACATGGATAAGGGTCATGCTACCATGGCATCTTGGCTCCTCCTTCTTCAAGACATCAACAAAGAGGTACACATGGACAAGGCAAAATGCAAGAGCCCTTCTCCTAGCAACCTCCGAGACATTAGCATCTAACCGATTCGAGAAGATGTTGGTAAGAGCCAACATATCCACACCATGTGGAGCAAGAAGGAAGTTGACTTGGCTTGTTGACAAGCCCAACATGGAACGGAAATTCTCCATGTAGCACAACCGAGTCGGAGGAAGCACCGGAGCACAACCCGGCCACCCACCAATGGCTCCAACTTCTTCGGCAAGAAGACAAATTTCACCTTTCTGGAAAACTAAAACATGATGTTTCGAATCCCAAAACCGAGAACACGCTTCAAGAAACGAAGGTTTCACCTTGACTTGACGAAGCACCAACAATTGACCAACTCCCATGCAATCGAGTTGATACTTCTCGGGAGGCGACAAATCCCGGTACCATTGTCGCAATGCATTCTCGAAAGCATCCATGAAATGTTTTTGTGGAAGAAGAAGAGGTTTTATAGAGATGTTTTTGTGTTTCGGATGATGAAACAATGAAGCGCAAACGTCCCTATTTATACAAAATGATCAGCGCATTTTTCAAAAATGAGGAGAGCCGGCTTCCATCGCCAAGACGCTCGCGCCTCTTTGAGGCTCCCCCAGGATTCCCGCTGTTGACTTGTCTCTTTCAACATGTGTTTTCTCCTGACACCTCAAACCTCCCGCCAGGAACCTCACGCCTCTTCGGGATGATTCCGGGAAATTTTGTGTTTCCTCACACTCACATTTCCTTGTTTTCGCGTTTTACGAAATCTGACACGGTTTTTATGACGCAGCTTTAAACATACGGATTTTTCTTTCTTTTTTTAAAGGGGGGAAGGGCTAGTCGCCCCGATCCGCGATGGATCGTTTCCACGTCAGCCAAAATTACGAAAAATTTTCGCTTTTTCGCAAATCAAAAATCGAAATCGAAAATTGATAACACGACATCAATTTTCCTCAAAATTCAAGCGCTCACAAATTCGAGTCTTGACATCAAAAGCCAAATATACTCGCAAAAATCCTTTTCTAAAATTCTTTCCTGACGGTTTGAGTTTTATATTTTTCGAGTCATTTTCAAAATTTCAATGCAATTTAATTCACGGCACGAGTTAATTGCTCGAATTTTCAAATCAATTCCTTTTGAATTCCAAACGCGACGATTTGTCACGGAATTTTCAAAATTTCAATTTTAACTTCAGGTCATCTTGGTTAATTTTGATTTTCAAACAAATGCTTTACGTGTTTTCAACCAGATGCTTCTACGTGTTTACGTTTTTGCGTATGTGCTATCTGTTGCCTGTTTTCTACACTAACGATGCAGGAACTGGTACAAAGCAAAAGGAGAATCAACAGCCGACAGCGCTCCTCCGAAACACAACACAAAAAAGCCAAAAACCACAAAATAAACTACAATCCAAAAACACATATATACAAACCGCCTTACGCAAAATATCTAAAACAAACGTCTATCATACAGACACTGGCCTAAAACAAACATCTATCATACAGATACTGGCCTAAAACAAACGTCTATCATACAGACACTGGCCTAAGACAACGAACTGGGGGCTATCCGCCACCTACCGAACTAAGCACTCTTTATCCTCTCAAACAGAAAAGAAAGAGAGCAACAAGGGAAACAGTGGAACAACAGTGAAAGCAGAGGAGGTTACCATGACGATAACCCTCCGCTCCTGCTCCATGACAAAAAAGAAGACAGTGTCTTGCAGACTTCGGATGATGAGGAGGCCAAGAACCAAGATGCGATGCACCATTCCGATACTGAACCCCACTCATCAGCCACCCTGTCTATGAGCCACAACGAAAAGGACAAACCGGCCATATCAGCCGCCTATCCTCCTCTACGGAAGCATCCTCCACCACCGCCTCGAATACGGCAACCTCCTCAGCCGCTACATCCCCTCCGGGATCGACTTCCTCCTCCAAAGACTCAACAACGGACCCCATCGGTCCCAGACGATACCCTGCGATCAAAAAACAAACAAAAAACGTCAGCCGAAATTTCGGCATTACGACAGCATGAAATGGATAAATCCAAAAACAAAAAAAAAACACAACCTGCAATACAAAAAACAAGGGGCAATCCCGCCCCAAACCATTCACAAAAAAAAAACACAAAAACGACTCGCCCCTCTTTTCAAGCAAAAGACGAGTCAAAACCACAAAACGGCATTTCAAGACCCATACAAGGTCCGCCAACAACCCAAAATACATTCCCGACACAATGGGGATTTTTCTACGGTTCAAAAAGGCAATTCATACGCTAATTTGAGCCCAAACCGGTCAAAATTCAAAGACGACCGCAAAAAGGCAAACGTGATTTTATCACGCCTCAGGGTGACCTAAAATACCAATAAGGTCCATTTCAAGGCAAGCTGACTCAATTCAAGCCCAAACAGGCGCTTATTTTGTCAGACATAAGACCGTCGCAAAAGGCAAAATCCAATTTTGCTCACAAGCATCCAACGAAGGTCCTTAGATGGCAAATACGGGTTTTCCCAACTACAATGCAACCTAGTGGGACCCACTACCTAAGAAAATAAACTTGGCATTGTGAAATGAGACGGTTTCTCGCCTCACTCACGTTTTTCGAGCATAGGGAGCGGGAACGGGGACCAAAATGCAAACTAAAAGCACCCCTATACTCCTAAGCAGGTTTCTAACCTAATGCAAACATCAATTTCACTCGAAATTGGCTCAATCAAAAATGCCCAATTCGATTTTTTAGGGCAAAATTTCGCCCTAATTAAATCAAGCTAAAATCGACAAATTTGAAAGGATTCAAGAGGAAATACTTACCTTGAGATGACATTTATTGATAATAGCACAAGCAAAAGCAAGCTAGAAGGTCCTTTAATGGCAATTTTGGCGAGATTTTGAGGTTGAAGATGAATAATCATCCGCAGCTCAACCTCGCGTCTTTTTAACAGAAAATAGGGAAGCCGGCTTCTATCGCCAGATGGCTCGCGCCTAAACCAGACCTCCCCTTTTCTTTTTCAGCGAAATTTGGGCTTTGGCCCAATTTCCCATGACAAATTCAAAAATTTTCGTTGACGATATTGAATATTGTCATTTCCTCAAAAACAAACAAAACCAAATAGTGAAAATTCAAATTCGCTATTTTCAAAAATTTCAGCCAAACGGCGATCAAAACCGCCAACTTCAAACCAAATAGTGAAAATTCAAATTCGCTATTTTCAAAAACTTCAAGCAAAACGGCGATCGAAACCGCCAACTTCAAAAATAATAGCGAAAATTCAAATCACTATTTTCTTCCAACTTTAAAAATAACAGCGAAAATTCAAAAACCGCTGTTTTTCAAGCAACGGCGGCACATAAACCGTCACTTCAATCAATAGTGAAGATTCCAAATTCTTTATTTCTTTCACATGTCATTGGCACATAAACTGTCACTTCAATCAAATAGTGAAAATTCCAAATTCACTATTTCTTTCAAATGTCAACGGCGGCACATAAACCGTCACTTCAATCAATAGTGAAGATTCCAAATTCACTATTTCTTTCAAATGTCAACGGCGGCACATAAACCGTCACTTCAATAGTGAAGATTCCAAATTCACTATTTCCATCACATGTCAACAGCGGCACATAAACCGTCACTTCAAACGCTATAGCAAACTCAAATTTGCTATTTTCCTTCAAAATTAAAACAAACGGCGATCAAAACCGCCACTGCAAATTCAAGCCGACGAATGGTGAAAATTCCAAATTCACTATTCCTTCAAATACCAGCAGCGGGCTTCCTCGCGGAACCCACTAATTCCAAAAATAGTGATAGTGAAAATCCATACTCACTATTTCCCCAGCGGCATCACGAGTTCCCTACTTTCAAAACAAGCCCGTTTGGCACGGCTATTCCCATGGTCCATTAACCGACCGTGTCATGGCTGGCGGCCTTTGTCTGCAACACATCAAGGATACATCCCGAAGATGCCTCGGGTACATTTCCTTGTCTCGGCTGGCGAGCCTTACAATGCACCGCAGCTGGTGAGCCTTACAACGCATCGTGGCTGGCGAGCCCTCCTCACATACGCACCATGACTGGCGAGCCTTTGTCCGCACCCTTTCAAGGGCAGATCCCGAAGATGCCTCGGGTACATTTCCTTGTCTCGGCTGGCGAGCCTTACAACGCATCGCGGCTGGCGAGCCCTCCTCACATACGCACCATGACTGGCGAGCCTTTGTCCGCAACACATCAAGGACAGATCCCGAAGATGCCTCGGGTACATTTCCTTGTCGCGACTGGCGAGCCTTACAACGCATCGTGGCTGGCGAGCCCTCCTCACATACGCACCACGGCTGGCGAGCCTTTGTCCGCACCCTTTCAAGGACAGATCCCGAAGATGCCTCGGGTACATTTCCTAATCGCGGCTGGCGAGCCTTACAACGCATCGCGGCTGGCGAGCCCTCCTCACATACGCACCACGGCTGGCGAGCCTTTGTCCGCACCCTTTCAAGGACAGATCCCGAAGATGCCTCAGGTATATTTCCTTTTCGCGGCTGGCGAGCCTTACAACCCATCGCGACTGGCGAGCCCTCCTCACATACGCACCATGGCTGGCGAGCCTTTGTCCGCACCCTTTCAAAGATAGATCCCGAAGATGCCTCGGGTACGTTTCCTTGTCGCGGCTGGCGAGCCTTACAACGCATCGCGGCTGGCGAGCCCTCCTCACATACGCACCACGGCTGGCGAGCCTTTGTCCACACCCTTTCAAGGACAGATCCCGAAGATGCCTCGAGTACATATCCTTATCGCGGCTGGCGAGCCTTACAACGCATCGCGGCTGGCGATCCCACCTCACATACGCACCACGGCTGGCGAGCCTTTGTCCGCACCTTTTCAAGGACAGATCCCGAAGATGCCTCAGGTATATTTCCTTGTCGCGGCTGGCGAGCCTTACAACGCATCGCGACTGGCGAGCCCTCCTCACATACGCACCATGGCTGGCGAGCCTTTGTCCGCACCCTTTCAAGGATAGATCCCGAAGATGCCTCGGGTACGTTTCCTTGTCGCGGCTGGCGAGCCTTACAACGCATCGCGGCTGGCGAGCCCTCCTCACATACGCACCACGGCTGGCGAGCCTTTGTCCACACCCTTTCAAGGACAGATCCCGAAGATGCCTCGAGTACATTTCCTTATCGCGGCTGGCGAGCCTTACAACGCATCGCGGCTGGCGAGCCCACCTCACATACGCACCACGGCTGGCGAGCCTTTGTCCGCACTCTTTCAAGGACAGATCCCGAAGATGCCTCGGGTACATTTCCTTGTCTCGGTACCGAGCGAGCCTTACAACGCATCGCGGTGGTGAGCCCTTCGCACATACGCACCACGGCTGGCGAGCCTTTGTCCGCACACTTTCAAGGACAGATCCCGAAGATGCCTCGGGTACATTTCCTTGTCGCGGCTGGCGAGCCTTACAACGCATCGCGACTGGCGAGCCCTCCTCACATACACACCATGGCTGGCGAGGCTTTGTCCGCACCCTTTCAAGGATAGATTCCGAAGATGCCTCGGGTACGTTTCCTTGTCGCGGCTGGCGAGCCTACAACGCATCGCGGCTGGCGAGCCCTTCTCACATACGCACCACGGCTGGCGAGCTTTTGTCCGCACCCTTTCAAGGACAGATCCCGAAAATGCCTCGTGTACATTTCCTTGTCTCGGCTGGCGAGCCTTACAACGCATCGCGGCTGGCGAGCCCTCCTCACATACGCACCATGGCTGGTGAGCCTTTGTCCGCAACACATCAAGGACAGATAACGAAGATGCCTCGGGCACATTTCCTTGTCGCGGCTGGCGAGCCTTACAACGCATCGCAGCTGGCGAGCCCTCCTCACATACCCACCACGGCTGGCGAGCCTTTGTCCGCACCCTTTCAAGGACAGATCCCGAAGATGCCTCGGGTACATTTTCTTGTCTCGGTTGGCGAGCCTTACAACGCATCGCGGCTGGCAAGCCCTCCTCACATACGCACCACGGCTGGCGAGCCTTTGTCCGCACTCTTTCAAGGACAGATCCCGAAGATGCCTCGGGTACATTTCCTTGTCTCGGCTGGCGAGCCTTACAACGCATCGCGGCTGGTGAGCCCTTCGCACATACGCACCACGGCTGGCGAGCCTTTGTCCGCACTCTTTCAAGGACAGATCCCGAAGATGGCTCGGGTACATTTCCTTGTCGCGGCTGGCGAGCCTTACAACGCATCGCGGCTGGCGAGCCCTCCTCACATACGCACCTACAATTTGGCGAGCCTTTGTCCGCACCCTTTCAAGTACAGATCCCGAAGATGCCTCGGGTACATTTCCTTGTCGCGGCTGGCGAGCCTTACAACGCATCGCGGCTGGTGAGCCCTCCTCACATACGCATCAGGGCTGGCGACCTTTGTCCGCAACCTTTCAAGGACACATCCCGAAGATGCATCAGGTACATTTCTTTGTCGCAGCTGGCGAGCCTTACAACGCATCGCGGCTGGCGAGCCCTCCTCACATACGCACCGCAGCTGGTGAGCATTTATCCGTAACCATGCAAGGACATATCCGAAGATGCCTCAGGTATGACTCCTTCTTATGGTTGGCGAGCCTTCGTACGTAGTCGAATGGACTTTAAAACGACCCGCATGGACAGTCGACAGACTTTAAAATGTTCCCGACGGCAGGTCCTTTGACTCGTACCCTCGAGTCGCCTTGGCGTCGCCCTTCCTGACGGCAGGTCCTTGGCCCGAATTCTTTCGAGCCGCCTCGACGTCGCTTGGGTCTTCAGGTTGTAATCTTCGATTGACCTGAGGACTCTACTTTGACTTTCGCCCTGTCCAAGCCTTAGTCAAAGTGGGGGCTCTGTAGATACCCAGTATCTGCTGAGACTCCAACAAACACCCGATGATTATCGGACTATAACATGTTTTTGAATCGCTGCGTTTGATCGACAGTTTGTGTACAAATTTACGTCGGAAAACTTAAAACGATTTCGAAAATAAAACATTTCAAAACATTTCGAAAATACCTGGAGTGTTTAATACACGGCGACGGGGTCACAATGACACTAACTAGAGTCAAAACCGACACCGGACCAAAAACCGACTCGAAAATTCAAATCCCGACTCCAACAACGAGTCAAACCGAGTCAAACACAAAAACAAAATATCTCAAAGCCTTTTATGCTAAGTTTTCCCGGATTCATGTTGGTCAAGTACCAAACATGTGACTACAAAACCTAGGATAGAACAAATCATGATTGCGTTTGTTGTGATAGTGACAACACAACTCGAAGTGCCGCGACGTGGCTCGCGCCTCTTTGAGCAGCCCAGGTGGCCACGTCGCTCAAAACTCACACAACCACTCATTCTCCTATAAATACCCCTCAAATGTCGCCCATTTGAGAGTTATCCGAGTGTCCGCCCCCTCTTTTCTCCCTTAAAATTCTCGACTCGACTTCTAAAGTCACAACCCGACGCGTATTTACGACCTACCGATCGTAAACACGAGCCTTACACATTGTTTGGTACCGTCATCGTGCATTAAACCACTTGACCGACCACTTCGACCACTACACCATCACTAAACTTTTAAAACACTCTTTTACTTACCAAAACGGTTTTAAACCGAGTTTTTTCCGATCAAACTAGTTGTTACACTTACGTCGGTCACTCGCCATAACCAAACATGTAAGTATGAGGGTGTAAAAATCCTCTTTTATTATGTTTTCATTTGTTTCATGACTCTAACATGCTAAAACATGCATAACATAAACCAAAACATGGAATAAACGAGCCAAAACTGATTTTTGGTCTGAGGCAGAAGCCCCTTAGGTCGCCAAGTGGCTCGCGCCTAAATGGGGTATTCAGACTAGAAATCAACCGTGTTTGTTCTCGTCATTTCCCTTAATCCATTTTTCGTATTTGTAATCGGTTTTTACCATTTCAAGTATTTTCGAAACCTTTTTGTTTCATTTCACATGTTTTAACCATAAAGCATTTTTCACCCTTGGTTCTTCATACCATGACCGTTAAATCCGTGTTTCGGTGATAATATTTGGTTAATGAAATTTAGAAGGTATTTTAAAGCCTCTTATTTCATTTCTTCACATTTTTCAAACAACCATATTAGTCACCAACACAAAGTCATCCTTGGTTCTACATACCGTGCCGGATTTTAATCCAGGTACGATGACGAGTATCGACTAATTACATTCGAAATGGACTTAAAAAAATTAGTCCATAATCATTTTTCAAAACTATTCATGTCAAGTTTGTCAAATCGAACCCGACACCGAATATTATCAAATAATGATGATTATTCGAGTCTAGTTCTTCAAATCAAAAAATGCGGTCTAAACGACCCTTTCAAATCAAACCGGGTTCAAATACCCATTTTCAACACGTTTTATAACGTTTTCTAAAAGGTCAGAACGCAGCACATAAACCGTGGGCTAACCCGCGCCTAAACAGGCTCCCCATTTCTCATTTTCAAAACCACAGGGAGGCCCCTTACACCGTCGGCTGGCTCGCGCCTCTTATAGCCGTCTGGTACAAGGCCTGTTCCCTTCCAGCATTAGTCTAGGACGATCCCGACTCCGGTTAGCCCGGATAAAGGACGGATCAGATGACTATTCGATTATTCAAAACCATATTTGCAAAATGCCTTACTAAGATAAATGGATCATGTTATGCACCCTAAACCGAATAGGGTAAATGGATGTTTAATTTCCGTCTTGCATGCAAATCAACCATTAATCCAACTCGGCATCCTATACGTGATACTTGGATTAAATCAACCGAATTAGAAAGCTCTCACATGTTAGGTTTAAATCATTGGATGCGCATTCATGCATTTAAACCATTTCAACCAACCAAGATCGATCAGTAGAGGCCGCTAAACGCGGGCGGAATTGGGTGTCTGATTAAAGGGCTTCCCAATACGTACCTTCACCTCTTACTCAGAAACTTTGGATAGTGGACGACCTTATCTAGGGCGTACGAGAGTCATTCTAGAGATAGGATGCTAAAGAGGGACGATTTCCTTATCTTTAGTACCTATGTCAAACATTGCTTTGTGCTTCGATTTGGCCGAGTGTAAAGTGGAATTCGAACGGGTTCCAGGCATCCCACAAATGCTTGGTGGCGACTCCGAACATCTCTAATCGTTTCGAGACCCTTACCGAGACGAAACCGACCGATCTAAAACGATCCGGTCGAAAGTACCTTTACGCCGCCGAGCGTGGCTTTCAAAAAGACCGCTGCCATTGTCCACAGATCGGCTGGGCATACGCAGGTGGGCCATGTCCACAGATTGGCGTCTCCACTGGGGAAAACTAGGACACTTACGTCTTTGTGATCCCTAGATGGTGAGACTCGAACGAGGTCTTGGTTGGAATGCATTAATTGATATTACGGTCACGGTCGGGTTTCCTTGTCCGGGCCCACAACCTAACCCTTTTTCGACCAATTGGCTCGTTTCGTCGGCGTGAGTTTTCTCATCCCCGCGTTTCGAATCCCGATTGAGTCAAGCATACCATTGACGTTACACATTTCTGTTTCGTCAAAGAGCTTTCATCACTTTCGAGCACGAGGCTAGGGCACCCTCCTTACACATTTTGTTTGGATTGGTATCCCTCTCGCAAATCGGGGTTTGATTGCTTGGTGTGTAACCCACCCTTTTAAGCCAAAACCCGTGTTAGCATAATGCATATTATAATGAACTGTGAGTGCTTATGTGCTATCCGATCATAAGTCCTTCCGTGTCATTTTCAAACTTTCAAAAACACCCTCTTTGCGCCGTTATAATGGCCATTTCAAACCTCGGTCTTTCGCCGACCGATGCACGCCTTTCTAGGCCGTCGTAATGACGATTTTCAAACCCGGTTTTGTATAACCATTTCAACACGCCTTTCTAGGCCGTCGTAATGACGATTTTCAAACCCGGTTTTGTATAACCATTTCAACACGCCTTTCTAGGCCGTCGTAATGACGATTTTCAAACCCGGTTATGTATAACCATTTCAACACGCCTTTCTAGGCTGTCGTAATGACGATTTTCAAACCCGGTTTTGTATAACCATTTCAAATCACCATTTCACGCCGTTAAAATCGCCGCGTCTAGACACGGATTTTAACCCGTTTCGCGCCGACAATGGCTTTCTTTCAAAACCCGAGAAAGGCACACACCCATTTCTCAAGACACTTTCGGATCCCGAGGACCATGCACCGTCCCCGAGACCTTTTCAAACATTTCAAACTCGATTTTCAAAACATACAATTTTGAATTTCAAAACCGTCTTGGAAAGCAACACACTGTTTTCCGAGCCGACTCAAACTCAAACCGTCTTTTGCAAATAAACTTAAGACAACCTTTTTCAACTGATCGACTTGCGGAGATTTCTATCTTCGGAAGCCGCCCATTAAAGCGACAAATGAATCTTTTTGCGAATTCCTATTTTCGAAAACTTCAGTCCATCATTCCAATTCTGCCTCGGGTCTATCGAGTCAAAGCAAACATACTTATAGGTCTTTACTTATGAGTCGTCTCACCACGAGACACGTCCAATTACGTCACGCCGTCATGATTGGACTCGTGTCAAAGGTTCGGTCAAACACCGTCACGTCATAAATCGAGCCAGCACCGAGGGACCACACACGGTTGCCCCGTCTTGTTGAGTCGATCTTTGTCTCGTCCTCTGTGTTGTCTGCGTTCAGTCTTGGAGCCGTGTCAGATTGAGTTGTAATGTGAGTCGTTTTTCTACCTCAGAGCCATGGCCCCGTCTTTAACTTCGTCTGTCAACCACAACAATAATGATAACAACAGAGATGTCACAACTGATCAGCTGGCCAGCCTGCTTACCGCTCTTAAGGTCACCATGGATCGCGTCGAGACCCGTATCGACGCTCTGGAGAACAAGGAAATTGGGGAACATAATACCCCACCTCTGAGTGAAACTGAGAAGAGGCTGAAACTCTTGGAAGAACAGCTCCTAGCCCGGGGTAATAACATCCATCTTGAAAACAACCGAAGGTTCGAGCCTGTTGGGGACCAGTTACCTGACAACTTCACCCTGACTGATGTGCCTAAGTTCAAGGGAGTGGAGGACCCACTCAACCACATCCGTGCTTTCAAAGACTACATGGCCATTAAGGGGGTCAAACAGGAGCTTTTTACCAGGATCTTCCCATCCTCTTTGAAGCCGATTCCTCGCCAATGGTACTACTCCTTAGACCCGAAAAACCTTACCACTTGGGATGAGATCGCAGTTGAATTTGCCAAGCAGTATGCCGACAATGTCGAGATCCAGGCCAACACCCATACTCTCGAGGTGCTAACCCAAAACGACAAGGAAGGATTCACTGAGTTCCTAACCCGTTGGAGGAGGGTGAGTACTCAGTTGGTCAGTAAGCCAAGTGAGTCAACTCTGGTGGAAAAATTTGTCAACAACCTCCGCCCGGTTAATGCCAACCTACTGAGGTATCAGAATATCAAAACTTTTCAAGATCTGCAGATTCTGGGGACACGTATTGAGGACGACCTTCGAAAGGGTGTCTTAGCAAAGACCATTGGCAGGGGTTATCAAGGATCCACCTCAACCGGATCTCGCCCTTACGGTCAGACAAACAAGATTGATGAGGTTAACCTCGTCGAACCATCTGCCAAGAAAACTGAACGCCCCCAGAAAGTGTTCACCAACATAGGGTCGACTTATACAAGTGCCCTGAAAAGGCTCATGGACCAAGGGAAGTTACAACCGATCGGGCCCACCCCGGACCCGGCCGACGCCAAGAAGTCCCTATTTTGGAACCCCAGCGCCTACTGCCAGTATCATCAAAAGAAAGGGCATGATACCGAAAATTGCTTCAAACTCAAGCACCTCATTCAAGACATGATTGAGAAGGGAGATTTGCCTATACCCCCACCAACTAAGCCGAACAACAAAACGAATCCCCTGGGAATTCACGCCATCTCTGACGATGAGCCGACCCTAGACTGCTCTCATCTCATCTTGCCGATTGACGACGAGGTGAATGTTCTGGAAAAGGGTCCTTCAGACGGAGTATTTATGTTCAGTGCTGCCACCATGCTCACTATGTTTCAGCAAGTTGAAGAGGCCATAGCCAGCCTCTCTGAGAGAATCACCTGACTCGACGACGCCTACCGTCGACTCATCTTCAATCCGCCAACACCGCGTCCGAGGGAGAATTCCCCAAGCATTCAAAACTACCCGCCCCAGAATGGATTGCTCCCGCTACCATTCTGGCATAGACCTCACGAAAATCACCTTCAAAATAACCACCTTCAAAATAACCACCTTCAAAATAATCACCCTCAAAATAACTACCCCCATAAAAATCGTCCTCACAAAAATATCCCCCACAAGAACTACCCACCGAGGAATACCCCTCCAAGGTATCCTCGAGGCCCTGAAATTAACGGCATATGGCGGGATGATGTTGAGGATGTCTATGTCATCCCGGGGAAGGAAAAGCGGACGAAGGAAATCGGACATTTCACCCGGTCCGGACGTCCCTATCAGAATCCGAGCAACCCAGCGGTCATTCCAACAACGAATGACCAAGTCGTCCCGGGAGTGCACACTCAACCAAAGGCTCCCGAGAACTCAATCCTAAAATAGCTCCAGAAAGCAAAACTTGAAATCTCGATTTGGCAGCTGATCGCAACGTCTTTTGAGCATTGACAGGCCTTGCTGCAGGCCTTGGGAAAATTAACCGTGCCCTCCACCTCTTCCCTAGAAGAAATAGTGGCACACATGACGAGAGACGCCCCTGATCTAAGTAACTCGGTCGTCTTCTCCGACGAGAATATCCCCCTGTTCGGAGCCAATCATAACCTGGCCCTGTACGTCAGGTTTTAAAGAAATCGGTGTTTTTGGCATCCGTACAATGCCTCCAAAAGAATATACCAATGGTCCTCGTGGATGACGGTTCCGCCGTGAATGTCATTCCTCTCAAAACTGCCCACGGGCTGGGTATTAAGGAATATGATTTAATCCCAACGAACCAAGGAGTACGCGCCTATGATGGCACTCGTCACAAGGTCGCTGGGCTAGTCACTTTGGCCGTCGCAACCGGGCCACTAGAAAGACAAACCAGTTTTCAAATGGTCGACATCGACGCGTCCTTCAACATGCTCCTAGGACGTCCCTGGATTCACGCCGTCAAGGCGGTCACATCAACGCTCCACCAGAAGATCAGGGTCCCCTTCAACGGGAAAAAAATCACGATTCCCGCTTCCCCAATCAAAGCAGTTATGAGAAGGGGGATAGCCTCCCAAGCCACTGAGGAGGACGACAATGAAATGTGGGGTTTCCAAGCCGTAAACGCAATAACTGATGAATCGGTGACCTTTGAGTATGACCCGTTCACCAACCTCACGGTCAACCATATCATGATGCGTCTGGGTTACTTCCCGAGTTTGCCGCTCAATCCACTAAAGGACCCATTGCCTCCCTTGAAACAGGCTAAGGTCCCAAACATTCCCTTTGGGCTGGGATACGAACCTACCAATGAAGACATCCAGGAGATGAACCTCCTAATACGAAAACGCAAGAAGCACGGAGTCATCCTCCGTCCCTACCACCTGACTCTCAACGGATACTTTATCCCCGAGGGAGAGTTTGAGCTCTACCATGGCTTTCCGGAGCCAATCTATGACTCTGTGGCCAGGGCTAGATACCCGGGAGTGGAAGTCTTCCAGGACTGCTACTTTATTCCCAACAACATCGAAGCTGCATCAACTGAGTCCAAGCCGTCACCATGCCTTGACGGACAAGCTGTCACACTCCTATTTGGGTAAGATAACGTCAAACACCTCGACTATGAGGACATTATCAACATCGCCCTGAAGGACAACCAGTTCGATCCAACCGCCTTGATTTCCGATTCTGACCCGGAGAAGGCTACCCAGGGCTGGAGGAAAACTGTCAAGTGGACTGATCGCCAAGGCCGCATTCTCAAGATAACAACTGGAGAAGGCTATATGTTCAAGGAGGGAGGTGAAGAAGGATCTGAGTCTGAGTCTGAGTCTGAGTCGGAGTCAGAGTCTGTCACTTCGGATGTCCTAGTCAAGGTCCCCTTCCCACTGTTTTATCACAAAGTCGTGGCTGATTCAGAGGCTGAGTCCACTAGGGTCACCCCTACTCCCATGAAAGGTGACAACCTGGAGCCTGTTCCAGGGGCCACTTCCTCTGTCGTGTCGCCTCTGACTCACCACGAGATGTCTGTCCTTTCCGAGCTTTTCGCTCATGTCAATTTAATGAATGCTAAGTTTGCTTATGACTCGTCTCAATTTAACTGCAATGCAATTCTGAATGATTATGTGGAATTTGACTTGAGTGACTACCCACCTCACTTAGCCAAAGAACTTGACAAGCGGGAAACCAGAACCCCCATCATTGAGGAAATCGAGCTTATTAACGTAGGAACCGACAATACACCTCAAGAACTTAGGATAGGGACAACCCTGGACCGCTCGGAAAGGCAACAGTTCATTGACCTCCTCCACGAATACAAGGACGTGTTCGCCTGGTCTTACAGAGATATGCCTGGGATTGACAGAGAAATCGCAGAGCACCGGATACCCATTAAACCTGGGGCTAAACCTGTAAAACAGAAGCAACGTCGGATGCGTCCTGAGTGGGCCCTAAAAATCAAAGAAGAAGTGGACAAACAGTTCATGGCAGGGTTCATCAAAGTGTCTGAATAATCTGACTGGGTGGCCAACATTGTGCCTTTGGGGTCACCTCCGCAAAACTCTTGGGACATGTCGTTAGCAAAAGAGGCATTGAGATTGATCCAACCAAAATCAAAGCCCTTCAACAAATGCCTCGGCCTAGGAACGAGAAGGAGATTCGGGGATTTCTCGATCAGGTCCAATACATCTGCCGGTTCATTGCCAAGCTTACTATGATCTGTGAACCGATATTCAAGAAGCTTCGTGCCTCCGATCACACCGATTGGGACGACGACTGTCAGAAGGCATTCGACAGGATAAAGGAAATCATATCCAAACCTCATTTCCTCATGCCACCTCAACCGGGGATTCCTCTATCCCTATACCTGACTGTTAGCAACACAACCATGGGAGCAATGCTAGCACAAACAGTTGGCAACGAGGAGCGAGCCATCTACTACATCAGCAAAAAGTTCATTGAGTACGAGACTTGGTATACCCAACTGGAAAAGACATGTCTTGCCCTAGTATGGTCAACAAAGAAGTTGCGGCATTACATGCTCAGCTACTCGGTCTACATCTACTCCAAGATGGACCCGGTTAAATACATCTTCGAAAAACCCGTACTAAACGAAAGGCTGTCTAGATGGACACTCATGCTGTCCAAATTTGATCTCAAGTTTATACCTCTAAAGGTTATCAAGGGAAGAGCAGTCGCTGATTTCCTAGCAGAAAATCCCGTCAACGAGGATCCAACGACCGACATATGGTCACTTCCTGACGAAGACATCCTTTGTACCAACTCCGACGCATGGGACCTATACTTTGATGGTGCATCTAATCTGAGAGGCTTCGGGGTAGGAATCCTTCTAATATCACCAGAGGGAGAACATGTTCCGATCTCGGTCAAGCTAGACTTCGCTGTCACTAACAATGCCGCTGAATATGAAGCATGTCTCATCGGCCTACAAGCAGCCATCACACTTGGCATCAAGAGATTGAGGTTCCATGGCGATTCCTCACTCATCATCAATCAGGTATCCGGATCATGGAAAATACGATCTGACAGCTTAGCTCCCTACCGAGCAAAGATCAATCAAGTGGCCGAATTCTTCGACCAAATCGACTACTTCCACTTGCCGCGAGAGGAAAATCAATTTGCTGATGCCCTGGCAAAACTTGCCGCGCTCGTCAACATACCTGACGACATGACATCGATGCCCCTATGTGTCGAGAGAAGGAGCGAGCCAGCTCACATTTGTGCCATTATCAACGACGAGGAAAGCTATAATGAACCTTGTGTAGGGTTAGATCCGTATAAAACCCTTTCTTTATAGGATTATAACGCAAAATTCATATGTAATTTTAGTCATAAAACAAAATAACAAGGAATCGATAAGGATTAGAAATAACCTTCGGTCCTAGTGCAAAAAGGCAATGAGAGATCAAATTAGACCTCCTCCTAAACGATGCACCCAAGATAGTCCGAGATATGCCCTTGTGCTAGATCAAATCCTCTAATTGCCTTTGCAATATTGAGAGGATAGTTTTTGTGAGTTGTGTTGGATGTGAGATCCGAGTTCTGAGAGGCACAATTCCCAAAACCCTAATTTTGATTAGCAAAAATGATCAATTAGGTTAGACAAGAGGAGAAGCTCTCCTTTTGTCTTTGGATGGCTCGGCCAAACCGAGTGAGAGGGAGGAAATGGGCTTTTCATTTTCTCTTCACTTAAACTCGTGATCCGGTCCATAGCTCGCTAATTGTATACGACGCGGTTTCATTATAAACTGTTATCGGTTATCGGAAATTAAGGCATCAACTAATAATACGGGTTAGTTGAATTATTAATACATGTCCGACAAAACAGTATTGTATAATTATATTCAATATACATTTAATTAAATATAAAACGCTTATATTTAATTTTACGAATTAACTGGTTAATTCGCCTTTAGCCCATGATATTTAATCCGTATTAAATATAATATCTCAACATCACATTTTGACTAATTATTAGTCAAATAACTCGGAACTAATGGTTAGTCAAAATTGGCATCTATATGACTGTATTTTCATACCGTCACATCACTCAAACGTATCCTATAGGTGTGACTTTTAGGGACCAGTTGATCACCGCCATCTGTATGACAATAACGTCAAACTTATCTAGCAAGCCAACCGTTATTGATAAACGTGGATCAACTGATAAAAATACAAAGTATACCCTTTGATCCTTTTAGAGGTTTATAAGTCCTTGCACTAACTGTTAAGGACACTAACCCCAACAAGCTCCCACTTGTCCGTACAAGTGTATGTGCAATGACGTTATCCGCACTAACTGGAGGACACAAGCTCCAACAAACTCCCACTTGTCCGTATAAGTGTATGTGCGATAACCGATTCTCATATTCATTTAAAATTTCTCCCACTCAATGTAAAACAATTTGCAGTGTCCTGGATCCACAAAGGTCGTATTTTTACAATCGATCCGGATCTAGAGTGGTTTCCGACTAGAGAGTAACTTAACCGATAAAACGAATCCGTATCCGAGCATGGCCATGCATTTCGATTCTGACTCCTCGAGTGGCCCCGAGAAATATCGAGTACCGATAAAGGCTGAATATTTCCTTCAACTCGAACTCCTTCCGATCTAAGCACAGCATGAAATGACCCAGAAACAATCTACTTGGCCCCCTGTTACGGATGACCGTGAGAAAGAAACCAAAGTCACCCAAAATCTGCCTTAGTCTCAAGAGACAGTCGATAGTCAAAAGAATCGACTCTTAGGATCATCATGGAAGTCCTATCCACGACCGGGCACCGAATGTTATAAAACATTTAGGACTCCACGTCGATGTCACAATTGTGTCCTACGAAATATCCGTATAAATCGCCCCTGTGATTGGTCAGTCAACCTGTTGACTTATGGCTAGTTGAACCCACCATCAACCAACGTCACAAAATAATTGCCAGAGTTATCAGCTCATATGGGCAATTAAGGACTGAAAAATATAATGTTCGTTCAGTTCACTTTGTGGTGTTCAAAATTTGTCGTACAAATCCACATGAAAAACAATATATATATAAAAATATCAAAACGATGATGTTGTATAGAGTACAAAAGCGAATGAATCTAATCCATAAAAGAGTACTACAACTTAGGAACACGTTTAATTCCCATGGAATTAACGTGCCCTTCATGCTTATCTTGTCGTAATGCTTTAGTGAGAGGATCTTCTATGTTATCATCTGTAGCAATCTTTTCTATCACTACTGCCTTTTGCTCCACGTAATCCCGGATTAGATGAGCTTTCCGTTGTACATGTCTAGACTTGTTGCTAGACTTTGGCTCCTTAGCTTGGAAGATGGCACCACTATTGTCGCAATAGATGGTGATCGGGTCATTCGAACTAGGCACTACAGATAGCCCATGTAAGAATTGACGCATCCATATCGCTTCCTTTGTAGCTTCAGACGCAAAGATAGTACTCGGACTCGGTCGTAGAATCTCAGAATGTGCATTTGTTTCGAACTCTTCCAGCTGACTGCAGCGCCATTAAGAGTAAAAACGAATCCAGACTGAGATTTCGAGTCATCACGATCCGTTTGGAAGCTAGCATCTGCGTAACCAGGTTACGCAAATTTTTCTATGTGATTTTCATCAAACGATATTTGAATCGATGATTTTGTTCAAAAAAATTGTCACGGCTGCAATTTTTTTTACTCGGCACAATTTTTTTTTTGTCTCGGCAATTTTTATGTTGCTGCGTTTTTTTTTGTTTTGTGTTGGGATCCGTGTCTAGTTTACACGGTGATGATTGTTTTGTTTTAATTTTGATTGCATATTGTTTTGAAATCGATATTCATTTCAATATGTTTAAGATGCATCAAAATGATTGCATAAAATTTCGTGTGGCACAAATTTTTGTCTCGAAAATTTCTGAAAACCGTGTGGCCTCATGTCTCGGCCTGTTTTTTCTGTTTTTACATTGATTTGCGTGCTACACATTTTGTTTAGATCGTTCGATCTCAAGTATTCAATCGTTCTTCACATGTTGCAATTCTAACCGATAATTATTGCAAAATGTTGAAGATTAACAATTGTAGTGTGATTTCTATACGGATTAGATTAAAACTACAATTGTGTTTTTATCAAACCGTTTTGTTTTGATCCTTTTTGCTCACGTTTTGAGCCGCGTAAATTTTTTTTTTGCCTCTTGTAGCTCTCGGCATTTCTGCCGGTTTATAATAAAAAAAAAAAAAATTTTTTTTTGGCCCCTGGTACTGTTCACGTACAGTACAGAGAAGAAAAAAAAAAGCTCACATCCAACACAACTCACAAAAACTATCCTCTCAATATTGCAAAGGCAATTAGAGGATTTGATCTAGCACAAGGGCATATCTCGGACTATCTTGGGTGCATCGTTTAGGAGGAGGTCTAATTTGATCTCTCATTGCCTTTTTGCACTAGGACCGAAGGTTATTTCTAATCCTTATCGATTCCTTGTTATTTTGTTTTATGACTAAAATTACATATGAATTTTGCGTTATAATCCTATAAAGAAAGGGTTTTATACGGATCTAACCCTACAAGGTCCAACTTGTCCGTACAAGTGTATGTGCAATGACGTTATCCGCACTAACTGGAGGACACAAGCTCCAACACCTTGGTACCAAGCCATCCTCAATTACAAAACCAAAAACGAATTTCCTCCCAACTCTGATCAAAGAGGACAAAGAGCCATCCGTTTACTTGCATCACAATTCGTGATAAACCAAAATCAACTCTACAAAAGAACACCCCAAGGAATTCTCCTCCTTTGCATTGACCATCACAAAGCCAAGAAGGTCATGGGATAGGTCCACGACGGAGAATGTGGCCCTCACATGGGTGCAATGATGCTTACACGGAAAATCATGCGGCTAGGTTACCACTGGACCACCATGGAGGCCGATTGCCGTAACTACGTCAAACATTGTCACAATTGCCAAATCTTCGCCAACATACAACACATACCACCATCCCTTTTATACACCATGACATCACCCTGGCCATTCTCAACCTGGGGCATCGACATCATCAGGAAAGTCAACCCGATAGGCACCAAGGGGCATTGCTTCGTCCTCCTCGCCATCGACTACTTTACCAAATGGGTAGAAGCACAGTCATATGCAGTCTTGACCGCCAAAAAAGTGGCCAAGTTCATCCAAAACAACATCATCTGCCGATACGGGGTACCACACGAAATCATCAGCGATTAAGGCTCTCACTTTCGGGCGGAAACTCAAGCCTTGCTGGACAAATACAACAGCAAACGACATCGATCATCCCCCTACCGTCCCCAAACTAACAGAGCGGTGGAGGTAGCGAACAAAACTCTTGTTACCATAATCAAGAAAATGCAAGATAACTACCGCGATTGGCCGAGCAAACTCCCATTCGCACTCTGGGGATACCGAACCTCCATTCGAACCCCGACAGGCGCCACACCCTTCTACCTAGCATACGGTATGAAGGCGGTTCAACCGGTAGAGTTAGAGGTCCCGTCTCTACGCATCCTACTGGAGATTCAAGTCCCTGAGGCGGAATGGACTCGTCGAAGGTACGAACAACTCACTCTTCTAGACGAACGGTGACTCAACGCCTTGCACAACGTCCAGCTATACCAACGACGTATACAATGACCATTCAATAAGAAGGTCAAACCCAGAAACATCCAGGAGGGCGACTTGGTCCTCAAGTCAGTTCGAGCACCATTACCCGTCCATCCGAGGGGAAAATTCAAACCCAGCTGAGCCAGGCCATACCTTGTCAAGAAAATACTTTCGGGGGGCGCAGTGAGACTGAGCGACCTAGACGGGGAGGACTTTACAAACCCGACCAACCTAGACCAACTCAAGAAATACTACCCTTGAACCCTATCAACCAACAACCTAGCCTAGTTTTGCAACTAGCAACGACCTCGACCCTCTTCAAGTCAAGTTCCTCAATGTGTTCTGATTTGAAATTGCATGTTTTATCGAGTCTAAGCTGTGGCACCTTGCCTGTTTCAAATGTCCTTTGATCCGTCAAAGGCAACGTCCATTTGCACTACAAAAACAAACCCCCTGAACTACGAGCATGGTTTGATTTCACCTCTTCATGTGGATACGTAGGCAGTCCCTCTTATGCCTGAGGGATACAACCACAAAACCCAATCAAATTCACAAAACATTTCGAACTACGATCATGGTTTGATTTCACCTCTCCAGGTGAATACGTAAGCAGTCCTTTCTTACACAAGAAGGATACAACCATTCCCACAATCAAAAAATAACCATCCCCACATACAAAAAACATCCAAATAAAAAAAAAGGGTAAAGGGAAAACCATTCCCTTTCCCCACAAAATACAAAAATGAGCCTTTCTCCCTTTCCACAAAATACCACTTTCCCAAGTGCAAATGTTTAGGAAGATTCAAATCAAATTGCCTTTACCAAATGGATGGAAGAAACAAGCGTTCACAATTTTCGACACGAGCAATCCTCTTATTTAATTAATAATGGGAGGGATTACAATTTCAACAACAAATAAAGCTCGACAAGTCTACAACTTGTCGAAGCTACGGTGTCAACTAACACACCTTACATAATAAAACTAGCACAAAACACACAATAACTAGCTAGTACAACATAATAAAAACTCACAACAATAATACAACATAATAATAAAGTGGGTAATGGAGGTCTTCACTCTTCCATTCTACCTTTGCCTTTTCCTTCGGGGTACATCTTCCCCTTGTTCTTCTTGTTGGCCCGCCTAGCATGGATTTCCTCCCCGGAATGGATCCTCAACGGATCTAAGATGGCGACGGCCTCCGGTCTAGCACAAGACCCCATATTCGACCCAAGATGAGGCAATGCACGGCCCACCATATTCTTGGGACCGGAACTCCTCCTCTTCGGTGGTCTCATCACATCGGGGGTAGCTCCATCGGCATACTCCTCAAAGAAGGCACGGTTGGCCTTGCCAACCTCTCGATACTTCAAATCGACAACCTCGTCCTTACGAAATTTGGATCTCTCTTCCAAGGACGGAGCACGTGACCACTTGACATAAGCGGGAGTCACCCATGTCGTGGCAACGGGGTTTGGCACTTCCCAAAGTGGCCGAATGGCCCACCACCTTTGAAAGAATTCCACAAGATCGGAGTTCCGGAAAATATTCTCTTGGACAAGAGTATCTTGAGCGGTCACCTTTTGTTGACGCCCCATTTGCCTCATGAGCCTTTCGGGATAAATGAAGGAAACATCCTTCAAACCCACCACCATCAAAGAATGAGGACTATCACCCGAAGCGGGCAACCCCATGAAGGACCTCAAGTGCCACCACGGCACCACCCAACGGATATGAGGACCACCCTCCTCCGCCAATCTTGCGGCCCAATAGGCCTCGGTGGAAGCAAAACTATCCGGGAACAACTTCTTCCTTATGGTAAGATGACGGAAGGAATAAGAAGAAGGATTAACCGGAGGCTCTACATACCTTAGCCTCTCAAATAGCCACACTTGGAGGATCCTTGGCGATCCTAAAGAAGGAGCTTCTCCACAAGAGCCTTCCTTGTCCAAAGCTTGGATAATCTCTCCAAGCACCAACCATGATGGATCTCTACCATGCTCCATTTGCTCAATCACATGGCTAACGGTCATGCTACCATGGCATCTTGGCCCCTCCTTCTTCAAGACATCAACAAAGAGGTACACATGGACAAGGCAAAATGCAAGAGCCCTTCTCCTAGCCACCTCCGAGACATTAGCATCTAGTCGGTTTGAAAAGATGTTGATAAGAGCCAACATATCCACGCCATGTGGAGCAAGAAGAAAGTTGATTTGGCTTGTTGATAAGCCCAACATGGAACGGAATTTCTCCTTGTAGCACAACCGAGTCGGAGGAAGCACCGGAGCACAACCTGGCCACCCACCAATGACTCCAACTTCTTCGGCAAGAGGACAAATTTCACCTTTCGGGAAAACGAAAACATGGTGTTTCGAATCCCAAAACCGAGAACATGCTTCAAGAAACGAAGGTTGCACCTTGACTTGACGAAGCACCAACATTTGACCAACTCCCATGCAATCGAGTTGATACTTCTCGGGAGGCGACAAATCCCGGCACCATTGTCGCAATGCGTTCTCAAAAGCATCCATGAAATATTTTTGTGGAACAAGAAGAATTTTTGTAGAGATGTTTTTGTGTTTCGGATGATGAAACAATGAAGCGCAAACGTTCCTATTTATACAAAATGATCAGCGCATTTTTCAAAAAAGGGGAGAGCTGGCTTCCATCGCCAAGCTGCTCGCGCCTCTTTGAGGCTCCTCCAGGATTCCTGCTGTTGACTTGTCTCTTTCAACGTGTGTTTTCTCCTGACACCTCAAACCTCCCGCCAGGAACCTCGCGCCTCTTCGGGATGATTCGGGAAATTTTGTGTTTCCTCACACTCACATTTCCTTGTTTTTGAGTTTTACGAAATCCGACACGGTATCCATGACGCAGCTTTAAACATGCGAATTTTTCTTTCTTTTTTTAAAAGGAGGGAAGGGCTAGTCGCCCCGATCCGCGATGGATCGTTTCCATGTCAGTCGAATTCCAAAAACTTTTCGCTTTTTCGCAATTTTCCGGCAAAAATCAAAATCGAAAATTGATAACACGACATCAATTTTCCTCAAAAATTCAAGCACTCACAAACTCGAGTCTTGACATCAAAAACCAAATATACTCGCAAAAATCATTTTCTAAAATTCTTTCCTGACAGTCTGAGTTTGAATTTTTCGAGTCATCTTCAATAATTTCGATGCAATTTAATTCACGACACGAGTTAATTGCTCAAATTTTAAAATCATTTCCTTTTGAATTCCAAACGCGATGATTTGTCACGGAATTTTCAAAAGTCATTTCAAAATTTTAAATTTTAACTTCAAGTCATCTTGGTTAATTTTTGTTTTTCAATCAAATGCTTCTACATGTTTACGTTTATTTATACATGCTATCTGTTGCCTGTTTTCTACACTAACGATGCAGGAACTGGTGCAAAGCAAAAGGAGAATCAAACAGCCGACAGCGCTCCTCCGAAACATAACACAAAATAGCCAAAAATCACAAAATAAACCACAATCCAAAAACACATATATACAAACCGCCTTACGCAAAATACATCAACAAACGTCTATCATACGGAGATTAATCGGCCTAAAACAAACGTCTATCATACGAGAATCGGCATACGACACCGGCCTAAAACAAACGTTTATCATACGTACACGGCCTAAAACAAACGTCTATCATACGGACATCGGCCTAAAACAAACGTCATCATACGGACATCGGCCTAAAACAAACGTCTATCATACGGATAATCGGCCTAAGACAACGAACTGGGGGTTATCCGCCACCTACCAAACTAAGCACTCTCTATCCTCTCAAACGGAAAAGTAAGAGAGCAACATGGGGAACAAGGGAGCAACAGCGAAAGCAGAGGAGGTTACCATGAAGATAACCCCCCGCTCCTGCTCCACGACAAAAAAGAAGATAGTGTCTTGCAGACTTCGGATGATGAGGAGGCCCAGAACCATGATGCGATGCACCGTTCCGATACTGAACCCCACTCATCAGCCACCCTGTCTATGAGCCACAACGAAAAGGACAAGCCGGCCATATCAGCCGCCTCTCCTCCTCTACGGAAGCATCCTCCACCACCGCCTCGAATACGGCAGCCTCCTCGGCCGCTACAGCCCCTCCAGGATTGACTTCCTCCTCCAAAGCCTCAACGACGGACCCCATAGGTCCCAGACGATACCCTGCGGTCAAAAAAAAACAACAAACAAAATACGTCAGCCGAAATTTCGGCATTACGACGGCATGAAATGGATAAATCCAAAAAAAAAAAAAACACAACCTGCAATACAAAAACAAGGGGCAATCCCGCCCCAAACCATTCACAAAAAAAAAACACAAAAACGACTCACCCCTCTTTTCAAGCAAAAGACGAGTCAAAACCACAAAAACGGCATTTCAAGACCCATACAAGGTCCGCCTACAACCCAAAATACATTCCCGACACAATGGGGATTTTACATTCCCGACACAATGGGGTATCTTTCTACGGCTCAAAAAGGCAATTCATACGCTAATTTGAGCCCAAACCGGTCAAAAATTGAAAAACAACCGCAAAAAGGCAAACGTGATTTTATCACGCTTCAAGGTGGCCCAAAATACCAATAAGGTCCATTTCAAGGCAAACTGACTCAATTCAAGCCCAGACAGGCCTTTATTTTGTCAGACGTAAGACCGTCGCAAAAGGCAAAACCCAATTTTGCCCACAAACATCCAACGAAGGTCCTTAGATGGCAAATACGGGTTTTCCCAACTACAATGCAACCTAGTGGGTCCCACTACCCAAACAAATAAACTTGGCATTGTGAAATGAGACAATTTCTTGCCTCACGTTTTTCGAGCATAGGGAGCAGGAACGGGGACCAAAATGCAAACTAAAAGCACGCATATACTCCTAAACAGGTTTCTAACCTAATGCAAGCATCAATTTCACTCGAAATGGGCTCAATCAAAAACGCCCAATTCGATTTTTTAGGGCAAGATTCGCCCTAATTCAATAAAAGCTAAGGATCAACTGTTTTAAATGGATTCAAGAGGAAATACTTACATTGAGATGACATTTGTTGACGATGGCACGAGTGAAAGCAAGCTAGAAGGTCCTTCAATGGCGATTTTGCGGGATTTTTGAGGTTGAAGATGAATAATGAATCATCCGCAGCTCAACCTCGCGTCTTTTAACAAAAAAAAGGGAAGACGGCTTCCATCGCCAGATGGCTCGCGCCTAAACCAGGCCTCCCCTTTGCTTTTCAGCGGATTTTGGGCTTCGGCCCAATTTCCCATAACAAACTTCAAAGTTTTCGTTGACGATATTGAATGTCGTCATTTCCTCAAAAGCAAACAAAACCAAATAGTGAAAATTTAAATTCGCTATTTTCAAAAATTTCAAGCAAACGGCGATCAAAACCGCCAACTTCAAAAATAATGGTGAAATCAAATTCGCTATTTTCCTTCAATTTCAAAATAATGGCGAAAATTCAAAATCGCTATTTCCTCAAAATCCGAACGACGGCGATTAAAGCCGTCAATTTCAAAAATAATAGCGAAAATTCAAAAACCGCTATTTCTCCAAATTTCAAGCAACGGCGGCACCTAAACCGTCACTTCAATCAATAGTGAAGATTCCAAATTCACTATGTCCATCAGATGTCAACGACGGCACATAAACCGTCACTTCAATCAATAGTGAAGATTCCAAAGTCACTATTTCAATCACATGTCAACGGCGGCACATAAACCGTCACTTCAATCAATAGTGAAGATTCCAAATTCACTATGTCCATCAAATGTCAGCGGCGGCACATAAACCGTCACTTCAAGCGTAATAGCAAACTCAAATTTGCTATTTTCCTTCAAAATTAAGACAAACGGCGATCAAAACCGCCACTGCAAATTCAAGCCAACGAATGGTGAAGATTCCAAATTCACTATTCCTTCAAACACCAGCAGGAGGCTTCCTCGCGGAACCCACTCATTTCAAAAATGGTGATAGTGAGAATCCATACTCACCACTTCCCCTGCGACATCACGAGTTCGCTACTTTCGAAACAACTCCAATGGACGCGGCTATTCCCATGGTCCATTAACCGACCATATCATTTGGCTGGCGAGCCTTTGTCCGCACCCATTCAAGGACAGATCCCAAAGATGCCTCGGGTATATTTCCTTATCATTGGCTGGCATCCGCGACCATTTAAGGACACATCCCGAAGATGCCTCGGGTACATTTCCTTACCACTGGCTGGCGAGCCTTTGTCCGCACCCATTCAAGGACACATCCCGAAGATGCCTCGGGTACATTTCCTTACCATTGGCTGGCGAGCCTTTGTCCGCACCCATTCAAGGACACATCCCGAATATGCCTCGGGTACATTTCCTTACCATTGGCTGGCGAGCCTTTGTCCGCGACCATTCAAGGACACATCCTGAAGATGCCTCGGGTACATTTCTTTACCACTGGCTAGCGAGCCTTTGTCCGCGACCATTCAAGGACACATCCCGAAGATGCCTCGGTTACATTTCCTTACCATTCGGCTGGCGAGCCTTTGTCCGCAACCTTTCAAGGACACATCCCGAAGATGCCTCGGGTACATTTCCTTACCATCGGTTGGCGAACCTTTGTCCGCAACCTTGCAAGGACATATCCGAAGATGCCTCAGGTATGACTCCTTCTTATGGCTGGCGAGCCTTTGTACGTAGACTAACGGAATTTAAACGACCCGCACGGACAGTCGACAGACTCTAAACTATTCCCGACGACAGGTCCTTGACTCGTACCCTCGAGTCACCTTGGCGTCGCCCTTCCCGACGGCAGGTCCTTGGCCCGAATCCTTTCGAGCCGCCTCGACGTCGCCTGGGTCTCCAGGTTGTAATCTTCGATTGACTGGGGGCTCTACTTTGACTTTCGCCCGTCCAAGCCTCGGTCAAAGTGGGGGCTCAGAGATACCCGGATCTGCCGAGACTCCAACAAACACCCGATGATTATCGGACTACAACATGTTTTGGAATCGCGGCGTTTGATCGACAGTTTGTGTACAACTTTACGTCGGAAAACTTAAAACGATTTCGAAAATAAAACATTTCAAAAATACCTGGAGTGTTTAATGCACGACGACGGGGTCGCAATGACACTAACTAGAGTCAAAACCGACACCAGACCAAAAACCGACTCAAAAATTCAAATCCCGACTCCAACAACGAGTCAAACCGAGTCAACCACAAAAAACAAACATTTCAAACCTTCTATGTTAAGATTTCCCGGATTTATGAATGGTCAAGTACCAAACATATGACTACAAATCCTAGGATAGAATAAATCATGATTCCGTTTGTTGTGAAAGCAACAACACAGCTCGAAGACCCGCGACGTGGCTCGCGCCTCTTTGAGCAGCCCAGGTGGCCACGTCGCTCAAAACTCACACAACCACTCATTCTCCTATAAATACCCCTCAAATGCCACTCATTTGAGAGTTACGCGAGTGTCCGCCCCCTCTTTTCACCATTAAAATTATGGACTCGACTTCTAAAGTCACAATCCGACGCGTATTTACGACCTACCGATCGTAAACACGAGCCTTACACATTGTTTGGTACCGTCATCATGCATTAAACCACTTGACCGACCACTTCGACCACTACACCATCACTAAACTTTTAAAACACTCTTTTACTTACCAAAACGGTTTTAAACCGAGTTTTTTCCGATCAAACGAGTTGTTACACTTACGTCGGTCACTCGCCATAACCAAACATGTAAGTATGAGGGTGTAAAAATCCTCTTTTATTATGTTTTCATTTGTTTCATGACTCTAACATGCTAAAACATGCATAACATGAACCAAAACATGGAATAAACGAGCCAAAACTGATTTTTGGTCTGAGGCAGAAGCCCCTTAGGTCGCCAACTGGCTCGCGTCTAAATGGGGTATTCGGACCAGAAATCAACCGTGCTTGTTCTCGTCATTTCCCTTAATCCATTTTTCATATTTGTAATCGGTTTTTACCATTTCAAGTATTTTCGAAACCTTTTTGTTTCATTTCACATGTTTTAACCATAAAGCATTTTTCACCCTTGGTTCTTCATACCATGACAGTTAAATCCGTGTTTCGGTGATAATATTTGGTTAATGACATTTAGAAGGTATTTTAAAGCCTTTTATTTCATTTCTTCACATTTTTCAACCAAACATATTAGTCACCAACACAAAGTCATTCTTGGTTCTACATACCATGCCGGATTTTAACCCGGGTACGATGATGAGTATCGACTAATTACATTCAAATGGACTTAAAATAATTAGTCCATAATCATTTTTCAAAACTATTCATGTCAAGTTTGTCAAATCGAACCCGACACCGAATATTATCAAATAATGATGATTATTCGAGTCTAGTTCTTCAAATCAACAAATGCGGTCTAAACGACCCTTTCAAATCAAACCGGGTTCAAATACCCATTTTCAACACGTTTTATAACGTTTTCTAAAAGGTCAGAACACGGCACATAAACCGTGGGCTAACCCGCGCCTAAACAGGCTCCCCATTTCTCATTTTCAAAACCAGAGGGAGGCCCCTTACACCGCCGGCTGGCTCGCGCCTCTTATAGCCGTCTGGTACAGGGCCTGTTCCCTTCCAGCATTAGTCTAGGATGATCCTGACTCCGGTTAGCCCGTATATAGGACGGATCAGATGACTATTCGATTATTCAAAACCATATTTGCAAAATGCCTTACTAAGACAAATGGATCATGTTATGCACCCTAAACCTAATACGGTAAATGGATGTTTAATTTCTGTCTTGCATGCAAATCAACCATTAATCCAACTCGACATCTTATACTTGATACTTGGATTAAATCAACCGACTTAGAAAGCTCTCACATGTTAGGTTTAAATCATTGGATACGCATTTATGCATTTAAACCGTTTTATCAACTTTTGCATTCAACCAACCAAGATCGATCAGTAGAGGCCGCTAAACGCGGGCGAGATTGGGTGTCTGATTAAAGGGCTTCCCAATACGTACCTTCACCTCTTACTCAGAAACTTTGGATAGTGGACGACCTTATCCAGGGCGTACGAGAGTCATTCTAGAGATAGGATGCTAAAGAGGGACGATTTCCTTATCTTTAGTACCTATGTCAAACGCTGCTTTGTGCTTCGATTTGGCCGAGGTATAAAGTGGAATTCGAACGGGTTCCAGGCATCCCACAAATGCTTGGTGGCGACTCCGAACATCTCTAATCGTTTCGAGACCCTTACCGAGACGAAACCGACCGATCTAAAACGATCCGGTCGAAAGCACCTTTACGCCGCCGAGCGTGGCTTTCAAAAAAGACCGCTGCCATTGTCCACAGATCGGCTGGGCATACGCAGGTGGGCCATGTCCACATTATTACATTCTAATTTCAAAACCCAAAACTAAAGGAAAAATAAAGGAGATTCGAGATCTCATAATTACATAAAAAAAATCATGTTTCCTTCATTACGAAAACATAATTTGACTAAGGCCACACTAAGTATTACAAATTACAACCGACTGCAAAAAAAATACGTAAATAAATTCATTCAACGATTCATTCAACAAAAATAAAATGCATCAACTAAAAATAAATTAAACATACATGACACAATTCCTTAATTATGTTGATTAATTTATCCAAACCACCTATTTAAATTAAATTAAGTGACAATTCCTCAATTAATCACATTAATTTTAATCTTAATTCATATTAAACTTGTAATATGAGTTTAATCCATCAATATTTTAAACTGCTTTAAAATAATTAGGTATCTTAAAATTGTGAACCGTTTCACAACAATTAATCATACATTGTAAATGTAAGTATAATTAATATTGGCCAAAACAAACAAAAACAAAATCTTTTTTTTTATATATGTCTCGGCTAAAACAGAAAATAAAAAAAAAAATTAATTCTTTCTCACGGCTGAAAAAAATAACTAAACGGCCCGTTTATTTTTTTGAATTCGGTAATTGCAAAAAAAACAAGGTTTTTTTTTTTTACACACTATTCACGGTGAACAGTAACAGAAAACAAAACAAAAAAACTCTTTTGCATTTGACATAATGCCCTAATTGCAAAAACATTAAGATGAACAAAAATCGTTTATAGATGCTATTAGAACGAGATTAGCATATAAATTAATGTAACATGATTAATATATATGCCAAAACTATATAGCAAAAACAAATTTTTATATCATCAACATGAGGATTCCATGTACAATTTAACTTAATCTTCATTAAATCAAAAACTACCAATTTATCATATGTTTCTATTAACTGATTAAACAACAATATGAAAAATCAAAATGGAAATAATCATCAACAAAACCCAAAAAAAACAGAAAAATAAACGGCAAAAAAAATTTACTCGGCAAATTTTTTTTTTCAGCCACACCTTTTTTTTTCGAAACCCTAAACATAAGTTTACATCAAATTTTATGAAAAACATCAAAATTAAAATTCGTGGCCTTGGCTCTGATACCACTTGTGGGATTTATCTGTATGGATCCCTTTAATTTTAAGGACTATAACGAATTATAACATGATGAATTACTAGTCATAAAATAAAATGCATAAACAAGATCGTAAAGGATTAAGAAATAACCTTCGGTCCTAGCAAATTCGGCCTAAGAACAATATCGCAATGATATTCGCCTATTAGTTGCACCCACGACGATATGAGAAACGCCCTTAACTTGTTGCTAGAATCGATCCCCAAATTTCAGTAAATTAAATTAGGGTTTATCGTTTTTGTGTTTTTGATGAGAGGCAAGCAAATGGGAAAAATGAATTAGGTTAAAAAAAAACCCCTACTCTCCTCTTATTGTCACCGAAATTAGGGTGAAAGAGGGAGATATTTTTTTTTTCTCAATTCGGCCCATCTGACCGAAATTAATAAGGAGTAGTATCTCCTTATTTTCGGTTTTGGCAAAAATGTATAAATGTGTTAAATATAAATTGTCATCTAGTGAGGATCGAACCCATAACCTCTTGGTTTGAGTACCCTCACTATTACCACAATGACACATTCATCTTGTTGATATTAAATATAACCGATTACATTTAATTACGAATTAACATATTAATTCGTCCAAGCTAACATTACATACATTTAATTAAATATAACTTATTATATTCAATTTACGAATTGACAGTTAATTCGTCTCAACTAATATTATTTAATCTTCATTAAATAATTGTCTCATTAACACATTGACTAACTGTTTAGTCATATAAGGCATATCGGTAATGATTGGCTGACTAGAGTTTGATATTACTGTCGTGTGACGGTGGTGATCAGTTGATACCATGAGGTCATACCTATAGGGTAATACTCTTAATTGATCAATTAATTAATCGTATGCCGATACGAGTTAATTAAATTGCTTAAAATTGACGAATGATTTTATGAGTAAAATTAACGTGTCTCATTGTAATTCGATTAGATGAGATACGGTCTAAGTAATCGAATTGTTTTATTACTTAGATTGAATTATTGTTACGAAACAATTGATACAGAATGAATAATTTATTATAAATACAAGTTGTTGTAAATTTATAATTTGATAAACCATTTTGGTACATATAATTAAGAATTACTAGTTAATTTTGTGTGTGACATATTTTATTAATATGTTGATTTTAATATGTTAAAAATACATTACATTGTAACATGTCATGTAACATGTAACATGTGATAAAAATTAACAAATGACAAAATAAAATGGACTACCCATTTTATCCAAGTGTACCGAAATATTGGAGGGGTTTATGGTTTATATTGTGTTTTATTTTAAATAAGAACATAATGATTAAACCTAATACCTAGCCTTGCATATCTAGTCTATTCTTGAGAAGAACAAGACCATGCATTGGCCTAAAAAACCACCCCCACCACCCGGTTTTTTGAAGAGAAAATAAAAGGGTTTTCTCTTATTTTTACATTACATACATTGATATTCTTGTAGTGTATTATTCATTCAACTACTCTCTACATTTTTGTGAAACATTTTAGAGAAAGAAAACTCATAAAAATCCTCTCCTCTTAACCGAAAAAAGAGAGCACAAAATTAATATTTTGTGTTGAGTTTATGTAAGATTTTAATTAATACTAGTTCATATTAATTATAATTATTAAGGGTATTACCTTGGGTATAATTCCTTAGGAGAGATTCTCAACTTGAATCTTATTCTTCCATTTTGGAAAGCTCAAGAACTAGTAAGAAGGTAAACTTACTAGTGCCCATTTATCCGAAATTATCAATGTAAGAATTGATTTTTCTCCTTATACTTGTAATCGTTTTGCATGCATAAGATCCGTTTTAATTTTATGACTAAATTAAATTATCATACTATGAATATGTAAACATATGAGATTATAGAATCCTAACAAGTGGTATCAGAGCA